>NC_089200.1:29835659-30174409 GCF_963930695.1 Labrus bergylta
CAACAAAGAGAAGTTGTGAATTATTACAGATTATCAGACACGCTGGTGATGTAAAGCTTCAAATCACTCTGATAAAAGTTTGAGTGCTCAGCAAAAGAGCAGAACAAGGCCGAACAGTCATCCATTATTTCACAGGCAGGAGCATAGTAAATGTATGCAGGAGTCCATTCAACTGACGAAGGCTCTACCAGAAACATTAGAGGGTCAGATTATTAACAGGATTCCTTTACATTAAGTACTGAATGTTTGATGAGTCATGCCAAAACAAAAAATAGTGTACAGCCCTGCTACCATTTCTGTGACTGTTTTCGTCTCATGCAGGAGACAAACCTCTCATTTCTACCTGGCTTCAGGAATTGACGTTTAGTGTCACAATTCAAAACAGTAGCTGTTTGTGTTATTCAACGTATGAAAACATTTTTAATCAGTTAAACTTGATGCAAACAAACGATAACTCCATCCAGATTTTATCAGTAATGATATTCGTTTTTGATTAATACAACATTTTATATAACAGAGCAGGTTAGGTGTTCAGCATTAGTTACCATGGCGATATACACTGGTAATGAAGTAAACAAACTTCTTGGTCTGAAAAGCCAGACTTAGGCCCCGTGTCCATCTTTGTTTTTTTCCAGGGCAGAAAAGCGCTGACTGTGCGCTCTGAAGCACTTGCATTGAGCGTTTATGAGCTGAGAAGATAAAGCCCTGCTCATCCATCCTGTCTCTATGACAGCAGTCTGTTGACAACGGCCGCTGTATGACCACACGGCTCCGTTACTTTTTACTGCATATTTTATATGTGAGATTCTTGGAGCAAAGAGGATTTGGGTACAAGACACGATCCATAGGCGGAATAAACTACAGGGAATATCAAATATTGGGAAATGAGCGCCACTGACGTCAACAGCGCCTTTCTGAAAAGTTGAAAGGTTTTCAACTTGAGCGGTCGCACAAGAAAGGCGGACTACTAAGAAAAAAGACGCTGGACACTGTGCTGTTTCTCCAGCCGGCCACTTTCCACTGCTCATGCTCTCTACATTGAAAATAATTGAAAAAAGGCGGTCAGAAAAAAATGCTAGGTGGACACAGACCTTAATTCTGAAGTTACTTCTCTAACATCCTGTTTTATGGTGCAGGCCCTAGGTACCGTGGAAATAGTGTCGCGACTCTCATTTTGATCTCAACGAGTAGGAAACACAGATAAGGTTTTGATGATGTCATCAGAAGTAAGAGATCTCTAATCTCGTCATACCTCACATCATTCACACTTTATAAAACCTGCATGCTTTTGTTTTTCTGGGTAATTCCCCTGCAGTGAGATTTACGCTGCATTTCATCCCTCATGTTTCAGCAGTTTCATCTGATGGCTCGATAACATGGTTTTTAATGTTGTGCCATAAAACCATGC
The DNA here is from genome assembly GCF_963930695.1 of Labrus bergylta. Classification (NCBI taxonomy): domain Eukaryota; kingdom Metazoa; phylum Chordata; class Actinopteri; order Labriformes; family Labridae; genus Labrus; species Labrus bergylta. Next base: position 29,837,068 of record NC_089200.1, read on the forward strand.
AGGTGGTTGTAGAAAAAGCTTTCTCTGTTAATCACCTCTGTAACTGTCAGCAGGGCTGGTTTGTTTGTCAGAATAAAGGACTCTTAAGCTTCTTGTTCAGCCGGGTGCTACATAAACAGTTTATAAGCTGTCACCACAGCAACCACAACCAGACTGTATCTGTGTCCTTGAAAAAAACAACAAATTAGTTCCCGTCAGGGTTTGCTCTGAATCGTTTTGATCTTCTCCTGAAAACAAATTTGTTTTGGGAGCATAAACTAACAGCAGGTATGAACGACAAAGATAAATGTTACACACACATGAATTCTGGTGGATGGTCGGGGTAAAAGTGCACATGTGATTCGTATTGTCAGATTATTCAGAGTTCTGATTTACAGATGATGCATGGTGCATTATTCCAGAAAGAGACATCACCGATTTGATGTACTTATAGGTCACACACTGCTGCAACACAAATACCACCCTTCTCTCTCTCTCTTTCTCTCTCTCTCTCTGGAGGACTGTTATTGTGATTTTCCAAACTTGCCAAAATCGATTTGACATCTTTCCATCTAAGACAGTAAAACAATGCATGTCTGTGACTGAACTGTTAAAGGAACAGCCCATGAGACAGAGTTGTTCACTTTGGTTTTGACTTTAACATCTCGATCATTAGAGAAACAACGATGAAACTTGGTACGGACATTAATGCCTCCTTCATGAATCATTGTTAAAACATTTGCAGAAAGGAATCATTTAAAGATTTTAAACCAGCTTGTGTATCACTATAGTAAATGTGGATGATATATAGGCAAATCTGCTTTTGATTCCTTCCAAGGCAAACACCTAGCAAGCCCATTATATAACATTTCAGTATAGGTGTGGATGTTGCAAATCCTGTATCACCCATGGGTGCGATGTGTCCACCAAAGTGCAGACAACACAGAGAACATGGTGCGACAGTGATGTTCTGCAGAGCTTCAGTCTGTGATTGTTTGTTGGGCTATTGATCTCCACCACAGCAACACAGAGTACTGGTGTCAGGACACAAATATCCCCATCTGATTTTAAATGCAAAAAAATGTCTGGTAATAATGAAATACCATATTTTGAAGTTACACTTTGCTGCTCATTCACACATTTCAGCGAGTTCCTGGCAGCTTCCTGAGCCAGTCTGAGGTAAAGTGGCGCGCTAAAGAGCACCTCTTCAGCAGTCACTGAGGAAATGGAGAGAGTCGGTCATTCAGCCAGGTTTGCCTCAAACAGCTCCTCAGAGCCACACGGCTGGCATGTACAGCACACATTCATCCACAAACAGTGACATTCCTCTGGAGGTTCCTCTCTGCTCCTCCACACGCTGAACGGGCGATATATGATCCAGTGCTTATTAAACAGAGCTTAGTTGTAATTAAGCCTCCCAGATGGGTTTTGCTGAGGTTCACTTTTAAGCTCCTCTCTCCGTCTGTCTCCCTGAAAGTGATGAGTGAGGAGTAATATGTTTCATAATGTGCCATCCAAAAAATGACAGACTGTTGAAAAACGAGAGGCGGTCGTGAAAGTGTGTGCTAAAATAGACTCAAACATTCAACACTCTTTGTTTAGTTCTAAATGTACAGATCTGTGTCCTAAACATGACCCATTCAGTGACACGCAAGAGGCCGTGATGAGCTGCGATAAAACGTCCAGCTTAAATATGTAACACTTTATTATTATACCACTGAGTGTTCCTCTGGGGATGGAAAACTATGGATTTAAATTTTAATAGTAGTGTTAGTTATACAGTAGTATGAAAAAGACAAGTGACATAAGATAAAGTATAGAAAATGACTTTCCAGATTTATGCTCCTCATCTGTGTTCTACCATATCCATTCAAACTTTCTCAGGATGAGCGTTGACTGCCCAGAGCCGGCTTCAACTTATCCAAAGCGAGATGCAATATTACCAAGCAAGCATGGGAAAGAACACACACTATACTCAGCAGAGCTGCCTCGATACCTGCAAGTCACCGCCACGCAATGAAAGCTCTGCTAAAGGCCGACCTGAGCCTCCAGATCTATGAGACTGAGAGTGATTGGAAGTCAAAAACAAACAAAAAAAAAGCCTGAGACATGATTTTAGTTTCCATAGTTTTCAGTTGGGCATAGATGATGATGCACATACATTTACTTGACTTATTATATCTTTTTTGGGGGGGGGGGGCTTTTGTGACTTAATTGGAGAGACAGGACAGTGGATAGAGTTGGAAATCAGGGAGAATGAGAGTGGGGATTGATATAGGGGAAAGGAGCCACAGGTTGGATTTGAACCTGGGCCGCCCGCTTTGAGGTCCATGGCCTCCATACATGGGGCGTGCGCACTAACCACTGCGCCACCAGTGGAGCATATGATCATTTACATCACAAAGTAACTGCCAGGAATGTGCGCTTGCAAGATTTTGATCAGCAACAGCATGCACACACACACACACACACACACACACACACATCAGGTAACATTTCCATTACTACGTCCACTTAATGAAGTCTGAGCTGTGAAATGACATCACAGCTACAAAAATATATCACAAAAAGAGAGCGAAATTATGATTTAACAATTGTTAACAATATATATATAGAGAGAGAGAGAGACCCTTATAGTTTACCACCTTTGGGCAGAGATGTTTGACTGTTTAACATGCTTCAACTTTCCAAAGGCTTGATAAACAATCCAAATATATTAAGCCTGGTTGGCCTATTCTGTAGATTTCAGTTGGGTAAACACATCTAGATAATAAAGTTGTAGCTATTTAAAATCAGGTGTCATTCTGAAGAAATCTGGTAATGTGAGTCTTTGAAAGTAGGAGTGTTGACATGTAAGGTGTGTAGAAACCCTGAGCAGTCTGCACATTGCAATCAGAAAAAAAGGAGACCTAAAGTGTTCTGCGTGAGTTTCTCCCCGTGTGTTTATCTCTTTACTCACAACAGTCAACGTGCATCATGTCATTATGTAATAACGGTGACTTCCTTTCCTTCACACCTAATCACTGCCTTTTGTTCGACCCGACCACAAAAGGGATTCTTGCACGATATTCTTGTTACACAATAAACATAATCCGACAACACGCAGCATGAAAAGGGGCGAGATGCAACAAGATCCAAACATGATGAAGCATGTGGAGGTGCACAGCTGTGAGGGAGGCAGGAAGCCAGGTGTCCTGCAAGCAGAGCGGTCCAGGAACCTTGACGGCTCCTCTGATGCATGAGCAGGCCTCCGACACCTCGCCGGCGACCTGCACCGCGCTAACCGCTTTTACAGAAACATCTGGCAGGCGACAGGTTTCATTCTACACTCGCTTGCCAATTAGTGTTTCCCTGCACTGCTCTATGTTCCTTCATACACACACACACACACACTTTCTCTCTCTCACACACACACACATTCTCACACACAGTCTCTGTTCTTATGCGGCTTGCAGCTCCTGCCAGGTTGGACACACAGCGACACAAAAAAACATGAAAAGAAACCAATTTGAAAGGGCTAATCTGCCCATTTTTAAACATGAAGTTTATTTTTACAGTCTCCAGCTGGACCGGCTTGGAGTGTATGGAAGCAATCAGGAAACACAGAGAGAGTGAAGGAGAGAGAGAGAGAAAGAGAAATGATGTCCACAGATTCAAATGTCACTAAGCTGGGGGGATTGAGTGCAGAAAATGTAAAAAAGGCTTCAATGAAATAAAGTTCTGATCACACTGCTGTGGCAACTTCCTGCAAATTTCCATGCTACTTTTTTGTTTATTTAGAGGAGTCTACTCTGCAAAAGTATAAACGTTCCACCTGAGAACAAGGAACAGCGTTTATTTCAGATAAGTGTTGTCTCATCCTGATTTTTTTCTCCTCCTGTTTTTTCTCTTTTAACTGTTTCAATCCATGTTTTTGCTTGTGCAACAAAGTCCTAACTGGACTGTAGTATGACTTCAGCTGATTGTGATGACTCAAAGGTAGAAAAAGAATAGTTTAATCAGATGTGCTTGAAAGAAGCAAACTGCAAGAACTATGTTGTGTTATAATCAGCAGGGTTAGCCCCAGGACTGTTAGATGAAGGGTTAAATGAGTCAAATCTCCATCTAAGAAGGACAATAAACAATCGTGTAACCGCTTAGCATTACTTAAGACGAGATCACTAAATCACCTCTGGTAATTAAAGCCTGGGATCTCAAATATTATGTAAGTTGATCCTGTTGTAAGGGCTCTGTCTCATGTTGAGCTGACATTAGCTAACATCACCTGTTTTAAGAACTCAAGACTATTTTCTTGTCGTTAAACTCGAGTAGGGGAAAAATAAGGTTGGTCTTTTCATCCACCTGTTTGTGTGTGTTTACTGCATGCTACTGTGCTGTAACCTTGCCCACTAACTTGACGTTAATAAACTTGAATCTCCTGTACTGTAGTTGTCTGCTATTTTAAGTAAAGTAACGAGTGCTTTTAAATTTCTGTAGTTGTAACAGTTTTTTTTTTTTTATTGGAAAAGTAACTGGATACAGTACGAGTTACTGCAAATAGTAGGTGAGTAACAGTACTGTGTGACTCCATCACTGATGACAACAGAAAACCATTATCTGACGCTGCATAAAATTATTACTGTAAATTTGAAGTTACATTGAAATCAACATACAAAACAAACTGACACTGAGATTATTAAATCTAAAAATGGGAAGCCTGCAGTTCACTTCTTAACCATGATTTCTTCACAGACCACTTGGCCCTGGTTTCTCAAACCCTGACTAACTGTTGTGTTTGCAGCTTTATATCCTGTTAAAACTGACCGCTACAATCCAAACATCTCTACCAAAGGGACGACTGCTGAGTCGGACTTAAACCCTGTCTGACCAAGCCGGTACCCTTCCTTCACCCTGAGTACGACTCTGCTCTGCCCTCGCTGTTTGACGTGCTGCTCCTCTGATGGATGTTTGCCATCTGGACGAGGTGGCCGAGCGCTTTCATCAGACCCCTCAGCGGGGCATGCTGATAGGCCGAGAGGAGCGGGGACGAGTATCCCATGAGTCTGTGCAGGAGATAAAACAACGGTCTCATGTCACCACGCAGGAGATAAAACAAGGCTCCTCTTCACAGATCATACATCAACATTATACCGTCTGATGCCAGGAAGCAGCAAAGCATGCTGGGTAGATGACACACCTAGAAAGATGGATCTCTCTAATCTGAGCACATAAATTATCCGGGGAAATGTTCAAGAATGTGCATGGGAAGTTGGTTTCAATTTAGCTGAGATGTAGCCGGAGAGATGTTCTACATTTACATATTAATTTGAATTTATCACATGTGACAGCAGCAGGCAGATAGAAATTTAAAACAATATATGTCAGAGAATCCTCTCACCTTGGTGTAATACATCACAGTGTGTGTGTGACAGTGATATGTCACTGTAGTTCACTATCCTGCTGAGACTGCAGAGCTCTCACGTGCACCAGCAGCTCCCCTCATCTTACTCTCACCTGGGATCCAAACACATCGTCCTCATCTCTAACCTGAGAGCTGCGGGAGACTGCAGGGGCACATCTTCACATCCTTTTTACTCAATTTGTCCGAGAAAAATTACATTTCACTTGTTTTCATTAACACTGATTTGCATCTCAAGAAATTCACTGGTAATAATGGGAAAGCCATTGTTGTTACCAGAGATAATGAGATGAATAGAGAGACTAACAAGTTGAGATCTCATGGAAAATGGTGTCAAATAAAATAATCTTGTGCTTCCCTAGTATCCTGATAACAGAAGTCTAAATAAACAAGTCTAACTTCAAATATTTTATATTATTATGGTCTTCAGTTTATCACATTTGTTAAGGCTGTAGTCTTAAATATGTTCATAAGGTTAATGAAGCAGCTTCACGTTAACAACAGTCAAACAGAAAGGCTGAGAGCTGAGCTACTGCTACATTTTTAGCTCAGATTTGGTTTCTCATTCATAGGGTTCTCATCACCTGAGAACGCCAAGATAACACAAATATGACACCAGTTAAGACTGAATAAAGTAGTTTCCCTTAAAAGAAACACAGCTGATTCAGGGGCTGTGAGCTGAGCTTCCACTTACACTATAGCTAAATATTTTCTTAATGAGTTTTACTCTGCTTATTGTGTTTAATATTTCATACAATAGAGACAGACCAGGTATCTGAGGCTGCAAGCCGCGCTGCAGTTGACACCTCAAGTCTTCTTTCTTGACCACAAATATTTCATCCAGATTAAAGATGAAGTAAAACAGCACACAGTTTAAGACATAATAACCCGTCTGTATGGTGTTTTTAATCAAATCCTAATATCTAAAGGGATGCAAAGCAGAAAGAAGGATTAGTGGGAAAGTTCTCATTTCTCAGCCCAGCTCCTCTCCTTCAAATGCCACAAACACACACTGAGACAGTTACTCTGAGTGTAATACAGCATGATCCCTCTCAGAGTTGAGCTCGTTTTCAGCGGCGGTCTGACAAACACTTGACATCAGAGTCTCAGCGTATCACTCCTCAGTTCCTCCTCGTGTTCTCAGCCTTTCAAACCCGATTAGACCCGATTGTTCTGTTATCCTCTGCACATGCTCGAGCCACCTGTCATCCTTTTTGCCACTTAGCTAAATGTGGTTTTCATCTCTTCAACATGGTTTAGATTTCTCCTCGGAGCTGAACCGCACTCATGGGCCAGCTCTCTGTGAGCTGGATTGAGCTGTACAGTCGCCCGTTTGGCTTACAGGGGGGGAAATGTTTATTTGCAGAACTGGCACTCGAACTGTCTCAACAGCCTCCCCAGTCGAGTGCAGCGCTAGCTTTAATTACTGGGGTTTTGAAATGAGGCTCCATTAAAATGAATGACCTTCATTAAAGAGGTATTAGGGGACAGATGCCTTTACTAGTGGGGTGAACATGTAGCAACAGAGGGGGGGAGTGAGCACTTGACCAGACGTACAAGTGCCTGAATAAACAGCGCGGCAGGTTTTTTTCTTTCTTTAACCCTCTTTGAGTGAAGCCCCACTGAGACCTCCATCAAGATTACAACCACCTGGCAGTGCGTCCAGCTCGGCCCCTACTCCCAAACATTTTAATCATGGATGAAATTCATTTATATGTTGCGATAATTGTGTCTAATTGTTCCTTTGAAGGGGACTGAGGCCAGCAGCATCTGGCCCACATATGGAGCGGTGCTTATGAGAGCGACTTTGTGCCCAGCAGGAAACTGCGGGCCTGATCAGCTCTCCCGCGTCCATTTAGCCTGAATGAGCCTGAATACCAAGCCATGCCCTTTAAAGGTAATGAAGCCAGTCTGGTGAATGAGCTGGCCAAGGTGCCAAAACACTTCTTCAACATGTGTTAGAGCCCCTCTGAAGGTGTGTCATCGCATTTGATTGGCTGGGAAATGTTCTCCTCTGTAGGAATTCAGCAGCTGGGCTTCCTTCTCTGGTTGTGTTGTACGTAACATATGCCCCACAGACCCTGTGATGGTATTCAAAAGCACACATACTGCCCTTTAGTGAATCCATGCACTAATGAACACAAAGATGCATGAATTGTCCAGATGTGCACTAACACAGAGCAGAATCCTGAGAAGCTCCTTCATTGTTAAAGATCCCTACCTCAGATTTAATAACCAATGTGAATATTCAGTGAAGGCTGCTGTGTTCCCTTCATGTAAAGTGGAAGCTATAAGGTGGTGGATGAGGCTGTAGCACAGCAAATTAGCGATCTGCTTATATTATCAGATTCTGTGCTACAATTAGACTCAACACAATCATTTCTAAAAGCCTTAAAATTTTCAATATGTTCAATAAACTTAGGCATACATAGCTAACTTCACAGTTCAGTGCCAGAAATGTTTTGATAAACAGTCATAATATGGTGATCATATGTCCCGATTTGACCTGGACTGTCCCGTTTTCAAGCTCCGTGCCACAAGTCCCCACAAATATCTATCAAACAAACCCTAATATGCCCTGGTTTTGAAAATCCCTGTCCCAGTTTTGTCCAACCAACATCACTAATACGAGACGAGTCAAGGTTCAATACAGATTTGTATGAACTTAAAGTTTAAACAGGATTATGAATTAGAAAATGAAAATCTTGCTTAATTAAAGAAGACTTGAAAGTTGGGATTGAGACCAAATTGGAGTCATTTCCTTTGAATCTCATGTGCGTTAAGAGATATTTTAAAACTAAAGGTAGAATAATTATTGTACATAAATACATTTGACAGCTTCTGGTGCAAAAATGGCAACAATACATATCAAAAGGGGGGTTTGATTTTTCGATAATTTTCAGGATTTTAACAATAACTTGCTTTCTCCACACATTCACATCAGACATAGAAAATGTTGGGTTTGGACCCAAACATGTTGATTTCCTTGTTTCAGCTCTAAACATGAGACAAGCTCATCAGTGCACAGTTGGTCTGTGGTTAAAGAATACAGATACACATTATTCATGTTTGTGTCTGTCTCTCATGCTGGCTTGGAGGAACAATGTAGACACCAAAACATTCCCACAAACCAGAGTGCACTCGCTCTCCTGTAAACATCACCTCTGTAGACACAAACACAGGTTTCCATTGAGGAGTCGATTATTTGTTCTCTTTCTCAACCTGAGTGAGTTTCTCATTCACAGTCTTTCATACCCCCCCATCGAGCTCGTCACTGAGTGTCGTTGATGCTGACATGTCACATCTGGAAGCTCTTCCCGACATGTGCTGCATTGACATTTCTCTGCTCACTTTATGTTCCCAGGAGGTCTGATGTGAAGCTCCTGTAACGACGTGAAAAAGGAGTCGGAGATTTCTGCAGCACTCCAGGACACATTCCTCGCCCTGATGTTTACGGGATCAGTTTCATCAGAAGGTAGAGAATAAAAGGAGATCAGAATGGGAACAATTTGAGGGAGTCTTTAACACCTCGTTTGTTCTGAGGGCTCTTTGTGTAAGGTCAGGGAAGTGAAACCAATTTTCAGTTGGCATGATGACATTCTGTGTGATGGTGAGATGACATTTATAAGCAGAAGGGATGCCATGATTAAGTTTGGGGTTAAAAACAAGATTGCATTTGTGATTATTAATCAAATCAAAACCAGGTTTGATGATTCTCTTTGTCTATATTTAAACCAACCCGGCCTAATAGTGCAACTGCGGTAACCCCTGACTCAAATCAAGACATATTTTTTTGTCCTATACGTCCAAAAAAATGCTCCTTAAACCTGGATAAGCCTTTTCTATATGTCTTAATTAGAAACTTCTTCTTAAAAAGGCCTCATTATTGAAATCACAAATAAATAATGTTGTTTACATGCCCACGTTTTGATGATGCACATGTCTGTGTTCCACTTACTGCAAGCTTTTTTTTTTTTTCTTTACTGATTTAATAATGTAGCACTCTGTAGGAACATATTCAAGACTTCTGATTGGTTTTGGTATATTTTTTGTGCATACAGTGTTTAACTTCTCTGAAGCTTCCCTTGTACCAAATATTGAATATTTTAACATTTTTAATAATGGATGAACTATAATGTGCAATAAATAATAAAAAAAATTTATGGAATCCCTGAATCCATACTTTTTTTTTCACACCATTTCTCCATGGTAACAAGTAACTTCTGATTGTCTGTTTTATTTTTCTCATTATGTTGAGATAAAAAGGCTTGTTTTTCTGTGACAGTAGGATCATTTTCTGGCGAGCTAGAAAACAAAAATAGTCAGACCACCACATGCCATGTTGCCATTGTCCACACCGATGATGAAAGTTAAGCTTGTTTCAATGTTTGTTTTGTGCTTTCACTACTCTGTGGATAAATTAGATCTCAAGAACCATATAACTCATTATTACAGAAAACCAGATCGAGTATGCATTGATGCGTGTCCGCTTAGGGCCCCCGTAGTATTTCCTTGAGTAGCAGTCATTTTAAATCAAAATATAAACTTGAAAACATGAATAAAACCTTGGATTCAGACGATTATGGCACACCTTGTTAGCGTTTAGTCTCAAGCATGTTTGTTGGCCGCTTGATGCCTGTTGGCTGAACAGGCGGTAACACAGCCGCCTAAAGCCTCTTGTTTCCTGTGGAAAATGTTTTCTATGTGTGCTGCTGTGCTCTTTAAAGAGGCAAGGGTGTTACCTTGGCTGAAGGAGAGAATGAAATAATCATTAATATGTCTGAGGGGTGAATGATGTCATACACGCAGCATAAATGTAGCTGTCAGGTCATTTGAGACGTTTGCAGGGAGAGTGACACTTTGCTCTATAAGGTTTCATAAGCACAGATACATGTTTCACACTGTAACTTACACTGCTAACAACAACATAGGTGTGTTACAGAACACCACACACACACACACACACACACACACACACACACACACACACACACACACACACACACACACACACACACACACACACACACACACACACACGGAGCCGGTCCATTGATGACTGGTAGGATGATCTGCTTCCAGTTAGGTCGCACACTGTTCCTGTTGGGCGGCTGTACAAAGAGAAGGATCCGATTTCAGGACATGCTTTTAATGAAACTCAAACTGAAACACGTTTTGTGATTGGAGAACAAAGACACAGAATCAAACGCTGTAGCAGAGGTGACCTGGGCGAGAGCGTGCCCACAGCTCCAAACACGGGCTCCCTCACAGAACAGCGGCTCCAAACAAAGACCCCTCCGAAGCATCCTGTTCCAAAGCAGCCTGACAGACGTAACCAGAGTTTAGACCTCCGCTTTCTCACGTTACAATTTGTTTTGAAAACTCACTGACATTCAGATAAACTAAAACTTGAGGGTTGCTTATGACTTCCAGAGATGTTAAAGCCAAAAGTTAAGACTACTGAAACCTCAGGAAGCTTTGAGGAAAACCTTTTCAAAAAGCAGTTCAATGAAGAGCAGTCTCAAACATGTGGTACAGAGTTCATCATGAGTAAAAGAAAACATATTGAAAATCATTTCCACACATAAAGGCTCAAAGTTCAAAGGTGTCTTTATTGTCCCCATAGGGAAATTTGTTTGCAGCCATTTGAAGCATCGTTTCATCACTGTGTAAGTTTAGACTTACACTTCTGAACTGTGTTGTATGCATAGTTGGACATTTTTGGTTTCTTACTGAGAGGGCAAATGAAAACACTGACATCCATCACATCTGCTCAGTTACATTAACACAGCCTCATCTTGAAAAAAGCTGTTAGCCATGCTTGTGCAAAGTTCAGCAAAATCTTAATACTAGCTCTACTCTAAAACATGAAATTCATTACTGTAACACCACCACTATTATAGTAATACATTGACAATAACTAGTAACAAATCAGTTTCTATCCAGATTCAATTATGCTGTTTAATTACTAACATTTAAAAGTACTTGTTATTACTTCATGAAAACAAGTGTGTGATGTTACACTTACGTCAGCACAGCAGCACCCTGGGAGAAAGACAATGCGCTCTTAACAAACACAGGCAGGTGATCATTCAGCCGGGAGATTTCTGTCTCAGAAATGTCAACATTATTTTTTCCCTGCTCAAGTTAAACAGCAAGAATAAAGCCATCTTAAGTTGTCATCTCTGTGCAGGAAGTATCAACACTTCGGGGTGATTTCTTCATGTTCACACTGAGGAAATTAGTAGTAACTAACTGTTACTTATTTTCAGTAACATCCTCAACCCTTATGACAAGGCAGAAACATCGAGCAGAACTGGACTCATGTGACTGGGACTGGATCGTTGTTTTTCACTCTGGTTATTGTCTGGGTTGAATTTTGATTGATGGCATTTTGTTTAGCTCCCCGCAGTGCCAGAGCATGCCAAGCCGCTCTTGATGCTGAGCTAAGTTAGCCGGCTAATGGCTGTAGACTGGTGACTTCCTGATGGGTGAGAGTGTCACACATCTGCTAATTGTCCACAGGAAGGCTATTAAGAGTTGTCCTCTGATTTCAAATATAAGTTATAACATAAAACTATGAAATGTGAGGTCACTACAAATATAAGTTTTAAACATAAAACTCCTCCTTCCAACAGTCTAATGATGCAATCACAGTGTTATACTGTACATGCTTTGGATAATGACTTTATCCTTTGTATTTCAGCTCAGCTCATGAGAGCACAAATCTCATTAAAATGGACCGTTTCTACCTCCCAGTAGGCCCAGTATGAAGGATCATTACTCTCCCCACAGAGACCACTGTGTACAGGGGTCTCTGAGCTCAGCCTGCACCTGTGGCCAAGCTGGAGAAAAGAAAACAAAACGCAGTAAATAAGTGCTCCTCTGCTTAATGGAGCTGAAGAGCGGCCTCGCTCGTTGGCTGTGAAGAACAGAAGGTTTAAAGTGACGTACTGTGCGATGGCTCTCAGATCGTGTGTTATCTTTACCAGTGATGGTATCAGTTTAAACTGTGTGAAAAAGAAGAGATGTGAAAGAGCCGCCTGCTGTAAAGGTTTGATGCAGAGGTTAAATATACGGGTTGCCCACATTTTAAAGGAGAAACAAGCGGATCGTCCAACACAAACATCATTGTGTGTAACCCGGGAACAAAGACTGAGGGTGAGTGCATCAAAGACTCCATCACTGACATGGAGGTATCACACCAAACACAAGCTCACACTTCACAGTTTGAATGTGGTTATGTGACTTCTAACATCAAGAAAGAAAGGTTTCCTCTTGTCTGAATAGAGTTTTAGTTTTAGTTTTTTTATGTTATTATTGTGTCATACATACATCCATATGTTAGATGACACCATAAATGAAAAACGTTCCCGAATCAGAGTGCACTAGGTAAGCTATATTCATTCTCAAGAAACAAAAAGAGAAATCCAGAAGTCAAACTCATTAAACAGAATATCCTGTCTTCTTTTCCAAGCTTTTGAAGCAAAATTAGCAAATTTAAACACATCAAACTTAAACAGTCATTCCAGTTTCTGCACATCTGTCCGCCCCAATATTTCAGATTTTACTTCATGAAACTATAATTCTCTTAAAGCATCATATTTTATACAATGCAAAAGAAAATGGGACTCCGTTTCAACTTTGTCCAACTCACACATCTCACAGAGTCTGTTTTCCACTGGAATATTTTTGAATCGACCAACTTCAATGTCCTGAATTTGCAGACAGCAGCACCATTTTCTGTATGCTCCTCCTCCTTGTGAATAGCTACCAAGTTTCTGCACTTCTTCTTCTCCTTGTTCCACTCGTCAGACAGGATTTTATTCATAACAAGGCTGTAATTTATGAGAATCTGAAGGCCCTGACTGCTCCACAACCCGGCTCGGACTCACTCATTCTTCAGCGTGACAGGGCCGGGCTCCTGGAGTTATGGGATCAAGGCTGATGTCTAACAGAGGAGCTCGGGGGGGGGGGGGGGGGCAGGTATCTGCACTTCCTTATTTTATCAGCTCTCCAACAAGTGAACATGAACACGGGCCGCTATAAATCATTCTCTTCTGATGACAGCCAGGGAGGCAGCGGGGCAGAGCGTCTGATGTCGTACGTGTGACATCCTTCGCTTCTTCTTCTTTTTTTTCTTAGAAAGAAACGCAGCATGCTGATTCCTCCTTTTTCTCCTGTGTGTGGATGTAGTTCATCTGCAGCGTGACGACCACATGACAGGACAGTCACTGTGATATTATTTGTGGACATTTTCACCTCATGGAGAGAGAATGCTTTCCAGTATGAATATATTAAATAAGTGCTTACTGGACTCAAAGACTTTTCATTGACAAATTAGAGTTTTACCATTTTTTATTTATTTATTTATTTATTTATTCTTGGGCTTTTTGTGCCTTTAATGGAGAGATAGGACAGTGGACAGAGAAGGAAATCAGGGAGAGAGAGAGAGAGAGAGAGAGAGAGAGAGAGAGGAATGACATGCGGGAAAGGAGCCCAGTGTTTCCCCTACCATTATATTAGGGGAGCGAGTGTTCAAGTGTTTGTGTCGTTTATTTGCGGGGTAAAAGGTGTTCCACACTTGCTCATATTAAAGTGGTATGTCAGTAACAAACATTAAAAAAATATGTTTTTAAATTCAATTGTGGTTCTGGAATTTCACCCTTTGAGTGTTTTTTTTCAGAATTTCCTTCCAGTCAGCTGCAAAACCTAAACGGTTAAACCAGCCGCCTTTAATGCCAGAGGTCCACGGCCTTGATCGTCTCCCCTCTCGACAGTTTCTGTTAGCGGGAGAGAGGAAGAGAAAGTGAGCACGCTAACATACACGCTTGTTTCACAGTTGGTTTGCGTGGGATGAGTGGGGTTGTGTGTGTGTGTGTGTGTGTGTGTGAAAGGGAGGCAGATATGCTCACGGTCAACATGACAAGAACAACAGATTCATTACATTTGTTTGACCAATGACTTCCTGTAGAAGATAGATGTGTTTTGGCTGGAGCAGCTGTTAGCTCTGACAACAGTCACTCCCCTCGCATCATGTCCCTTTACGGCGGGGGGAATTATCATTCAGTGCACGCACGTGTGTGTGTGTGTGTGTGTGTGTGTGTGTGTGTGTGTGTGTGTGTGGTCTAGGTTTACAGGGTTCAGCGTGGCTAATTCAGAGGGCTCAGACAGATCCCCGTCCCACCTCACACTTCCAGCAGGGACACAGACACTGAGGCCTTTCTGCGTCAAGTTAGAGTCATGTGCATGTACAGCTCTGTGTGCATGTGTGTGTGTGTGTGTGTTTGGCTGCTTGTTGGACCGAAACCTAAATCAGCACATGAAAGGTGTGTATCTCAGTGTTGCTTCTCCTGCCGCTCTGACAGGAAACAGACCCTCGCTGTGGTATTTGGTTTCTCCCAACCTCACATTTCAAACATGGAGCCAAATTCAAAACAGAAGTGTAGCATGAGCAGGGACAATAAGGCCAATGTTATGTCACCAGTTCGATTTAAATCCACAGATTGCTCACTGCTGTTCCAAATACATCCATGATAGAAATGAAGATAGTTTTGCATCTATTTTAAATATCTTTCATCCACAGACGGATGTTTCATATTTAGTTCAAAAGGTTTTATGTTAAGATTAAAACTTTCCCTCTGTGCCCGTCTCTGCCTGAGTGACTCCTCCTCTCTGTGTGTGTTCTTGCAGTCATTACTCCTGTTTCTTTAGCCCAGCAGGAGTTTTGGTGTTATTTGTGTTGGGCTGTGTGAAGTGTGTGTAACACAGGTCTCCACAAAACCGCCAACATTATGAGGGCTGACACAATAACAGCAGAGGGAGGAGGGGAGGATGAGCCAGAGAAAAGAGAGGCGTTATGGTGCATCCATCATCACATTTGCACAAATGTTTTGGCTAGACCGGCCGAGTCCTCTCTGTCATCACTAATCACCCGACAATAAATCCCTGAGCGGCTCTCGGTTGGGAAGGACGCAACCAGAAAGACGAGTCTGGCTGCAGCTTTTTTAAACGGCACGCTACAAATGTTCACAGACTAATAAAAAGAATGGGTTGAATTTGGTTTCTGGCGTCTCTTAAGAGACTCTCTCTGCTTTGTGGGTAACACTGAACCTTGGCAAAGGTCAGAATCTTATTGGATTTTCTGTTTTGTTGTATATTTTCTGCCAAGTTGAGTTTCTGCAGCTGAGGACAGCATTGGCTTTGTTTCATTACCCCTGCAGACTCAGTTTGGGGCATTAGTTAACTACATAGAATTCATCAAGAAGTTAAACATTATAGTGCAGCTTGTTGGTAGTTCAACATGCCCCCATATTCACACAGAGACTCAGGGTTGCCTTTAACAACGTGTATGCAACTTGACCCCTGCATCTGTTTGGTGCATTGTCTGTGCGTGTCCTCAAAGATAAACGCGATGCAGACGCAGCCTGCAGAGTTCACATATCACACTGGTAGAGACAGAGGATGTTACAGTCAACACAGCAGCAGGAAATACAATGGCTGAACGGTTTTTTTTTTTAAGACAAACCGATACACAAAGTCCACAATTACCAAAGTCTAGTGTCTCTGCTGCTGCACAGGCAAACATGCCCGTCAAAATATCTGGGACCAATGAGTTCCATTTTTTCCAAGTCAATGTGAAACCTGCAAAACTAAACATGAACAAGATCAGTGTTGTGGTTCAACGAAGGACCCTGTGAACGGGCTCTACATTCAGCAGAGTGCATCTTCAGCTGCATTTCTAATGGCTTAGTTTTTCATCAAATACAGATTTGATGAGCACATTTGACATTAGATATTCACGAGGACTTTCTCCATGTTAAACAGCTGCTGTAACTACCATAACAATGGACGCATTTGGCTGAAAGTCACCAGTTAACAGGGTCACTCGTTTTACCAAAACACCAGGACAGAAACAATACATCTGTGAGTGTTTCAGGGCTATCTATTAGTACTATTGATTATTCATTTTACTGTTATGTTCATTATAATCTTTGTATTGATATAATAGTAACTCCTTCGAGTTACAAGAGAGTACAAAACAACAAGGTTACACAGCAAGTATGTCTCCAGCCTTTAAGCAGCTAAATGTTTGTTTGGGGTTGTTTTTGTGCCATTAATAACTGAAGTAAAGACTGCAAAATTCTGGGGCATAACAAGATAACTAAGTGAAATCTAAATATTTTTACAATACTGTTTCAGTTGTTGATGGATAATGACAAGTCAAGATTTGTTTACAATAAATCTTTAACAGTCCTTAGCGTTTGAGTGAAAAGCTGTGATTGGGTGGTTTTGTTTGGAACAGGTTGAGGTCTCAGGTGTTGTTTAGGAAGCTCATCAGCTTGAAGCAGAATCTGAATTTATTAATCCAAACTAATATTTATACCTTACACTATCCATGACAAGAGGGGTATTTATTATTTTGTTATTTGACATCAGAAACAAGTGGACACTTTTTACAATCAACCTTAACACATGACACTTCCTATTTGTAGGATTTTTAAAAGATTTTGTCAGATATTTTTGCTCTAATTTGGTAAAGAAGAGTGTTGGTTTCATGCACATCACGTAGGTGCAGGGCAATATAAAAACAGCAGAGAGAAGAAGAAGACCTCTGATCGAAACATAATAAAACAAAAAATGTTGTGTCTTCTTCTTTCTCTGCTATAAATTGGTATTCCCCTTGTACATTGACAATCACATCCCTTTTTCAAAAATAAGTTATAATTACTATTTCTTATAAGTTAAAGAAAATAGATGACCTTTCTCACACACTCAGCTGTGATGAAAATGAACTTCTTGTATGGCATAATCAACAGTTTGCAAACCTTTAAAGTAGTTTATTGTCACTGCTCAGCCTGCTGTTTTTGGGTTTTTTTTCCCTGTTGGGTGGGTGGGTGGGGTTGCATTTTGTAAGATCACAGATTGTCAAAGAGCACCTTGTCCTCCTTTTTGTCTCTGTTCTGTTGTTAGAGCACACAGTCATGAGAAGAGACTTGAGATGTGGAGCCGGAGAGCATAAAGTGAGGACAGCGCTGTAGTTGTAATGAGGCTGAGGAGTGATGTCCCACAGCTACAACGTGCTGACAGAAGTGACCAACACTGACGCTGCAGAGGAGCACCCCCACACTGACTGATGAGAGCCTCTGTGTGAGCAGCCTTTCATCTCCTCGAACCCCTCACAGTCAGAAAAAGTCAACATTCTTGTTTATTGGAGTTAGCAGCTATACTTGGCACAGGCTGAGTCATTCTCGCAGGGCTTCACCTCCCAAAGGGGACAAAACTGGGGAAAAGGAGACAATTCTCCATCATTCTTCTGGAGCGTTTCCTGGCCAGCTTTTCACCTCTGCACACTGTTGAGTTCTCACGAGTTTGTGTCCAAGGAACCATTGTGCTCCAGTGCTTCAAATGTGGTTCCATTTCCTGCAGGCACTTAAACATAAACAACCAGGCCATGCTGTTTCCCCATCAATACACATCCATTTGGATCTGGCAGGCTCTTTCCACATGGGAAACTAAAATTTTGATCAAATGTGTTCTCAATTTTTTTATTTTCAGAAGGAAACATTTTTTGGTTTCTCCATAATGTAGCCGTAGAAAAAAAAAACAGCATTTACTGATTATTTTGGCTTTTTGCAGGCAGCAGAAACAAACTGTCAACAGAGCATTAAGATGGTAACATTTCATAACAGCTTATTGATAACAGTGTAGCAGCATTAATATTCATCTTCAGATGTGTTTCTGGCAACATTTCTAAATGTAAGACCAATAATCCATCTGATTTTAGAAGTGCTTCGCTAATGCCGGTCAGCTAACTACTAGTATCTGCTGCTTCTTATTGAGGGCAAGCAGTCTGGGTTTTTGAGAAGGGTATTGCTGAAAAGAAGCTGTGAGGTTAATTCAGCCATTATTTGCATTTCCACTAGAAAGGTGATTCCATTAGACAAAAAAGGGTGAAATGATGAACAAAAAAACTGACAACCATCAAAATGTTTAATGCAACTACACAACTGCAGTGAAACCATAGAAAGTGACAGCTCATCATTGCAGTAGTCCGTGTCCAATTGTGCTGCTTTCATCAAGGAATCTGTCATTTTCCGTCTTTTCAATGCTCTCTTTCATAACTTTACGTGGTTTCTTCATTCAAAATGGAAAAAGAACAAAGCAGATTTAAAAAAATTGGTAACTTGTGGCGCACTCAACACTAGGTGCAGTTGCCTCATACCATGCTGAAGCATGATTCCCCCCCCCCCCCCCCCCCCCCCAGCCAATCCCCTGCTGGCCTGTACTCACATTGCAGCAGGCTCAACTGGGCAGGTTACCTCTTGTACAGACATAATGACGTCGTTCTATGAAATACTCAAACACTTCTGCAAAGCTGTCATCTTCTTGGGGAAAGTTCCTACAATGGATGCATGGCTTAAAATATTGTGCCTAGAAACAAAATAAAAAACACTAAACAAATTAAATGAAAAATAAAGTAGCTAAAAAGCTACAAAAGGTAAGAGTAACAAATCATTATTGTTTCTTCAGTATAAATGATAACCTTCATGGTACACATCCTGGTCCGCTCCACTGTTAACATGAAACCTTGATCATACCTCTATAAAAATAACTTGTTACACTTGATTGAATTTGAATTTAAAAAATGTTAGTGTTGTTTCTGTTTAATAGGTGTGAATACATAAAGTTTTTGGTTGTGCGCATGTTGGAGGAGGGGAAAACTTGCAGCACAATGAGAGTTCCGTTTTCAATTTCCTCCTAATGAAATAATCCCTGTCTACCTGACCTGATGCATCGCCTCTAGCCCGGAGTGAAGTCTGGGCTTTAAATTAGAACCACCTTGTGTTTCAGCAGCAAAAACAGGAGTATCGTGTGAGAGAGAGAGAGAGAGAGTGTGTGTGTGTGTGTGTGTGTGTGTGTGTGTGTTTGACTCAGACAGAAAGTTTTCCAGCTCAGGCCCTGTGGCCTTGTGTCAAGCATTTGACCTTTAACTGGTTTTCAGTGTCAAGGCGTTTTAGGTGCCCGAGTACCACAGTCTGTTTCCATGGAAATGTGGTTTTAAGGGAACATCCATCACTGCTGAGAGGGCGACCCAGAATACCCAAACACACCCTGCCCACTCCTGTTAAAATTCCTCTGTGTGGCACTCTTCGTCAGGCACGCACATTCCAAGTTACTCTGGACCAGGAGAAGCTGAGGGGTATCCTGCCTGTTACCATGGGAACACTGGCAAACACAGAGGTCAGACAAGCGTGTCCGTGTCATTCCTAACGTGACAGCGGTTTGCCATAAACCCAAACCAGTGTGGTAATGATACTCCTGGCAGTGGGCGGGGGCTGGCATTGGGCTCTGTGGACGCTGGTCGGGCCCGGTCTGGCCACACTCACAAACGAGGAGGCAGCACAGGAAACCGGCGCTTCCAGTAAAAACATGTAATTAGAAACACATTGACTGGGAGCTTCTGGCTTGATACACCCAGCAGCAGGAAGGGATGCACACGGCAAGGAAAAAAAAAAGAGTTTGAGTGAAGTGGAGGACAAGATCAGTGGGTCACTGGGAAAGTCCCACGAGAAAAGAAAATGTTGTGAGACAAAAAATGGAACAGCAGAGAAGTGCACGGAGACAGCCAAGACACATCGTTACAGACAGACGGAGAAACAGCGCTAATAAGAAACAGACATCTCAACACCCCGGCTGACCTGTCAGTTAGTTTAGGACAGACATGTGGCAGACAATAATATCCCACTGTTGGAAATCCCTCTGTCTACTATACTACTGTTTACAAGATGCAGTTTAAATGCCACTGTGTTCAGATTGCGTCAGTTTGTCCTGAAGGCTTCACCACTAACAAGCAGAATGTGGGCAGCACGAGATCAGTGGGCAGTGCGGGGCCAGGGCGAGCCCAGCCACGCCTTGCAGGGCCGTGTGGTGAACCGCGCTGCAGAGGGAGGGCAGGTTACCCCAACCTTCAAAACTGCAGTTCTTTAAACGGCCACTTGAGGCTGGCATCAAGAGCGAGTCCAACCTCATATATCTCCAAATTAAAATGTCCAACTTTCCCGCAGAAATAAACTAGTTTGCAGCCTGGTGCAAAATAAATTTTGGTCTCAGTAGCCACATTCCACTCACCACCCTCTAACCTAAACAATGAACATTAAAGGATTCTTCTCACTTAAATGTAATATAAATCAAGAATATCCTCTGAAAATAACTCTGTGAGTCATGACTGTCTACAATGGGTGTAACACCCGAGTCCCGTTGTTTGTGATGTTTTCAGAGTTTTCAGAGTCATATCTTCACTTTGTTTACATCGCCTGGACGGCCGGCTGACTCCTCCCCTCGAGTATAAAAGTTGTTTAATTGAGGGACTAGAGAAAAGAAGAATAACATACTGTACTCACTGCTTAACTGTGTTTCTAGATCACGCTCATTTCAGGTAAATTTACATGCAGTGTGAAGATACAAGCTTAATAAAGATCACTAGCATTAGCATGCTAACACAACAATGCATCACGAGTTGTTTTGGTTTCATGCTGGTGCTCAAGGGCGACATCTGCTGGATCAAGAAATCACATATAAAGCTTTTAATAGACTTTGGTTGCATTCAGTACACGAGTCTGTGAGGACTCATGATAGTCCAAAAGAATGGAAACACTATCACAGTATCTCTGGTCTGGAAACAAGATGTGACCTTAAATAATAAGAGAAAAGCATATTCTCACTATCTGTTTATCTCACAATTCAGTGTTTCAGTGTAATTCACTTTACCATTATCTGGTTGTTTTCTGCACTTTATTATGCTGTAATTTGATTGAAAATAAGTAAACTTTTCAAGATCAGAAAACAAGTGAAATTTACTTCTTGTAAAGTGGAAAAAAAGCTTTGTGATCTCGAGATAAGCACATAAGTAAGTTGACATCTCAAAAGAAAAACCTGAAATGTAGTCATTATAAAGTAAAAACAAAGTTAGAAAAAAGTAAGGCTGGATGTCCTTTTAGGGCTTCCGTACCTTTGTGGATGTTTAACTGAAAAACATGAAGATCTCTTTAAATGCACATGAACTCCTGCTCAAGTCGGAGCAACAACTCGGAAACTCGGAAAATAATTAGGTACCCGACATGATGTCATAATGGTCATCACATGGGAGATAAATTAGTTCTGTTAATGTTAAGATTATTTTTTATTAATTTACGTATTGCACATCAGCTTTTTGCACAATTATAACTGAAACTACATGAACGCACTTAAGTCAGAAGAACTGGGACAGTCCGAGGAGCACATGAATGCAGCAAGCGCCCCAGTCAAAAACAGATTAGACACGCCCCCTTCAACCTGTGCATATGAGAAAGGTAGTCAGAAGCTTTTCCTTGCAGAGCAGAAAGTCGGCTGTCTTGGTGATAAGATCAGTTTGTTTAAAATCATTCAACCATCGTCTTTCTCACTCACCTATCAGCTCTGTGCCTCCCACTCTCTTAACTTCTTTAGTCTGATAAATAACCAACTCTGCTCAGCTACCATCTCAATAGAGTGTCATTCTGTGGGAAACAGGGTGGTTAACCAGATCATTCAACCTGTAATGAATTAGCCACGGGCACTGACTCTTAAGTTTGGATAACTTGGCGTTTGCTAACCGCTCACTCCTCTCCAGCGCCAACATATGGGCACTTCTGGCTCCAGAAAACCAACATGGAAACTGACAAAAGGCTGAACTGGAGATTCCAGAAAGGCAGACGACAAGCAGTCAGTGACATCATGGTGGCTGCGTTCATTGTTTATACAGTCAATGGTGATCTGAGACTTTATGCCATGGAGGAATGTCATCAAACATGATACCAGTAATTAGTTAATTGTTAAACAAACAGCACACAGTCAAAGACGTGAACATAAACTCTCTGTATTTGTTCTGTGTTTTCAGGAAGCCAAACCCACACATGGCAAGATTTACAGAGTCTGAACAGCGGCTTTTTTTTTGGCAACTTTGACAAACTTCACAGAACATCTCTCAGCTCGTCAGATTCTCACAGTTGAACCCTGAGAGTCTCTGCAGGCGGACGGACGTGAGAAAGACTCACAGAGAGAAACCATCAGAGGCTCTTTTGGTGTGTGGCTCTCCAGATCAGACGGGTGGTGACTGTGGCCTCAGAAAAAAAAAAAAAAGTGCCTTAATTAGCCTCGACTCCCAGCAGGCTGCCAACCCAAGAATAGAGGTTAGATTAACAGCGAGAACTGAACACTTTTAATCAACTCTCAAAGCGTTTCCTTTTGAACCTCCCAGCCCCCCCCCCGATGTCAACAGTTCACAAACATGAAATTAGAGCGAGCGGAGGAAATGGATGTTTGGTAGGTGATGAGGTTTTATACATTTCTAAATACAAAAGTGTGAAGTGACAATTCACAGTCGACAGATGTGGAAAAAACAAGCTGGAAAATGTGTATCAATGACGAGGCAGTAAATATAGAAGTGAATGGGTTTTTAAAACAGACAGAATTGCACTTCCATTCAAAAACATGAAATAGTGTGCTGAACAAATCGGGTTATTAAGAACAATGTAAACACATACTGTAAGGCACAATAACCCAGGCCCGTTCATATGAAACATGCTGAACAATTCATTGAAAAAGTCAACACACAGTACTTTGGATTCTTTGTAACAGTTTGTGACACAGAAACAGTAAAACACTTCAAGCCCAAACAGGTCAGGGGAAAGGATATTTCAGGTCAGGGGAAGTTATTCATCTGCACTCAAATAAGTACATCTGTCAACCAGATTACACCTTCAAATAAAAACATGGCTTCTTTAATTTAGGGGAAAATCTGAGAATCAATGATACATTTCAATTGATACATTTTCCACTTCATAAGAAATGTTTATCTTAAAAAGACTGAGCAAGGTTTAATAATACTTTGTAGTCCTCTAGAACTCGTGCATCATGTATGCATTGTGTTTGTTAGCACCTTTAGGTTTTGTAGCTGCACAGATTTCTGTTTTCATAGCTCCACTTCTCCCTCTACAACTCCTGTGAAATCATCCTGTACCACTTCTTCTATTTGATATAATAAACTTACATCACAGTCCAAATCTCCAAGATGTTTGGAGGCAAAGGTGTGAATGTAACAGTAAAGTGTAAACATGTAAGAATCCTACAGGTTTTAGTGAAAGGCACTGAAAGGTCTTTGGTCCCAGGTATGGATGGATTACTGAGCAGGCCAAGGGAACAAAAATGATAAGAGAGCCCTGGATCAGGATCTCTGATTACAGCATTACGACATGTGTTGTTGGAAAGTCAATAAAACGACATAAATTAGCAAGAAGATACAGAAACTCATTAAGATGGACAAATGACAACAAAGACTCATGAAAACAAATACATTGAATATCAAAAGGAAAACAAAAAGACAGAAAAGATCATAAAGTAAGATTAAAATGAGCCCAAAGCAGAAAACAACTACAGAGAGAAACAACAAAAATGTTCAAAGGCAGAAAATCTACAAATCGATATGAAAGACAAAAAACAAACACAATATTAAGGATGAACAAAGATTTACAAAAGAGATACCAACGAGCACACAGAGTTTTTAAAGCACAGATTAAAAGTAAAAGAGAAGAACAACAAGAAGAAGGAAACAATTAAACATACAAGACAAAAAAATAAATACAAAACAAACACAGAACTTAAAAAACATGTTAACAAGCTGAAAGATAAGACAGACGAACATAAGGACATTAACAGCTACAAAGAGACACAAAGACGGCTACAGAGATGAAAAAAAGAAATGAAGGCATGCAAAACAGATACTATAAAGTGATGCACAAGAGAGACAACAACAAGACATTTTCCAATAGGACAGCTGGGCTGTGACTTTGCCCTGGTGCTCATTGTCTCAGAATCAATCCATGGTGTTAGGGGTTCATTTAAACATGGACAATGGACTGAGGCGTACAAGAAAGTATTCGGAAAGTTGAGAAAATATCAGAGGAAGAGGTCAGATTGTGACAAACTGGTTAGAGAGTAAAACTAAATGTCAGACATTCAGTGAGCAGACACAGCGGCTCTGCTCAAACATATCTTTAACAATATCTTAAAAACAAATGTACAGCCATGTTTCAATCAGGAAATACGCGCCCAAATGTTTTCCATTTCCACATGTATGTATCTTTAATAAGAGAATATCTGCTATCTGTCCATCTGTATATACAGTATGTAAAGGCCATGCAGGCAGCATGGACTGTATCAGAGGCATCAGATAACATTTCGAGCCCCGCGCTCCGATAACGGTCTCTAGCTCTCCGTTTCTCCGTGGACGTTCTCCATGTGCACTTTGAGGTAGTCGTTCCTGGTGAACTTCTTGTGGCACAGCTGGCACTCTGCCATGGGCCGGTTGGGATTGTGTGTGAGTTTGTGTCTGCTGAGCATCTTCTTCAAGCTGAATGACAGGTCACACACCTAGAACACACCAACACACCCAGGATTTAAAGATTAGACAGAAGCAGATATAAAAGAGCTTTACGTAACCTGTCAGTTAAAGAGACTTTGTTTAACTGAAGGATTCACCGTTTTTTCTTTTAATGCAGCTCAGGGCCACAACAAACGCCTAACTGAGTCTTACGTATTACATTTAAGACACATTTTCATATCTGTATAATTTTTTACATTCAATTTTAAATGGACAATAGTCTATCATACATGAAAGCATTTCTAGCCAAATTCTTTCTTAGGATTATGGCAAATTAAAAAACTGCAGTTCCTCGAGTGTCCACTTGAGGAACTGCATCCAAGAGCCAAGCAATCCCCAGCAGGTCCCATATTAAAAATGTCTGTTTTTACAGCTGAAATAAACATGTTTACAGCCTGGTTCAAAAAGGCTTTGGACTCTAAAATATATATTTTATATATATATATAAATCATGTGCTTTGACTTTATTAGGACTAAGAGATTTGTATACATTTGCATATTTCGGGGTGGTAGAGTTGACTGACAGGTGGGTGTATTTTAGCCAAAGTTCAACTCCACCTTTTAGTCTAGACTGATTGAAAGTTAGGTTAAGTTAGCGTTTCCAATCTGGTGCCATCGATTGGCGTCAGAACGCTTCTTCAAAAACCAATGGGTGACGTCCATGTTTTATACAGTCTATGGATGAAAGTAACATCACTTTCACTTTTAACAATATCATTTAACCTAGAGAAGCAGCTCAGCCTCCTATCCAAATCACCACTATACAGTGTTGAGGAGTTATTTTTAAGAAGAAGATGCTCTAAGTAGTATTTTGAACTTTTTGAATATCTGTTTTCTTAAAAGAAAATTAAAAAGGGAACCACTGCTGACAACTTTGCTGGTAAACAAGGTACGTTAAATTATGTGATCTCATAACAAGCTAAGCACCTAGAAACAAGGTAGCAGCTGCTCAGTTTGCAGCCCCTCTTAATGGTTTATGTCTGCTAAATAGCCTTGGTAAAAAAAAACTCTAAAGATTTTAAGAGGGAAGCTGCTTCATGGAGTATTTTAACAGATTTGAATCATCCAGTCAGTTTATGTAAGAGAGAAGGAGAGCTCTGTGAATATTTCATCTCCTGTTAAAAACCATGCAAACACAGATGAGTTAGTGTGTGACTCTTTTGTAAACAGTCTGTTACTCCTGCATTGCTCTGTGTACAATAATGTAACAAAAAAAAACAACTAAAGTGTAGATATTCCACAGAAATATAACTTTTCAAATCCAGTCGTATACTTCTAGATGTTGGTGCATGAAAGATTGTTTAGAGGAAGTCAAAGTAAGCGGCAGCTCAGCTCACAGCCTCTAAAGCTCTGCTAAAGAGCAAAGGACTCTTTTGAAAAAGATTTTTAGTTTCAAAAAGTCTCTGGTTAAATAAATGTTAAATAAAATAAAAGGAGGGATAATGACGTCAATGTGAAACTGCATTTGTCAGGTTTTCTTCTGTAGTGAACACAGAGTCTATTTTTGGAATAATTTAGCGCTTGGTTATGAGCACTAACTACAAGCTAGCTGCTGCTCTGCTCAAAAGGTATTATTACAATCCTTTACATGCAGAATAGTTTTGGAGAAACCGATTTTTTTTTTTTGTAATTTCATGCTTCCGTCCTTTTTAATAACTGGGCTTCAGGAGCGCCGATAGCCTCGCGGTTGTGTCGGGTTTGAATCTGACTTCACCCCCTTTGCTGCATGTCATTCCTTACTCTCTCCTTCCAACATTCCCTGTCTCTCTTCAGCTGTAAAAAGGCCAAAAAATAAATAAACAATATTTTTTTTCAGAGGCAAAGACCTCTGAGGATAATTCAGCTCATTTTAAAAACCTTATGAAAATTGAGAGGACATTTTGAGACCAGGCTTATGTTTCTTTGTACATTAAATACTAAAAAAATCAGAAACTCAAGACAACTCAGGCTCTTCTCTACTGATGATTTGGATCTTTAACTTGAAGTGGATGTCCTTATCAAAACACACACTTTACTTTAGATTTTCTCCAAGTAGAGTTTACCCAGGCACAGCCAGAGCCGCTAAATCAAATGTAAATCAAATGCTGTGGACCTTAGCCACACAAATCTTTTTTTCCCCCCATAGCGAGAGGGAATGCATGCATCTTAACATCCATCATAAATGAGCCATTTTACACTGTACAAATGACTCCATCGTCCTCTATCAATCATGATAATCCGCCTCTGGCTGCTGTTCAGCTGCAGTTTAACACACGGCTTGAAGATCACAGCGTGTGTCCTCCTCACTCCATCTGTGGAGAGCTGCAGCGTGACGAATTACAACGAGAAAATCACACAGTCTGCATCTGTGGCACAAATAAAAGACTTTTGGACTGAACACATCCAGTGAAGAAATAGGGAGATTCCTGTCATATAATTATACAGTCATTCTAAAAATATCTTATTTATTTTTTTGTCCAGAGTTGTTCGAAGCTCATAACTATAATTTGTATCAAATGATTTACCATCAAAGAGGGAGTAAACACGCTTCAAACAATCTACAAATTTGAGGCCGTGTCAGTAAAAAATGTGATATTTGAATAAGTGAAACAGTGACGGGAGCTGATGAGAGCGGGGCCTCCTCGTCTCATCGCTCCACACATGTTTCTGGATGCTTCTACAACATTTTTAATGCCTTTATGACAGACGCTGCCCCTCCGGCCTGTCTGGAAAATGTTCCTGGGAACTATGAGATACTTTTGTCCGTCTCAAAATCCAAACCCTAAAACACAATCCACATGTTATTTCTATTAGCTTTAATCGTTGAGCATAGAATTATTTACATGAAAATCTCCCTCACAGCTGGGATAAAGCATCCAGATGAATGTTTGATATAAGTGGGAGACACTTTCTGGTGATGCTTCAGAGATGATAAATAGGAAACTTGTTCTGTGGTATTAAACAACGACTTGAGAGTGTTCTCCAGGGACGAGGGGACTCTCTAATGAGGTTTATCTGTGTGTTAAAGCTCAGACGAGAATCTGAGAACATACTTATAAGTGATTGATGAGATGGTTTTTCTTTTCAGCAAAAAATTAAAAGATTTTTGGAATCTAAAGTCACAATTTAAGACTATTGTCATTGACTCTGCTGAACAGAACAAAGTGCGACTTGTGGGTCCCCGTCAGTTCAAAATGGTAATATTTCTAGTCTTCTGACTACTCCAAGTGCTTTACACCGCAGGTCACACCTACACATTCACACCATTTTCACACTGATGGCAGGCTATGTAGAGTGTCCAATTTGAGGTTCAGTGTCTTGCCCAAGGACACATTGAACTTGTGTCTGCAGGTTCTGGGGAACGAAACCAAAACAATCCGGTTCAGAGACAACCGACTCTACCACTAAGCCACAGCTGTCCCTGTAGGTCAGGTGAAGCATCAACGGTAACTGGACTCTTCTTGTTGAAGTTCTGAAAGACATTTGGCTTCTCATCCATAAGGCTTCTTCAGTTGTTCAGAACGTCTTCAAGAACTTCAGCCACCTCTTCTTCCTGCCCATTGTGGGGGCCAATAGGGGCCAATGTGGTAGGTTATGAAACTTATCAGTAGAGCATTAGGACGGGGGTGTAAAGGGTTTCTTCACTGAGCGTTATCCTTTCCGTGTTGCCTCTCGGCATAATATGGTTGGACTTTTATTTTGAAGAGTCTTTTATTTTGACGTTTGTTTGTCTTGCTTAGATAACATGTAACTTGCTGCTAGTTTGGAGGAAGCCTGCTGAATTTGACCACATGCAATCCATACTGGAGACACCACAGAGGCAATGTCGTGAGTAAATTGATAAATATTTCATATACTTGCACTTATAAGTTAATGTTAAAAACATAATTTACATTTAAAGGTATTTTATTTGATGTGATTAAAAACGATTTATTTACATGTATTTACACTGTGAGAAAGCAACATGTGGTCATCAAAAAGGTTCAAATATTGTATTTTGTGTGTTACAGATGTTATGAGCCACAGTAAACAGCAAGTAAAGCTAACTACGACTCAAGTTATCTTTATGCAAGGAAGAGTTTAGCTGGTTGGTACACCGCAGCTTCTAAGCTGTAGTGAAGACAACATAGCCTACTTTCATTAGGAAACAGGTATCTAGGATTATAACAATTACCTTGATGACTGAGAACCTTTACGACAAATTGTTTTTTTTTACCTGTGAAGCAGTTTGTTATATTTAAAGTTGATCCCTTTGGTCTTCTGAAAATGAGCTAGCTGTTATGTATATAGAGAGAGCAGAAATTGTCTGAAGATGGTGACAGGTGGCTTTAACCTCGATAACTTTGTGCACCTGTCCCTTAGTCTTTGTCTAACATGCTGCACAGTTTTAATGCTTTGGTCTAGAATCATAGAAACAAACATGATCTTGATTCTGTTTGAAATGTGTTGTGTATTCTTTAGCTAAATCATTATCCATTATATTATTTTTTTAACATAGTTGGGTAGGTTTTGAATCATTTTGAATTGAAGACATTTCCAAGATGCAGCTGTGGCTTTGAAAGCAAAAAGCAGGACAAACACAGTTAATTGCCTTTCATGTATGTTTCCAACTTTAACTGGTGATGAAACACAGAACCTTAAAGTTTGCTCCTAGCATGGACAACATCGTCTGACACACACACACACACACACACACACACACACACACACACACACACACACACACACACACACACACACACACACACACACACACACACACACACACACACACACACACACACACACACACACACACACACACACACACACACACACACACACACACACACACACACACACACACACACACACACACACACACACCAGTCTCTGAGAGCAATTATTGTGCAGCAGTATTATAAGCAGACGGTAATTTCTCCCTCTGATCCTCTCAATGTGTTTACGTGAGATCAGCCTGCCTGGCCCCTCAAGAGAAGCAAGATCACTATCTGCCTCTTACTGAGTCCCCCAAACCCACCCCTTAACTCTCCACATCTGGCCTCATGCCATCACACACAAACACACAGACACACACTCTTGCAGGGATCACTCACATCACATTGGAAAGGTTTCTCTCCTGTGTGGGTCCTCATGTGCTCGTCCAGCCCTCGTTTCTGGCTGAAGGCTTTGTTGCACTCGCTGCATTTATACGGCTTCTCCTGCAACACACACACACCCGACACAAAGGTTAGTCCAGTCAGTGTATACCAGAACATATATGTATATGTAAAACACAATATGTCCCCAGTTTGATCTCATATGGATGAAACCTGGAGGTGTGCTGTGTCCATGATGCCGTACTGCAGTGTAATAACACACACGTGTGCACAGAGGAAAAACAAACAGCACGGCACAGTGGAAAACACACGATGTGGAAATATCTTAGTTACACACACACATGTGACACACAGTTAACTGACTTTCAAACAGGGTCTTAATGACATCAATGTTGATAACTTAATGATTAACTTTGGACATGTTGTTACTACACAATGACAGATCTCTCAGATTATCACACAACAGGAAATCAACCAGGTGGTCTGCATTGACACATTTACAAATGACTTTGTTTTTTTTTCTGTTCCTAAAAACACTGAAGAGTTCAGTGAATTTCAGACTAAATCACTTGACTGGAAAAGGGTTTCAGTCATTGAGGTCTGAAATGAGTGTGAACAAACTGAAATAATTTCAGTTCTGCTCACAGCCCCCATAGGTCCTCCAAAATAAAATAACAGATTTTTTATATTCTTTGCTTTATTCTTTGTTATAACAGTTCTTGGCCTGTATTAGATAGGACAGCTGAAGAGAGTCAGAACATGTTGGGAGGAGAGAGTGAGGGATGAAATGCAGCAAAGGGGCTGAAGTTGGATTTGAACCCACAGCCAGTGATGAGGTCTTTATCCTCTGTACATGGCAACCCAGGCAACATAACTGCAAGGCTATCACGCCCCTGTTATTACAGTTTTATAGAAACCTTGTAAACAATGAGCGATCAATGAACCCTGACCTTAAATACTAAGCTAACACTGTTAGCAGCAGCTCAGCCTGCAGCCTCCTCTGAAATCCCAACCTCCAAAGAGTCTTGGAAAAAATGAAAGGGGAAACTAAAAGTGTTTTAAAAATGTACAGTTTAAACGTGTGAGCAGTATATATAAACATATATATTTTAATGTGAATAGAAAACTTCTTCCTGGTTGAATTTTTCTGTCATGTTGTCCAGCAGTAACTCATCCTGCGACACTGATCCCTTCTCTCACTTCACACCCGGTGTTCTCCCTGGGAGCTCATGAAGATATGAAATGAAAGATTGTACAGCCCCTGCAGCAGGGAGGAAATGACCAGAGTAGGGGCCATCAAAACCACATGAATTCCTCAAAAGAGTAAGGAAAACACGGCGCACAGAATCCCTTTGAACATGTATCAGAGTGCTGGCTCTCTGCGGCTGTAGAATATCACTCCTCTGTCTCCACACCTCATCAGTTTACCAAAGAACATGTCCCCTGTGCAGTTTGGAGGCCCGCCTTAATGTCAGTCAAGGCAGCTATCTCACTGTGGGTGTGTTTGTACAAAAATCTGCAAGTATGTGTGTGTGTAAATGTGTGTGTGTGGGTGTGTCCTGCAGTCTGAGGGGAAACAAGCGGTGCCACCTAAAAGACTGGAGGAGAAGTGAAAATAGTCCAGATCTCAGGAGTTTGTTTCCAGTGTCACTCTTTGGGAAAGCTGTTTTTGACAAGTCTGGCTGATAGCAAAAAAGGCTCTACCCATTTGAAGCTTAGTTGTCATGAGAACGGGGTGAATGCAGGAAGTAAGGGTCCTGGGAAAGACGCTATCATGTGGGCGGGGCAAGGAGCGCCCAATGACACGGGATACAAAAGGAGGTAAAGATCAGGTTCACTGCATGTGTGCGTGTTTAAGTTGCAACTGTTTGTGTGACTGAATGAAAGAAAGGGGGGTGATGGAAATAAAGCAGCGTGTTCATGTGTGTGTGTGTGTGTGTGTGTGTGTGTGTGTGTGTGTGTGTGTGTGTGTGTGTGTGTGTGTGTGTGTGTGTGTGTGTGTGTGTGTGTGTGTGTGTGTGTGTGTGTGTGTGTGTGTGTGTGTGTGTGATTATCTAAACACTCCAGTCATGATCTATGTGATGCAAATTTCCAAGAATCACCCAGGAATAAAAGGTTCCTATATGACAAAAGGAAAAAACTACATAGGGTCAAAGTGCAGAGGTTAGGAAACACATGGATGGACTTAGGTGATGAGGTTTACCCAGAATGCATCACTGTGACCCCAGTAACATCAAACATCTGTACCTGATGCCCTTCACTCTCCAGCAGCTGTTCACTTGATGATCTTTGCCCTGACCTTTCGTCTGAATCAGACCACTCTGAGCAAAGAGCACGTCTATAAATGCAAAAGATGGAGTTTGGTTTATTTACTCCAGACGAGCCTCACGTCTCATGTGTCGTGCTTAATGTGTGTGTATTTGTAAAGCAGCAGGCCGATAGGAAGTCATTGTGCTCCATTAGGCTTCAGAGTGAAGTTACAAATCAACAGACGGCTCGCTGACACAATGGCATCTATTATATAGTGTGAATTATATAACTCAACACACACAATGGCTGTGTGTTTTTATCACATCCGCCAAGGGGGCTGTGTGTTCAGTGTGGGGTTCTTTCAGCAGATAAACAAGTATAAGACCAGTTTTATGATATTTGATAGAAGTGTTTATTTGTTATGATTTGTCTAAAGTGTTTTAAAGGATTTATAGCGGTAGACCAGAAACTCCTGTGTTTATCAAAGAAAAGTTACCATTAATGCCAATGGAGTCGGGTAGCTTTGAGAAGAGTGATGGAACTATGTTTCAAATAAAAATGAGGCTTCAACTTCTTATCAAAAAGGTATATCGCTGTAGGGATCATTTCTTTAATGACACTGAGAATGACAATCTGAGCCTGCCTTGTTCGAGTATTGTCATAAATAATTGGCCATTTCACTTACTACTTAATATTTATCTCTAGAGGACATTTTTGTGTTTACAGTCATTACAAAACAGGGCACACAGTCCACACATTTAGACTGGTTTAATTTTGTTGCATCTTCTCCTTCTCTTTAGCTTGCAGGAAACATCAGGCCCTTTCTCTGGTTAGCCTCACTGTGCTACAAAGAGCTAACAGCTGTTCTAAGGAGTAAACTAAACTGCTACACGTGGAGGTGGCCCAACAAGGTTTTTGTCCATCCTGTAGCAGTTGAGTAATAAATTAGTCCACCAGAAAAGTAAACCAAAACACAAAGCCTAAAGGCTACAAAAGCCCTTTTCACACATGCGCTCTTGAACATTTCAGTACAGACTGAGTAATCTTCCTGAGTTGCCTCTTCACATGTGCACCTCACAGCAGGAGACTTTCCATATGACAGGAGGGGGGGGTCTCAGGAGGCAGCACATGATGTAAAAAGAGCGATGTGAAAATGGTGGAAATAGCAGCAGAGTTGGACACAATGAGTAAGTAAGAAAGTTTTCAAGAGTTTTGTGTACGTATAAAAAAAGCTAAATTGAAGGAAAATGCAGCGATGGGCGAGAGGGGCTGTAACAGGCTGACAGTAGTGCAGCGCCACATATCAATATATGTCTTTGTTTATATTTTTATCTATTTGTTATTTAGACCATTAAAGATACAATATGTAGATTCAGCCACCAGGGGGCTCTCAATCAACACTACAATAACAAAAGATGACGTCGAGGCTAGTGGGGAATCATGGGAGTTCTCTCTGCTACTCCCACCCTCCCCCCAGTGAAAACGAACTCCCCGTTGCCATAGTAAAGATGAACGGGCGAAACAAACATGAAGAAGAGTATATGTTTACTGACGATGTATCCAAGTATAATTTACATGACGTTTTTATCACAGCAGGATAAACAGCAACAGTATGGCAGCTTTCAGTAGCAATTCCCGATTCCTTATGTAGTGATCTTTGACGTAACATCCGGTGTTTCCACAGCAACGATAAATATTCTGTCTGTCATAGAGGCCGCCTTGACAAGACATTGTCCCCTTAAAGCTATAAAATTACGGATTACTCTGGCTTTGATAACTGTTGGAAATATTTGAGGTAATGTAAGTACTCAACTGTTTTTTTTTTTAAATTACATAGGTTTAGTTAATTTTTAAATAATTATGATATTTTAATGTAAACATTGTCATAAAATTCTACATAGAAGAATTTTAAAGAAGGGCCCATTTAAATTTCTGGTCCTGTCCTCTTACATTTATCCGTCATGTTCGCTTACACAGATGGATTACCTCAACACAGCATCAGCTGATCTGAAGTAACTCTACTAGAAATTACATCACAGTGTAGTCCCCTTCTTATTCTAATTTGATCATTTTTCTTTGGAAGTTACATCAGGAACACAAGTAGTCTCACATTTGTTTAACAAAGAACAGAAAGTTTGTCTTTGACAGCCGCGAGTTATAAAATATCCTGATCCAAAATATGAAACGCCTTTCATCAAAGAAAATATGAAAAAAAAATAGTTGTTCAACATGCAGTCACATCCATTCTCATTAGAGATCAAAACAATGTGATGAAAAATGTCTCAAATATCCAAAATGTCAGTAGTTCATATCGTCATCCAGTGTGTTTCATTTTAGCGAGCCTGTCATGTGGTTTGTGGTACAAACGCACAAACTCCAAACACATCCATCTTTAATCGCGTACATCAACAGCGAGCTCTTTCAGCCCAATGACATTTGTTTAGCTCTGCAGTGACTTCATCTGGCTCTGCTGTTTGTAACTTCTCAGCCGATATTTCAGAGCGCGCTGAGCAATGGCAGATCTGAGGCCGTTAAGAGCCAAACATCAGACTGTTTAATCAGCAGCACAGCAGAAAATGATACCGGTTTCTACTGAGAGACGCCAACCCCGGGCAGGCAGGAGCAGACCTCCATTATCAGCACAGTGTGGAGCACAGCGCTGCACTCTGGACAGCATTAAAAAAAAAAGATCTTTGAAATTAACAGTGCTGACAGGCTGCCACTGTCACAGTCAGAGCTGTACGAACTGATGATGGAAATCTCTGATGAAACAAATATTAAGTCTCATTCATCACAAGTGGCTCAAACACACACGTCCAGATGCTCAGAGAGGTTTGGAAATGTATTACAACTTCAACGTGTTGAGAAGTGATGCAGGGAAAAGAAGGACTTTAAAACGCCCAGAGAGAAACTTACCTCCTCCTTTCTCAACCCTGAGCCCTGACTCACTTTTAGGGGTGTCTGTTTTTTAAAGCTGAACTGCATTTTATTTTTATTTTTTAATGCTTTAATGACTAATAAGTCAGGACGTATCTAAATGGCTCCAACAGATTTCCTTACCCTGCAGTCGAAAAACATGGGCTGTCAAGGCTGCAATGTAATCAGAGTATGTGCTTAAACAATCTTTTCACCACTTGCATGCTCAGATTTTCATTCAGAGAGTCTGACAACAATGCCAAAATGCTCTCTTCAGAGGGAGATCTTCATCTTTCTTTACATCCACCAGACTCCATTGACAAAAACACTCCTTTAATTTTGCAGAAGACAGGACTTACTGGTCTGCTGCCACTTTAATCAGTAAGTTCGTTTGTGTTACAGTTTGACTTTGGCTGGTTCTTTCAGATGGTTGGCTATGATCCAACACATAATATCACATAATGACACAATAAAACTATCTAATCAAGACACCTGAAGATGAGCACTCGCTGCGCTCTGCAACATTAAATTGTTGTTTTTTTTCAATGGAGTCTGGTGGCCTCAAAGACATTAACATTACGTCTGTTTCTGGTTTCAAATAACACATCCTGCTCCTTAGCAAGTCCATCTGTGCATGGATGCATTCAGTTTAGTTGTTAAAACAACTTCATGTGTCAGCGTGTCACTGGTGTGTTTTAAAGCACACTACTCGATCAGTTCCACACTTTTTCTACATATTAGTCATTAAGGCTCCTCATAGCTTGAAAACGGGCTTTAGATTAAAAACCTTCAGAATTATCCTTTAACATTCACATGTTAAGGAATCAAGACAATGGTTCCTTTGTCTGCAGATGAATGTCAGTCAGTATTGTTTTGCTGTTCTTTAGTCATGCCTAGTGTCAGTAGACTTTACTAAATGATTCATGAAAGAACCTGCAACTGTGGGAATTACCTCATTTTAAATAGGCTGGGAGTGTCACATATGTGAGACACAGAGGAGACAGGACTTCACTCTATCCACGAGGTGTGAGAGAATATCCTTTTGCACACTCTGCAGTTCAGATAACAGCTGAACAGAAAACCCTGAAGCGAAGAGCTCCAGATTGAATCAGAATGTCAGTGTGACACCTGACACTGGGTCAGCATCCCTTTCTCTGTCTCTACCCCCGTTTACTTCACTCATTAAACTACATTGAAAAGTGTAATTAGATGACAACAATGAGAGATTAATAGAGTTCCTCCTCACCTTTTATAACAGCAGACATTTTGACCCGTACAGAAGGAAGGCACAGGGTTTAATAATAACTTTAACAATCGTTCTATTCAGGTGTCTGAGTCAGCTGTTACATGCAGTGAGCATGCACAATACCACGACCCTGAAACTGAAGAAGCTAAATGGAACACAGCCAAAATTACTGTTAATATATATATACACACCTGTGTGCTTTTCATTGGGTGTAATCTACTGCACATTTACCTTGCTGCTCTGAAAAAAAAGGCCCAAGGTGCATGTGTTGTGGTGCACTTTGTTATGAAAGTGTGTAGGCAGAACATACTGGTGCTCTAATTGATCAGAAAGTTTGCCTATAATTAAGGACCATTAGTGTGATGGAGAAGACAAAAATAAAACATTCATCCAAACAACTGATGAGCATCTGATCAGGATCAACCAATAAAATTAAGATGGGACACGAGATGAGGTGAATTGTCAAATTGTGTGCAGATTTGAAAAGCAAAAAGTAGTAACCAAAAAATCTGTTTTCCAAACAGGAGCAAAGAGACTTACGCGAGTGTGTGTGCGGATGTGCATCTTCAGGCCGTCGTTCTTGCTGAACGCTTTGTCACAGTACGGACACTGGTATGGACGCTCACCTGAGGAACAAAAACAAATAGTGTGCATGAGAAAACATCGTTCACATATGAGACTGATAACAGATACTGAATATTTGTTTCAACATCAACTCTGCAAAACAGGCACATTTCAATTGCAAAAGCTCATGTATGCGGACACACATTGACCAATAAAAATATACTACATTAAATAAACAGCACTGCAAATATATCTACATAAACATCACACAAAAAGTTTTTCATGGGTGCATCCCACAACCTCAGCTCTGCTGCTCATCTGACAAATGCATGTTCCTTAGAAATGTGGCACCATTCAAAAGGGAAATAAACAGGCTTTCCATTGATATAAGATTTGTTGTCATGAAGCAAGACCAAGACATAATCTACCAAACACAAATGTCCTTACTTTTTGTGCGACGTTTATATATCTTACCACAAGGGCCTATGATATGTGTTTTTGTATCATCGTGTATGATTTATTTTTGGGCTTTCTTTTATGCCTTTATTGTAGAGATAGGACAGTGGATAGAGTCTGAAATCAGGGAGAAAGAGTGGGGAATAACATGCGGGAAAGGAGCCACAAGCTGGATTCGAACCTGGGCCGCCCGCTTGGAAGACGACAGCCTCCATACATGGGGCTCGCGCACTAACCACTGCACCACCGATGCCCCATTGTGTATGTTTTTTTTTTTTTTTTTTTAACTCACATGCCACAGATTTGCTAATAAACAGAACAATAATGGGAACAACAAAAACAACCTGATGAGCAGGGAAAATGTCATCTAGGCTTAACACCTTGAGACAACATTCACATTTATAACATAGGCTGAAGATATGGCCATGTTGAGAATCATCATCCCTCTCTGCTGTAGCCATTATTACCACCACTACTATCAATCAATCATTTGTATAACACCAATTCATAACAAGTGTTAACGCGAGACAAAAGATAAGATACAGGAAGGATTTCTGCTTTGTATTCGTCACCTTCACGTTGTCCACACTTCCTTGCTGCTGAGTTGGAGATCGGAGCAGTCCGTGCATGAAGGAGGACGACGGTGGTCCCGGCCCTATATGAGCTGTCTTATCTTACTCTGCGTTTGCTCTACGTTTAACCACAGAGACGTGATATACAGGTACAGCAACACCACCTACCACACGCAGAACTACATAAACACAGTTTATTGTCTTTCAGATTGGGTTGTAGAAAATTCATGAGCTGACATCATAGCAAAAGTAGCGAGTAACGAGAACTTTCATAGAAATGTAGTGGAGTCAAACTGGAATGAAATGAAACAAAAATGTATTTCCAAAACAACCAAGAGAGAGTCACTGCCAGGAAGAGGAAGGAAAGCCGATGGATATTTGTGTATCACTGCTGTGCTGTGCTGCGGAGTAGGATGTTGAAGTGCACATGGTGCTGCCTCTGTCTTCTGTTCTTCCTGACCTGCTTTGACCTTGCTACTGGTAGACCAGAGATCTTCCTTCCATCCAGACCCTTTCATTTCGCATGCACGCTGACTTTCCACAGCGCTGCAGAAGCTTATGTTGGCTCGCTATCTGAGCTCCAACTGGCCAACAGTTTAGGAGCACATCAGAGGCACAGTGGCTTTATCCAAACTGGATCAAAAGAATTCAGAGCAAACTCGCACAGATCCTATCAGAGCGCCCGGCGATGATGACAAAGAGAAAGTGACGGGCTGTCAGTCAAACGGGACGCTAACACATGGATGTATTTACCGCCTGCTGATCCACGAGCCAGATAGGAGCAACCGAGCTGATTACTAATGTATAGAAGGGATATGAGGTAACCTATAGAGCCACACTGAAATTACAGGGAGGAAGATACAGTAGAAACATGATGAGGAAAAATTCTGGGTTTAATCATTTATTTCTATGGTACTCTTCTAAAGGAAGTCAGTGCAAACTGTTTTTTTTTTTTTTTAAGAAAACAGAGAACTCACTGTTAAAGAGTTCATATTTTGTTTAATCTTCTACCTCATGATACTAGAAACCCCCTATCTCCTGAAATGATATAATGCCTTCAAGTGTACAAAGTTAAATGGAATGAAACACTTCTAATTATAGAAACCAACTGCTACACGTTTGTGCTCATTTCTTCAGTGCAACAATCTCATTTCACAATCTGCTTCACACCAACGTAATCTGCCTTTGGTGACTAATTGTCGAACAGGCTGCCGAGTGGTTTTATTGATGGGGGAGATGCTCTGCCCCTTTAAGTAATAAGGTTAATTAGCTGTGTTTCCCTGGGATTCAAAACGCAAAGATGCTTATTAAATCAGAAAATCCATCGAGGGAACTTCTGAGAAGAGCAATATTATCCTTCTGCTCCGAACCCAGCTGTGCAGGAGGAAGGATTCTCCTCTTGTTTCCTACAGCGAGTGTGAAGGCATGCAGAGGCAAAATGTTCAAGGGTAGTTTATCTCTGCAGAAACACAAATGTCAACAACTGCTGCACTTTTTTTTCCTGGACAAGATAAGACTGAACAGATCAACATGTGCATTCCATTTTTATAACCATAGACTGTAAATGATAAATGATAGCCTGAGTGACATCACCCATCTGTTACTGAAGGGGGCTTTGGAAGACCATAGGTGGCGGTCGCCATGCTGGAAATGCTGTCTCAACCTAATGACAGGCTGAGAGCTGGAGCTGAGGCGGGGTTTAAAGGGATACTTCACCCATTTGTATTAATCTTTGTATCATTAGAAACCTGGTAGTATTTTTGAATAGTCATGCATCCAGCCCTCATTTTCCCCTGAGATGGGAAATCTCTAATTTCCAAGAAGCTTAGAAGCTTGTATTTCTGTTCCAGTGATGCAAAATGACAATTTTTTTTACCTTAGTGGGAGTGGCCTGCAGTGCTGTGCATTCTGGGATTTGGTGTCTTTCATCCACATGAGCTAAAAAGACACTTTCTGCCTTTGTATGTATGTATTTCACAATGTATTTCACATTTCTACTACATATATGACCCAATGTCAGTACAGATTCATGTTTCAACGGGGGAAGTATCCCTTAAAGCCCCTTGACCAACCATTACATGGATGAGTAATCAAAGAAAATTCACAGTGTGAGACATGAGCTAATCAGACCATTTTCAATTGCAGGCTAGTGCACCGACATTATGGCTTTTCAAATCATTCCAACTTCAGTCAAAAAGGCTACAATGGTTAAATTTAATGCATTCATCATATCCCGTAAAATCCTGCGTCTTTACCAGAGCAGCTTGGACAGCTGTCATGTAGCAGATGTACATGTGGGGGTCTAAAACCCATCATAAACCCCCCCACCAGAGGGCTTCAGAGGAGCACGAGGAGGAGCGCTGTGACACAAAGTAATAAAATGTGTAATGTTAGTGTAGAAAGGGTTAAAGGGACATATGTGGACTGATTACACAAAGTGAAACATGTGCAGAGAGGGGCAGCTCGGCGTTCTGTCCCCCGTCTGGG
Organism: Labrus bergylta; assembly: GCF_963930695.1. Lineage (NCBI taxonomy): Eukaryota > Metazoa > Chordata > Actinopteri > Labriformes > Labridae > Labrus > Labrus bergylta. The sequence goes on from NC_089200.1 coordinate 29,877,473, forward strand.
CCGTCTCAGCCTGTAGGAGGCCTTTTGTTGACAAACAGGAAAAATCTGAATCCCAGATGTGTTTGGAGAAAGAGGAGAGCAAAATCCTATGTGTTGTGTAGCATGTGTGGTATCGGGTTAAGGCCCCCGTGCCGGCCTTGGGGGAGTCCTGGGGAAGGCATTAGTGCGCTAATAGCACCGGAGCACAGTGTGCCAGTGTGTTTTCTGCGGCTTGGATCACATCCCTCCCAGGAGCTGGCTATTGTCGGATAATCCACAGAAAAACCGCACCCCTGCAAACACATAAGTGCACACCAATTCACCTACTTAACCTATACGCTCCCCGAGTCTGGACATGTGTGCCTCGATCGGCTGGAAAAAAAAGCAGAGAAAATGATGGTATTTGATATTCTAAGAGAGGTCATTCATAAATACAGCCACTTATGGACTCAATACTACATTTAAATCCAGAATTTTTTGGCTTATCCTCGGCCTCAACATGCCCAGAGTTAAACAAGAGGAACTCGATCCCTTTAGCGGAAACAGGAAATAAACAAAACGCTACTTGGAAACTTAAGTAGTAACTTTCTGGCAACATTGCTCGGTGTTATGCATGTGAGGGTCTCGGTGTCTGTTCTGCTGAGTTACTGTAACTGGAAACCCCTCCACTTATTCTCCAGATTGAGCCAGATTGTTTGGGGATTATGAGGAGGTGGCTGCAGCTCTGAGCCGGGGTCTTTATGTGTGAGGAGATGGTAACTGATTTAGCATGTGCTGAAACAGAACACCATCTCTTTGACCCTGGGTGTCTCCCCATGGCCCCTGCTGTGGCCCTCACACTCCTCGTCTGCTAATCGATCCGTTTGGCATCCCCATGTGTGTCGTGTGTGTGTGTGTGTGTGTGTGTGTGTGTGTGTGTGTGTGTGTGTGTGTGTGTGTGTGTGTGTGTGTGTGTGTGTGTGTGTGTGTGTGTGTGTGTGTGTGTGTGTGTGTGTGTGTGTGTGTGTGTGTGTGTCGTGTGTGTGTGTGTGTGTGCGTACATGCCGTGTGTCTGCTTAGCAGATGGACCGGCTTTGTTGTTATCTGCCTGCTGCACAGTGTTCGTGTTATGGAGAAAAGCTTTGTAGCTTCGGGGCTCCAGTCTGAAAGACATTAGTGCTGTCTGTCAGAAATTAATTCACCACTTCCTCCGGTTCAGCAGACAGTGGGCCCTGCACTGTCCTCCTCTCCGCCTCACGTCGCATACCGACAGAGGTAACGTGATATCAGTGTGTTTGGAGATGATAAGAGATCGCCTTTGATGATCCATAGGAACGCCCGACAACTTTTACACTTGACCTTTTCCATTATAGCCGGGGTCTCAGTGGACCTCTCTGCTTCCGCAAACAATTCTCTTGAACTTGCCCTTATGAGGGTAACTGTATCATACAGACATTATACCCCACATGCAGCTGATCCAACTTGTCAACACACATCTCAAATAGTAATACTATCCAAATTGAAGGCCATCCCCGGTATTTTAAAACCTGGGCCCTGTTTTGACATATTGTACGGTCTAAACGGCTGATAGGTACCAAAGAGCCTGCAGCCTTGAAATAGACTATGATGATTACACCGTAACTGCGCTCAATCAACTTTTAATTTCCCCCCAAAAGTGCTCTTTAAGCCACTGACAGGCTCAGATAACTTTTGAAGATAGGTTGTCAACATTTCTGCCACTTCAATACTCTTTGATACCATGTGTTTAATGATCATTATTACCATATCTAACGACAACAGATCCTCAGTCATACTTTTAACCAAAAGCAGGAAAAAGAGAGAGTAGCCGTGGTCCATTCAAACTCAAGAGGTCGGGAAATACAGATGTTTCTCAAGTCCTTCTGCCATTGAGGTTACGTTTACAGTATGTCTCTTACAAACAGAGAAGCAGAGGAGCTGACACTGTCTCTGTTGTTGATTGAACGATTACACTTGAAATGTTTCAGCATTGAAGCTTTGTAAACATGGATTCTGCAACATGTCTTCGTGCAATGAAGACGGTGTGCAGAAGTGCAATAATCGTTGCAATTTTTGGTAACAGACAACAAGAAACTTCCCATTATTAGTCACCCAGGACTTTTATTTTTGTTGCCATGGTATTTGTATGTATCTTATGATAATAAAAAAATGTGGTGATATAACAAACTGTTCCTTCTAGGTACAGAACGTTCTGTTAAGGTTGGATTCTCTTTCTCAAACCAGAAAAAAAAACCCTTACATCACTCTCTTCAAACCATTAATACCTTATTTTAAAAAAATAACTTTACCTCAAAAGACAAAGTTATTATTAAAAACATGCAACTGATCACGGCAGCGACAGACCAGCAGCTCCCACGTCCTGTGAGGTCAAATGATTATATTTGTTGAGGGAGTTTGGTGACTTTGAGGGGAGCGGATGGAGCTGCAGTTTCTGGCTCTAATAAAGCATGTTGTCCCGTCTCTGTAAGATCATTTCTGTCTTTAGACCTTTAGAATAACAATGTGATCATTTGTGCACGAAGCACTTTGAATGGACTGACTTTGATCACATTCCCTCTAAGATTGCATTGCAGTCATTACACCCTGTTTCCCAGCTGACAGCTGAGGCAATCTAGTGGAGCAATTCCACAACTTGTTCAACCTATTAGTCATTTAGACCCTAAAAGATTTTGAAAATAGGACCCAGGTTTAGAAAAACAATGAAAGAGCCTGTTGTAAATATGCATCCAGAACCACTTAAAGATGCATAAGTGAGGAACTTTTCATCAGAGACTACAGGATGATTTTATGTTTTTTTTTTTTTTAAGATCGTAACCATGACCACAGTGACAACAAAGCAATCATCTGTACATAAATAGGTTCAGTGATTCCAGAGTTGCACCAGATGTCCATCTGAGGGCAGTTGTTGTGTCGTGAGATCAGTTGATGTTGCAACGCGCGGCTCTTTGAAGCGTCTAAATATGGCTGTGTATAATTATTATAACAAATGACACCCAGACAATAAGCATCCTCTGTCCAGTGCCAGCAGTGTACGTAAGAACAAGCTGCTTCAAATGCATTCTCTGTCTCATTATTTACTGAATGCAACGTGTTTTATCAACTCTTGTCTCACGGTGAAATCCGTTCAAACTCAAAAAGTGGCCTTCTTCTTTTTTTTTCTGCCTCAAGAGTTCACTCTGAACTTTAGGCAGGATTGTTTTGTAAAGCATCCGACGCCCCCGCCATCCCCTCTCCCCGTTCACATTTGTAACATCGTTTCATACCTGAGTACACTTGCGTATGAACACATTCCGATAGTGTGAGACAAAGTCCATGGATTACATCTCCGTTATTGTAGTTAAAAAAATGATTTTAAATAAGGAGTCGAAATAATAAGCGTCTTTTTCCAAAATATTGATGGACAAAGTGTGATTTATTTAACTAGAGCTACTTTTTTTAAGGGATAAAGCTGCACAGAAGAGAGGGGCAGGAAGGAACTTAAAGTCAGTGATGGCTTTGTAAGTTAGTTCAATAGTGAAACAAATGTGTGTATTGAAACTCACAGGTAAAGAATAACCAAATCAGTTGGGTTAGTAAAAATCAAATCCAGCTCTGTGCGGGATTTAAAGCCACAGAACATCATCACAGACACATCGTCACACGCAGAGTGGTGCCCACTGGAATCATGTTGTAATGTGAGGGGTTAAAATGCCAAAGCAATTTGTTGTAACACAGCTCATGGGTCCACACTGATCACTGAGCCCAAACATGACATGTGCCATGATGTCAGCGTAACACCGAGGCTCTGTGTTCTGTCACATCTCCCCTGGCACAAATAAAACCTCATGAAGCCACTCGGGTTTGTTCACCACATCGTGGCACACATGGTGGGAAAAATCTCCTCGCACTGCACTGTGATGTGGAGAAGAACACATTAACGCCATGAGAGGGCCAAAAAAAGAATCATTTAAAAGATGACAGAAACATCCATCATGCCTCCTGAGTTCACCAACGTCTCCTACGTCCACTTCCAACTTTCTGACAGCTCTCATTTTGTGGTGATCTCATGCAGGCTTGCTCTCGGAGAAGACGCCTGCCTGCCTGTGTGGCTCTGCAACTAATGCGTTTGAGCCCGACATGATGTTCTCACTAAATAAAATCAAACAAAAATCAAAGCCAAATACACAGTACATGTCCTGCCAGCATCTTCACACTCTCAAGTTGATGTTTTTAAAATGAGGTTGTCACAAGACCAGAATTTTAAACTGAGATTTGAGATGAGTTAAAGTCAATATGGATGACTGTTTTCATGCCACTGCATCGAAAACAGTAAGCCACGGCACCAAATGTTGGATCATTTCTTTTCTATTTGAATTCAAATTGCAGACAGACTCCTGCACACAATGTCTAAACTGCACAAATATGTTGGCAACCTTTCTTATTTGTGCAATTTCCACAGTGCTCTCTCTCTCTCTCTGTGCTCTTTAGGTTTAAAATAAGTCCAAAGGGCCAAAAGGTTTTTAAAAGGTTTAAAAGTTTAGTTTTCAATACTGTCGATCATTGAAATAACAGATTTAATCTTTTCTAAGTGGCATCAGAAAGCTGCATAGTTTAGAAAATGTAAAACTAAGTTTGGAATTTTCTTTCTAAACTTTTTCCAATTTACAAATTTCGACCAAAACAGGTTTATCTCAATACCAGCATTTTAAATCTGGATATGACTCAACGATATCAATACATGTTAAGATACCACAGCAACAGCAATAGAAAAATTCCTCACAAACAACTATTAACGGCTTATTTCTTGTTTTCAATTAAATAGAAAACGCGCTCAAACTCCTGCACAAAGCCTAAAATACACAAAGACATTGACAACGTTTCACTACCATAATGTCTCCAACCCGATGGTGCTCTCTCTCTTAGGGAAAGCAGATTGTTTTGGTTGAAAATCTGATTGAAGATCTGTGTGTTTATTTAGCTTTGGTACTTTTTGATAATATTGATCGTCACATAAACGGAGATTGTATCATTTTAAAACATGGTATTGAAAAGTCATTTACAAGTATTAGAGTATTACATTTTTCTCACTTTCAGAAAAAAGCTCCCCAGTGTTGGACTGGTAAACTGATGCTGGGAGGAAATCTCCATGGGATCCTGACAAAGCCCTCTGTGTTTAGCAGGTAAATAATCAATGCTGACTTTTTCCTGTGAAGCAGGAAGACAAACAAGATCAAGCTTTCCTGTCGACGCTCAAGAGAAGCTGTCGATTTAAAGGTCTTTACCTCAGCTGGTCGCCGTCTTTAAGAGGCTTGGGACGGACCAACCAGCCGTCTTTAAAGCTTCACTTACATCAACAGTGTCGGTTTATGATTCAGCCTACAGATTCCACATTTATCACACAGTTTACGCATCCACACACGAGGTTATGTGTACCCACAAAATCACTCCTCACTGTTTGAGAACAAGTCGTCAGGATTGTCGCCCAGGGAGCTTTATTTTTTCCCCCTCACACACAAAAAAACAACACAACAAACAAAAAAAAGCCCAGTCTATAGAATGAGGGGACAGATTTACAGCCAGTCGGGGTCAGGGGTCCTCCGGCTGGATGCTTTCTTGGAGTGGTCTTTTCTCTCTTTACTCCTTTCTTTTCTTTGCGGTGTCCCCTCGGCTCCCACCCCTCCCCCAACATTCCTCTCTTTTGTTTATTCTATATAAATACAATCAGAGCGGGCCCACACTGGTATACATTCTCCCTTTTCTGTTGGTTTGTCCTTCACACATACACACATGTACGGAAATACACAAACACACAGCTCACACACACACACACACACACAGATACAAAGGGAGCTGTTGACAGAGTGTGGTGGGCTTGTAAAGGGACCACCGTCCGACCACCACACACACACACACACACACACACACACACACACACACACACACACACACACACACACACACACACACACACACACACACACACACACACACACACACACACACACACACACACACACACACACACACACACACAACACACACACACACACACACACACACACACACACACACACACACACACAAATCTTTAAACAACTGACGGATAAACTTGTAGAGGGTACATGTGGTTCATAATTCACTCTGAGGTATGGATTGAACAGCTCATGTAAAGCTGACTGATCCACGATTTCATCTCAGAGGAAGCAACACGACTCTATAGCCACAATGTTTGCTTTTCTATCTCTGCTTCCTGTAGTTTGCCACATTGACAATTTCAACAAAATAGCAGAGAGGAACAAACTGGCAAATGAAGCAGTGTCATTATGTGCACAGAGATTGAGCCTGTTGAGTTCATACAGTCTCTGGATGGCTTCAGTCACAGGTTATGAACTTCACCACCCCATCCCGCTCACTTTCAATGAAAATGTACATCAGATCAGATCATCCCGGAAATGTACTTGCAGGGGCTGACAGGAAAGATTCTGGGTTGAGTCAGAATGAAAAAAAGTTGCTGTTTGTGTTCACACATGCAGCTCACCCTGAAAACTTCAGGAAGTTTTTGTGCAAGTTTGAAAGCATGATAACTTCTTTAACAGAAATCGTCTTTCTTTACGGCTCCTGTTTGTGATGTTGTCAGACACTCCAAAAATTGACCAACCAGCACTTTTAATATACACACTTAGATTGGGCACATTTGCCCCCAAGGAACCCTAAAATATAAAGAAATATGGCCCACCTTGAGAAAAAAACAAAAAAGAATTCCTCTGAAACTGTCTTTGAGCAGGAGTGCCTGAAGCTGGCAAACAACAAGCAGAGTAAAGTGTTGATTTAATCCTAGAAAAACAAGAGGACAATAAGAAGACCACATGAGAGAGAAGAAGAGTGTGGTCGAAGAGACACAGCCAAGAGAAAAAGAGAACATGAAAGAGTGAGTGAGTGTAGGAGTTTGGAGGCCAAGAAGAGTGTGTGTGTGTGTGTGTGTGTGTGTGTGTGTGTGTGTGTGTGTGTGTGTGTGTGTGTGTGTGTGTGTGTGTGTGTGTGTGTGTGTGTGTGTGTGTGTGCCAGGGCTTTGCACCAGTCTGTTGGTAAGGAAACACACTGGAATGTGTAGCTTTCCAGTTTAAGGCAGTTTAATGAACATCCAGGGCTCTATCTGTGTGTGGAGACTGGAGAAAAGAAGCAGTGTAACATCAGGCTGGCTTTTTGAATCATAAAATGTGCTCTTCATCCTTCATTCACATGTTTCCTGGTGTTAAGGTAGTGTGTGTGTGTGTGTGTGTGTGTGTGTGTGTGTGTGTGTGGAGAAGCTCTAATCTGCAGCCTCTTCTTTGATATGTTCACCTGTTCAAAAGCTCTGGAGCATCATGAGAGCTTTACAGGTGGGAACAAAATGGTGTTTCTCATTTTCCTCCAGAGCTGGTAAGCTTCCTATAGCTACATCTAACTAACACAAGTTTACCTTCCTCATTTATCATGACAATCACTAACCTTTCCAAACAAGCGCTAAAGATGTTGTTATTAACCCACTTTAGACAGAAAAATCTTACTAATGAGTTGCTGCCTGCATACATCACGTTAGGTTTGTACAGTGCATGCAAACACCTTTCCATTGGACTGTACCAGCTAACTGTTCAAATAATCACAACAAACAGGATGTGTTCTGCGGCTGAAATTGGGAGGTGGATCAAATCTTTAAATGTAAAATGAAAATGAGAGAATATCCCCTCTCAGAGTGATTATTACAGGAACTCTAGTTTGAGCTGAAGTGAGATTCTTGCTTCATGTATATGTGTGTTATGATGATACTCCACATCCCTCACTTTAGCCGCTGATGTTAATGGCCTCTGATGGAGGGTAGATTTCACAAAGCATCACGCTGCAGAGGGGGCACTGACCTGTGTGGCTGCGGATGTGGACCCTCAGCGTGCCGTTGCTGGCGAACTTCTGTCCACAGTACGGGCAGATCTTCTCCTTCTCCCCCGTGTGAGTCTGAGGATAACACAGGACATGTGGTTGATGTTAGGAGAAACATTTGTAACATTCATCCTCCACGTCCTACTTACATTACAGAGTTAAATGTGAATCAATGTCAGGACGTTGTACTCATTGTGCTTTATCCTGCTGCATCTTCAAACATAATCTCATTTTTGTTCTGTTAAAGTAACTTCACAATCCAGATTCCACTTTGAACACAGCCCTCAGAGCTTATTTTTAAATGCCTGAGCGGGTTAAGAATGCACGGATAACTAAGTAGTACACTAGAAATGGAGATGCACATGTTTGCATGACAGTGGATCCACCGAGCTGAAGCCCTGAAGGCAGGATCAAAGAACAGACGATGCCGATTTGCCGGGGTCCCAAAGCCCAGGGGACTGAAGGCCAGGGTGCACGTACGCATTCACCTCCTCCTCCTCTCCCCTTTTTACCTCCCAGCTCTCCACAGTGTTAAGCTCTGCAGACTCATAAGGTCTGCACATGCAAACAGGGAAGAAGAGCATGTGGAAAGAGCATGCTACCTTTTCCTCCATGCACACCTCCCCCCCCCCCCATTCCTTGTTGAAAAGTTTACTGTGAATTCTCCCCCCCTCACCCCCGCCCTCTGACCGCTTGTACAGAATAATCCAGAGTATGAAAAGCTCAAACTCAGAGCGACAGTTTCAACAGCAGGACAACAATACAGGAACACCTCCTCTCTGGGCCCCCATCCTTTCCTGCATCACCCCACTGTGTCCCTCTGACACCTCGGGTGTTTCCTTACAAAGGCTCCTTCCACACACACACACACACACACACACACACACACACACACACACACACACACACACACACACACACACACACACACACACACACACACACACACACACACACACACACACACACACACACACACACAAGCTCACTCACATATGATCATGCACAAACATTTAGCAACACGTGTCCCTGATGGAGCTGCAAAGTTTGTTGTTTGTTAGAAAGAGAAAACACCTGGAATGTCTTCAATAACCAGTTCACATGGGAATACTTACAAATCATAAAAGTGGAAGTTATTAGGAGTTGTAGGAGATTTGTTTAGGTTTTTTTTAATGGATACATGATCTTTTGGTCTCTTATAACCGGTCATTTTCTTCCAGCTGAGCACAGACAAAGATGATACCATCTTCTATAAAACATACAGTACATGCAGATTACATGCTGCTAACACACACACACCCTCTCATATAACACAAACCCAGGATCACTGAGGAGAAAGCATCCACTGTAACACAAGAGCGCTCCATGAATGATTTATTCATTCATTCATCAAACACTGTAAAAACTCTACCTCATATATATTAACCATCTGTTACATAACTATATATTTATTATCATGTTCATCTCAGCATTTTTTTTGCACTAATCGCCACTGCACTATTGTCATATTTAGCCTTGTATTAGTGTTTTTTTTGGCTTATATTATGTTTAATGTTTGACTTTGTACATTGAGAGCACAGTTACTGAAGACACATTTTTTGTGTGTGTGTGTAAGCATACATGGCCAATAAGGCTGATTCTATTCTATACTGAATAATGCCCGCTTTTCTGCCAGATATGGACCGAATTTATTTATTTATTTATACAAACAACTTCTGCAGCATCACACCGGAACAAGTCCTGGGAATTAAACAAAGACTCAAAATGAAGTAACACATAAGAGTACGTTTTCTTCCCCAAGCAATAGACTTTTTATCATATCAAAACGGCTTGCTCTGTAATGAAATCGTTACTCGCAGCTCTACTCATAATAAGAATTCAGTTATGATAATGGAGTCAAATTGTGATCATTCATAAACTGGATCAGATGTTGGCCTTTCAAAATGTTTAGCTACTTATTTTGCTCCATTTGCTTTAGACATCATCTTCTTAAGTCAAACATGGTGCGGAGAGCGACTACTCAAGTTTGATCCAAACCAAACATGGCTGTAAGAATTAAACGTGATTGTTTTTGGGCCAAAGTTTTCTCAGACAAACAGTTACAGATTATCAGTGTGTACATTAAATAAGACGTCAACATCGAGGTTGCTCCGTGCATGTAGACACAGCCTGCAAGATGTCGTCTCCTCGGCAACCTGGCTTTGATCAAGGCCAGATCTCCCAGCAGCCTCTGCTCCCGTCGAGCAGGGAGACAGTTCAACATGCCCGGAGTCTTCAAGCCCTACTGTTCTGAGACAACCTCTGAGACGTTTTCTTTTTCACTGTGCCAAGAAGCTGTTTGCTTTCAATCTGGGTTCATAACCATACCGGACGTTGTCACATTCTGAGCTCATAATCTGCAGTCAGATCTGTTTGGAGCTTTGAAACCCTGCAGAGCTAATGGACTAACTGCCATTTCTAATCAACACAGGAATTGATTTCCAAGCTTTCATGGGCAGCAACGGTCAGGTCGGTGTTCTCCGCCAGGTGTGACGGTCCTGATATTAGCACAGTTAGCTGCCCAACATTCATGAGATGAGCTTTAGGTCTAGAGGTGGAATTATGGAAAAAACAAAATCTAAAGTAGAGGGCCAGGCGTTTATTTTCTGCCTTTTAATTCAGCTGAATAGAAGAGGGTTTATTATGGAAACTCTGATTTTAAACTGCAATTTAATGGCATTACTTTAATCAAACTTGAAAAAAACAGGATTTAGGAGGTTAGAAAAAATGTGTTTGGTTCCTGCTATTTAATTATGTTAAGTTTGTGTAAAAAGATAAATAAGTAACTGATAATGTGTGACGGGTAATGTTGGTGCTACCCTAAAACCTCAATCTGTGATTGGCTATTAGGCTGCTAGTGGCCTTCTTTGCATTTAATCGCACAGTATGTAAATTACGCCCCCAGGGGCCTCAAAATCAAGACTATTACAAAAAGATGATGTCAAGGCTTGCGGGGAATCATGGGAGTTCTCTCTGCTTTTTATGACTATTAGACAGGTCAGTGGATCGAGTAGGAAATTGGGGAGAGAGAGAGTAGGGAATGACGTGCAGGAAAGGAACCACAGGTCAGACTCGAACCCGGGCCCCCCTTTAGACGACTACAGGCTCTGGACATAAGGGGCGACCTAACCACTAGGCTATCTGCGCCCCATATCCCTGTTCTTTTGTGTAATTTTATTTTCTAGATCATTCTGGGAGGATTCATAAGTTATTTTTAAACTCTTACATTTACTGCATGCATTTCAAAGAAATACAACATAACAGCTCTTACCAACATGCACTCACACTGTGTGATTAAGGTGGTGTTTTTTTTTGGTTTTTTTTAAATAATGTTTTACCTTTTTGTGGCTCTTGAGGACAGACGGTGTTACAAAGGCCTTCTCACACAGGTCGCACTTGTACTTCTTATGACCATCATGCACCACCTGGATGTGCACGTTGAGCGTGTCCTTCCTCTTGAAGGTGGCGTCACACTGGTCACACTTGAATGTCCTCTCACCTGCGGGAACATGTGTAAGAACCATTTTCAGTCATCTATTGTGGTTTCTGTAAACACACAGTCATCACGCACAGCAAGAGAGGAACCAATTTCAGCGGTGCGATTGTGCGGCCAGAAAACAAACAAAGAGGGGTATTTCATCGTACCAGACAACCTCCAAACAATGGTCTATAGAAAAGTCTGGTCCTGTTCTTTTGGGACAGAACTCATCTTTTTTTTGTGTATTTGTAGCTGCCATCCCGGGGGAAACAGTAAAAAGTAACTGCTCTGCCATATGTTTCATCCAAACGTCAGAGTAGAAAACATGGCTTTTTTATGAATCCTTTCGGTGAAAAGCAGTAAAAACTGCAGACAGACAGTCCTCAGACAGTGTCAGCTGTTCACAGAGAGCAGCCTGATGTTTCCCTTCACGCCTCTGCTCTCCGCTCCGCACAACAGCCTCTATTGTGGAAGAGTGGTTGTTTCCATTATACGGAGATCATTCAATTTCCACAGAGGAGCTTCGAAAGAGTGTGTGTGTGTGTGTCTGTGTGTGGCTGGCAGGAGCAAATGGTTACAAGCTTATGCTCGCTCTCATATTACCAAGGACGATGATGGTCAGCTTAATAACATGAACACCAGTGGAAGCTGAAGTTCATTACGTTTTGTGTAAAATCGACACATTCACTTGACACTAATTAATGTCAACGACACCCTCACATAAAGATTTCATTATCATGGTATTAAACAACACGTGCGCCCACACAGACATGCCCGTGGTCCCTTCACACAAACTTTTCTCAGGTGTAAAGTTAACATACAATAGAATCATGATGTTCACATTTTTTATCCCCCCCGCCCCATTAGACACTGGACCTATACGAGCTAGCTTGCAGTTATTGGTCATCGCTGTATTTCATGTTTGGCCTGCACAGTCGTGGTTAGCGCTGTTGCCTCACAGCGAGAAAGTTCCTGGTTCAAATCCCTGAACCCATTTGCAGGTTCCCCTCGTGCTTGCAAGGTTTCTCAACGGTTACTCCCACTTCCTCCCACAATCAAGAATTAAGATTCAAGATTTTTATTTGTCACATGCTCATACAGATGTGCAGTGAAATGTAAAGACTGTTCCACAAGGCCATGCAATAACACTCAAATGACTAATACACATAAATACAGTCATATAGAAATATAATGTAAAATTAAAAAAAGAAATATTTGAATATACAAAATATAGAATAATGTAAACAGTGTAAAGTGTCCAGGGTGTCAAAGTGCAATGTGCAGATTGGAATGTGTGATGTGTGTGCATCATGTAGTCACAGTTCTGTTTTTTTTTTTTTTTTTTTAGTTCTGTTTATGTTTTTAACTGAGGAAAGTGGAGTTAACAGTCCGGACATGCTTGTTAGGTTATTTAGTGACTCTAAATGTGCCTTAGCGAGTGTGGCTGGTTGTCTTTTTCTATATGTCTCAGCCATGTGATTGACTGGCAACCAGTCCAGGATGTACCCCGCCTCACGCCCAATGTCAGCTGGGATCAGGTCCAGCCCCACACGACCCCCAACAGGAATAGCATTATAGATGATGGATGGATGGCTGTATTTCATTTATGATCATTTATTGAAGGATTTTCCCACATTAAGAGCCCTTTGCTCTCCACAAACACAACCCTAGATTCCCACTTTTAAAGAAAACAACATGTTGTACATCTGCAAAAACTAAAAACAATCATTTTGTGGAAACTTTAAAGAACAATTTCAATCTGACAAAGACATTTGTTCTTTTGTTACGTGATTAAAGATAACCCTCATGCAATCAGCGGTCCATCTTAATCTAAATACTTGCAGTTAGATAATTCAAACACAAAACTACAGGGGCATCAGATCTCTTTTTTAGGTTCAGAAATGAAGCTGCTTTTCATTCTCAAAATTAGAACAAAAAAAAAATAGTGTTTGGATCAAAAAAGTTCAATTAGAACAAATATCAATCCCAACAACCCTTAAAAAGAGCACCATGTAAACTGAGTATAGAGTGAAAGTATTTGCCTCTGATTTGACTGAGGGATTAGACATTTTTTGTTTTTGATATTTTACGGTTCAAATTGAGCAGCTGTGTGGAAAATCCCCTCGGACTGACAGCTGCATGAGGATCTATATCTAGGTTAAATAGCTTTCCATGATAATTATCCACCATAAACACCTGATAGCTCAGACTGACAATCTGGCATTTCTGGTTCATAACAGATGGGACAGTCTACCTAGCCAGCAACAGTGTTCTTAATCCACTTCCTGTTGGGACAGACAATCTGAATCGGGGGTTGGAGGGTACAAAAATGACCCACAGGATACCTTTACTGTGAGGTTTGTGCAGTAGGAACAAAAGCCATCACCTCTCTTTCAGCACACCTTCTACTGAAAAAAAAAAATTCACTGTGGATGATGCTGATGCCATGAAAAATCCTGCGACTTGATAATATCTCAAATCCAAAAGAACCAACTGAGAGGACGAGGAAATAGAAACATGATGTGACAGAAATACAGAGCAGAGAAGTGCGATATGTTAACCTGCTGTTGCCTTTATTAAGAATTCCTGTACCTTTAAGCTGCTCGAGCTGCAGGTAAATGTAGGTATGTGTTAAAAGAAATGGTTTGTATGTGCACTACAAATCCTGTTGAGGTTTATGAATGTGTTTATTGTACTGCTGGCTAGACATCAGTGCACCTCGGGAGAGGAGCAGAATCAAACATGAAATGCATGGGCCCCAATTTCTCCCAAACCCTGCGACACACACTCTTCTGGAATTCTGTGCACCTTTAGGGCTAGTTTCAAAAATGTAAAAAACAACATGGCCGAATCTGATCATATGAAATGTAGTGACTTCTTCATACCAGCCACTTAGTGAGAAATATTTACATAGCAACAGTTACAGCTTGATTAGGTCATTTAATTGGAACACTGTCCTTGTCCCAGTATATAAGCACAGAGGGAAAATCGATGTGTTGACTCTGTCCACCTCGGCTACAGTAGGTAGTGTTATACCCTCTTTCAGCAAGTTACTATAGGACCTTCTTTCAGACTGACCTTGCTAACAAGTTAGCCAACGGCAAAGTGGTGGTTGTACGTTAAAAGGTGGAAACATGAAAACATGGACAACTTTACATCTCTGTACATTTCGGACATGCTCTACGCTTTAATTTTGGTTCACTTGTGTTACATGCAGTCCCTCTAGCTTGTGGTGATATCTGTTTGCAGACGACAACGCAACTTCTGCTAGTCTACGCTTGGTCATATTTGGGTCTGATTGAGGTGTATACGTGCAAGAGTTAATCAATCCCCAACCGAACTATACAACTACCACCCAACGTCCCTGACGCCCAGCCACAACCATCAGACTGTGTCATCCCCACAACCACCGTCATCCTCATTGATGCACGGCACTGCTCCAATCTCCACCTCAACGGCAAGGAACTATGGACAACAGGAACGCGAGGAATAAAAATGGAGAAATCCTGCCAGTATCTGAGGGAGTTGGAGGGGTGATGACATCGTTATTCTGCATTATACTCTTTTCTGCTGCCTCTGTTGTCTGTATTATCTTTTCTAATTTATCCGTTTGTACTTTGAAACCTCCTTAAACATGTTGGCATCTTTTTTTTTAACCAGAAAGCCACTGTTATGGATGACTCCTCCTCATCGCCCTTGACCTCAGAGAATGAATAGATACCACTGCATTTTATACTAAATATTATGAATATGCACCTCTTCATGAACAGGTGACATTCACCTGGCAGTTTGTTTGTCAAGTCAGGAGAGTTTGAAGGGTCTGTTTTGAGGTGATCATACGAGAAAAGAAGTACAAGAGACTCAGGATAAGTACATTAAACTGTTGTTGGACCCATGAGTTTGACTTGATGTTACCTGGAAAGGCTCTGCTTCATTTTCTCACCGCAGAGCTTTTCCATGTTCTCTAACACTGACTTACAAAGACAGACATGACACATCTATTCTCTCACCTACAGTGAAATCACACACTCTACCCTCCGCCCCACATACTGTCCAGAACTCGATACACTATACGAGCTCTGGTATTATATAGCCGTCCTCCTGAGACAGCAGCAGGAAATGCCTCCAGCTTTACAATCTCTTTGTTATCAGACTCAATGGGAGGACCGGGTGCTGCATCCTGCAGACGCTCCACCATCTGTAGCTTCACCCAGAGCACCCAGAGAGAGACCACCAGAGTGACTGAACACTTTCTAATGTGTCCCCTGGTGGCATGTTTGATCGAGTTATGATTTCTGTCATTATGAAAATAATCACAGGGGTAAGAATGAGTTTAAGGTTGATACAATAATCACTCTGGGAATATTCTATGGTCTTTTTAAAACATGAAGATAGTGAACATTTTAAACGGAAAAAAAGCAAACCTTTTCAGAACATGTTGACCTTTTTAAGTCTGTTGTTCTGTTTCAAACACAAAACATAAAACGTTTCTTTGTCCAGCGAATGAAAAGCTGAATTCAGAAACAATCAAAAGCATCATTACTCTGACATTTTAAACTACAGCCCTTATAATTCTGATATGATCAATGGCTTATGGCGTTTATTGACAGCAAAGTTTAGTTTAGTATTATTCTCACTTATGGATTCAGTAGTTGCTGTTTGGCAAAGGTCACACATTTCACATATAGCCCAGGATCTAAATAGCTGCCGATTAACTCTTCAACTAAACGGTGAACTTTAAAACAAGGTTTGAGTCCAAATTAATTTGATTGAATACTTATCAACATACATCTTGTCATGTGTAGACTCCACATTTGTCTGATGTTTTGCAGACTAAATAATGAGGATTTTTGGAGTTTCAGTGGCAGAAATAAAGCTGTTTAAACACTCTCTTACATTTGTTTCCTCACCATCAATCCAGATGTGTCTTTTATTGATTTGATTTTAAAAATGTCAGTTAATTCAACATTAAAAGCTAATTGCAAGCGCTGCTGACCTTTCAGTTTATGCAGTGCTGTCTTGCAGTTGAATTTTGCATTTCAAATTGCAACATGTGCCTAAATGTGCAAGTTAAGTGTACCCTCTGTCAGCGGTGTTTTCAGCCCAACATGGAGAGACACTTTTGGTGGAGGAACCATTTCATGTCCTTTAAGTTAGCCTGTGTATGTTTATGTTCATGTGATTATGCATCATCAGGTGTTAGTGTGCACTGAGATTAGGTCTGAAATGGTCCTTGACATGTAGTCTAAATGGTAGTTTTTTGTTTTGTTTAACTCTTCACTTTAAAATGGAAGTAGTAGAGTGGATGTATCAGGATGTTGCAGCTCTCTTCACAGATACTTTTTCTGTGTCACTGTGTGCAGGGTGATAAGAACACACGCTCTTCTACTTACTGTTGTGGATGAGTAAGTGACGCTGCAGAGAGAAGGGGGTCCTGAACAGAGCTTTGCACTCCTCACACTGGAAGGGTCTCTCCTCAGAGTGTGTCTGCAGAGAAACAGAATCACAGCAGCATGTTTTATAAAGTGTAAACAGAGCCTCTGTCCTCACTGTGGACACTGATGAAGCCTCTTAAATTGATGGGGAGGATCAAGCCGAGGCTCCGTGGCTGATTTGGTTTGTTGACTTGATGAAGACAAGCAGCTTGAGGGGCTTTAAGTTCAAAGTGCTTCTGTTTTTCTGCCCCCCACTCCCCCCATCCCCATCTATCTGAGTGACACGGCAATCCTAAAAGTAAACACAGGGGACCTCAGGGGTGGAGCAGGCCAGAGACCCCACAGATAACAGCCACCAACGAGACCCTGATTGATTACAGCCTCGCTAATAATTCAAGCTTTGAAGTCATCTCCTTTTTGATACGGGATTATAAAAAAAATCAGCTGTATTACACGAGGAATCGACAGATTTCATGTGTGACACCCCAGCTGCTCACCTTCTTGTGATTCTTGTAGACGTTGCGGTGAGCGAACTCTTTCCCGCACAGTTTACATTTGTAGGGTTTGTCCTCGCTGTGGATGATCTTATGAGCCGTCACCTGGTCCAGACGCTTGAACGAGCGGCTGCAGATCTCACAGGTGTACGGTCGCTTCTCTACATCATGAGAGGAGTGAGACAGACGCATTCTGGTTAACGGAGATGAAACAAACTGTTTGAACAATGACGTTTGTAATGTAGCATTGTCTCACCCGAGTGTGTGATCATGTGGCGTTTCAGCTGATTTGTAGAAATGAACTTCTTGTCACACGCGTGGCATTCAAATATTTCATGTACCTGAACAACAAAGAGATGGCATTTAATGCGGTATCTACAATCATAGGTCTTGAGTTCTAATTTACAAATAGGTACAGACAGTTTTTTAAAGCTCCTGTTAAGTGCTTAGCTGGCAGCTGCAAAACAGGCTGTAATCACTGCTCTGTAATCCCTACAGGCATCTGATCAAAGTTCGTCCACTTAAGTTTTTTTTTTTCTCCTGACAGGCTCAGATTGTTATTCCACATCTCTTATATTGCTCTTTTTGAAATCCCCACAGTCCATGGACAAAAACAGGAATTTAACCTTTTGTGTTGCGATAAATAGTTTATGTTTGTTGTGAAACTTTGGTCTTTTTGAATGGTTAATTAGTATCCAACATAATATCTGTGAAACAAACACTAAGAAAAAGACTCAGCATTAAATCTCAATTTCTGTGTTCCGGGAGGTAATATATGTTTTTTTATCAATGAGTCTGTTTACGTCGAAGAAAAAAGGTTGAAGCTACAGCTGGTTTTAATGAAAACTGTTTTACTCTGTAGGGATCATTTCTATAATGGAATCAGTCAGTGGTAAAATGAGCACTACTATTGGTCCTACAGTGTTTATGCATGTTTTCATTACATGATTGCATTTCTGTCATTACAGCCTGATTCACTGCTGACGGCTGAAGCAAACTGCTCTGTAGGTATTAGTAAGGTCGTCAACCTTTTCAATACTTTTAACACCAAGGGACTTAAAATGATACTGGGTATCATGATGATAAGTGTGACCTGCAGGATGATAACAACTTTGAGTAGTCAGAAGAATAGAAAAGCGAGACACAAGTCCATTTACCATTTACTTCATTTTGATAATCTATATCACCCAAAACTACAATAGCTTAAAAAAAAAGGAAGGAAATATGCAAAATTATGTTTGCAACATTTGAGTACCGAAACATTGCTGTTGTATTTGTTTAAATTAGACAACTTTTCTGTCACTAAAATCAAGAAACTACCGGATATTGGATGCATATGACTTATGTTTGTGTTGCCATGGTAACTAAACAGATAGCCTATGTATCATCATCAATCGTTAGATTGTTACTTGAATAGTTTCAAAGTTTTAGATTCTGTTATTATGAAAACCTAAAGTCATTCAATCCTTAAAATATGTCCATATAGGGTCCCCGGTTTAAAACTAATAAATCCCCCTTTAAGTTTTCTTTTGTTGTTTTGTAGTGAGCGAGCATGTCAAAGTTGAAGGGTCCCGGCCCTCAATGTAAACTAAATCTTGTCCGCTTCCATCAGACTGATGTCCACAGACAGAAAAGCAATTAAAGTGATGAAAAGTTCCAATCTTTTTTCTGCTTCAGAGCACGGCTCTGATGATTGCACATTCAATAGTTCCCCGGCGTACAGATACAATAGCAATATGCTAATGCAGAGCAGCTCCTCTCGTCACAGCTGCTGATGCAAAAGCTTGTTCAGCTAAATGATGATAATGGCAGATTTAAGCTGCTTTGGAGCTAACGTGTCTTTATTGAGTTTTGATTGCTGCTCTGCATGAATAATACTTAAGTCATAATAATACAGTCTTTCAATTCACATTTTAAGAATATGTTTTTAGAGTAGAAATGTGTGTATATTGTATAACACCACTTTCCATCTTAATTAAATGTATTACTGCAAAATACATCTTTTGTCAAAATCTAATGTAACACTGACCTAAATTTATGAAACATTCAGCCTTTCACAGCTCCAATTCTTCAACAGACAATGGTTCAGACAACGGTGCATGATTGGAAATGTTTTCTGCCGTGATGGTCCACATAAAGCAGAACTGGCACACAGACACATAAAGAGGCCACAAAGGAAGAATACCTATTTTAAAATGCCCTGGAGATTTGAAACAGGAGAATACCGACTCACAGACAGGTGAAGTAGGTTAACTGATGCACTGCAGAAGAACAGTGTCACCACTTCCAGGTGACTTTAACTGTTGGACAGAGAGGAAGCGGCTCGTTGGATTAATGCTTGCTGATTTATCTGGATGATAAATGTTGACAAGAGGGAATTAAATTCCAAAATAACCAGCTGAGATAACTGATGATGGGTGTAAGTTGATGAATGGTGTTCATTAACATTCGCAGACTGTTAATGAAAGACATCATTTGTTTGAGACAATTTGTATCATCCAGATCCAAAACATCATAAGAACTGCTGCCCAGTCCTGAAGCAGAAACACAGCCTACAGGGATCATAAGGACAACCAAAACAACCATTTCAGTGTCAGGAGCTCCTGTATTTACTGTTCTTATCTTAATCTCTGCAGAAAACCTGCAGCTTCAGGTTACTGACAGCAGTAAATAACAACACACCTATTGGAGGTTTCTACACCAGTCTTTGGTAGACCGGCTAATTATTAGGTGTACTGGGCAAAAAAACAGAGACATATCCATGAGGGATTTATCAAGTCAAAGATGTCTAATCAGCAAATGTTATCACTCTCATGGAATAATCATTAAGATGATACTGTAGACATAGTATAAGAAGAGGATGTAGCTTCCATCCTGAAAAGTAAAGCCAATGCAGAAAAGCATTAGATGCTGTTTTTGTTATGTCCAGCAGGGCGGCAATTTCACTTGTCGCTAAGAAGACAGATTGTATAAAAAGTTCTCTTTTGATATATTTCCTTGTTGAACAATTTGCTAATGGTTTTTTTTCAATCTGTAGATTCAAGCTTTCTTAAATACAGCATGAGGTTTGTTTTGTGAATAATCCTCCCATTTAGTTTAATTAGAGCACGGAGGAGTCAGCGGGAAGAGAGCATGAGTGAGTGTGTGTGTGTGTGTGTGTGTGTGTGTGTGTGTGTGTGTGTGTGTGTGTGTGTGTGTGTGTGTGTGTGTATGTAAAACTGTTTCTCTACATGACGTTCTTCTGCAACGCTGTAACCCAACCGTGAATTCACAGAGTGGGACACCTCTATTACACCTTCATAGTAATTAGTCTGAATTTACGCAGATGAAATGATTGCTCAGTTTAGTTACGGGCTGTCGGTGAAACGCAGTCTGGAAAGGGCTATTGATAAATGTCTCTTTTCTGATATAAGTTTAACTTTTCTTTCTTCGAACAGCCGGACAGAATCAAAATACATTTAAGCAAAATTTTAATCAAAGTTAATATCAAAGATCCTATGAATTACAGATGGACCTTACTAATCCAGCTACTGCTCGTTAGCTGACATTAGAGCCGTTTTTACATATGCACTCTGGATAATATCTAGATATTTACAGGAGGACCGCTGATGAGATTCTCCCGACCTAGCCGTTCACATATGCTCCTCACAGCGGGGGACTATCCTGTCAGAGGGGAGGGGGATCGGGGGATTTCCTGAGGTAAGACGTGATGTAAATAAACAACGGGGAAGTAGCGGCCGTAGCAACAGAGTCCGCTACACGACGTTATAATGAGAATATTTGTCTTTATATCAATGCTATGTGTAATCCAATGGAATGACAACATCCACAAAAGAGAGGAGAACAACATACTGATGAACAGAAAACATAATGCAGCCGTTTAATTAGTGCACGGAGATCGTAGTGGTCGCGTGCAGACACTTTAGCCGGTCACTGTATATAAACGTCACTCTCTTTCCATTGGCTCGAGTTGAAATCTCCGGAGTACATGCTGCCGAATTCAGACATCAGCTCACTCAGACTTGCGGATAAAATACTAGGGGTCTGGAGAAACTCCTGGGTAAAGTCTGCGCGAAAGACGCGGCTTTTTGCGTTCACACATAGCCTAAAGAACCTCCGGGTAAACTAATCTCCAGAGTTTTCTGCATGTGTGAAAAGGGTTTATGTCAGCGTTTTAAAACAACTTCTGACTGAAATGCCCAACGCTGTGCTAGAAAACAGCAGTTGAATACTGCTTGGTGACGTTATGGTAACGGCTACTTTTTCCTGGTAGTCTATGACTAACATTAACCCTAAACAGAGCCACAACAAAGAAATACATTAAAAAACACTGTCAAGTAGAGTTTAAACAGCCCAGTTCAAATCTGTAATCCATCAGAAAGACGGGAGAACTCTGACGCCAAGGTTTGAGACCTAATTGTCTGGAGACAGCGCCTCTTAAAATTTCACAAGACTTGCGGGATGAGCTCGTGAAAAAGAATCCAACCCTCTGCTCTTTGTCACTCAGAATAAAAATTGTAACAACTCCATCATAAAGACACCCTCACATGGAAACAGAAAAAAACTCACACAAAGTGAACTCAGAGGCTCAGGAAGCAGAGACCAGACTGAGTTTAAGGATTCACTGTGAGAGTGATGTACAGGAAGAAACTGAAAAGAGATATCACTGTAAAAATGGATCATGCAAAACTGCTTAAGCTTTTTGTAAATCCTCTCAGATCCAATGCAAAGTATCCGGTCGGGATAATCTGAGCAGTGCCTCACCTTTCTGTGTTGCTGCAGATTCAGAGAGGAGGAGCATTTTCGGTTGCATATGTTGCACGTCAGCTTCCGCCGTGCACTTCCTACAAAGCAAAGGGGAAATGGATGAAAAAATAAACAACAGGAAAAAGACAACAAAACTGAGCAATTATAGGGATCACTTTTGAGTATTTCAGCACAAAGTGACGGATCATACAAAAAAGAAACTGGAAACTGAAATCTCCTCATTACAGGCCCACCATCCAACCATTCAGAGACCCTCCCCTTATCCCCGTCTCAATCACATGCCCCACATCTGAGGAGTCTGATCCACTTCCCGTCGCCCACACACACACTCACAGAGTCTCACACACACCCCTCATCCTAACCACATTTGTAAAACATAAAACCCGGCTCTCAGCTCCCTCAGCCTCTGAGATGGATGTCTTAATCTCGGGTTGATACTTGGTGCACGTGTTCGCCTGCTCAGATCCCCGCTGCCCTACATCCCCATCATAAATAGCTTTTTGAAGTCCAATTATCTGAAGGAGTGAGCTGCCCCAGAACACACAGGTCAGCAATTATGGAGCGCAAGTAATTAGAGATGTATCTCAACATTACAGAGATTTGAACTGATCGAGGTCAAGTACTGTTCCCGCACTTCCTGTAGTGCTGAGGCTGCTAATGGACCACCGTCTTCATGATATGATGTTTTGAAGAGAGAAAAGTGCAATGCTTGTGTGTGTGTGTGTGTGTGTGTGTGTGTGTGTGTTTGTGTGTGTGTGTGTGTAGTAACCTGTGTGAACATTTCCTTTATGCTTCTTCAGGGCGTCCTTGCTCTTGAATCTTTTGCCGCAGCTCTCTGCTTTACAGATGAACCGAGCGTCTCCTTTACATGCTTCCTTGTGCTGCTCAAAACTACACACAAGAAAAAGAAGCAAGAGGAAATACAAGATATGTGTTCAACAGCACACTGTAGGACACTGCACGCCGGTTATAGTTTCTCTTTGGACTGTGGATGTTACCTGGATTCAGAGCTGAATGTGTTGTGGCACAGCGAGCACTGGTGAGCTTTAGAGTCACCTGATGGATCCAGTGACTCAGAACAATGCAAAACACTGAGGAAGGAGTCAAAACCAAAAAACTAATGAGGCAACACGGCGGGGGAAAAAACACACATCAGAGTGCAGATTATAAAAAGAACCATCAAATTGTCAAAGTCAGACATATAGGACGAATAGATTTGAAGAATTCTTACTGAAGTTATCATCAGAGGATTTTTTAATGTAACTCATCAAACCAATCTTGTCTAGAAAAAGCAAAAGATGTTTGGCTTTTTTATGAATTCAAATAAACAAATACAATTTGATTCCAGGATAAGTTTGAGATTTTTGTAGATACATGTATTTAGTAAACTAGACAATTATTAACACTTTTAAAACCTGCACATTAAATGCAAAGCTACAACAAGCTGACGGTTAGCTTAGCTTAGCACAAATTCTGGTATTGGAGGGAAATAGTAAAGGCTGATTTATACTGCGGCGTCGAAGTATGAGCCAAAGGTTTGCGTAGCTCTGTACCTACACAGAAACCGACAGTAAGTACGTCGGCTGATGTGCACCTCCTCAAAAATGTAACTACACCCCGAAACGCCACGACTGCAAGCCCTGTGATTGGACCGCTGGGTAGCATTGTATTTCTTGCATTTACAAAATGTATTTAGAGATCTCTAGAGGTAATCATTGGAAGGTTTGGTTAGGTTCGGAGAGCTAGGCTAGCTGTTGCCTTCAGTAATTATGTTCACATTATCCTCATTTTGACCTTTCATGTTGTCAAACCTATAGGTCAGCTTTGCATGATTTACAGTTAAAAAAAACTCTTCATTTATCTTAAACTAGCATCAGTAAAAACCCTACTTTGAGCCTCTACCTGCAGGGTTGCCAGACGAGGGCTACTCTCCAGTGCTGGGAGAAGAAGAAGGTCTATATTGGTTTTACCAGCTTATAGAGGCTTGAAGCTGTCTCTTGAAGTTCTTGATTACATACCGGGGGGGGGGGCGGGGGGACTATATTGTGATTTGCAAGACAAACCATTTAGAACCCGCTGCAGACTTATCCTGGAATTACTCCTAACATACGTTTACCTCATGATCTAAAACCTTGCCCAAGTTTAGTATGGACATCCAGCATAAAATGAAGATCAGCGCAATAGGTTAACTTGAAGCTAAGCTAACTGGTACTGCCTCAAGCCTTTTATAAGACATGAGAGTGGTATCAATCTTCTTAATTAAGTCTCGCAGAAAAGCAGACTTTAAGAACCCGTATTGTATTTTTTTTGTAGAAAACAATCACATCCTAAATCTAAATTCATTGAAACCTTTTTCTGTATTGGAAGCAAATAAATGTTAAAATCCTTCACGTGCTGAACTGATGTCAGACCTCCTAATGACCTGCAGGTTGCCCGTGAGAACATGAAGTAAAACTACAGTTAAGTGAAGAAACAGAAACTCACTGGCGCTGCAGAGCCTGTTTGATGGGGAACCTCTTGCCACAGTTTTTGCATTTGAACTCCTTCTCCTCCGTGCTGGGCCTCTGGTGCAGACTCTGAAGGTGGGCCGCCAGGATCTCCTCGCTGGGAAAACTGCTCTCACACAGCAAGCAGGGGTGGTCTTCCTTCTTTATGACCAGCTCTGTAGAAATGTGACACGCACACATGATGAGCAGGGAGCTAGCAGGCAAATGAAACATAATGTGATGGAGGGAAATTAAAATGATGACGAAGAAAGGAATCCTCATTTTACCCATTTTAACAAGATGCTTGGCATCTTTACTGTTTTCATCTTCGTCTCTGATGTCCTCCTCCTCTTCCTCCTCCTCTTCTTCCTCCATGTCACTGTCCAGGTAGCCAATCAGGAGCTCTGTGTCTGTCTCTATGTCATCCACAGCCAGGTAAAAGATGTTCTCTCCGTCCTCAAAGAGAACAACATGGTAGAGATGAAACAGTGAGCTATTGGCTCACTTGTGACAACAATTCTACAATTCACTTAGCCGACGCTTTTATCCAAAGCGACGTACATCAGAGAGTAAGAACAACACAGGCAAGGATCTAGAAAAAAGGGAACAATGTCAGTAAGAGCAAACGATCAGCTCTGAGTCTGATTGGAAGTGACCAGAGGCAAAGCACAACATTGAGGGCAGTTCTTGAGAGCTCTAATCAGTATAGAAACCATCTTATAAGTCGTCATTATCAAACAAAAACCATCGTCATTACCATCATCATCATCAATAACATCAAGACCATCATCATTAGGTTAAGTTAAATGGTGATACAGCCGTCGTTTTTTGAGATTTCAGATGAATGGTAGATGGACTGAAGCTTTTTATAGCTTGACCACGGACACATTGGTAATGTGGCTACAGGAGCTGGGGATAAAACCCCCAACCTTCCAGTAAGGAGACAACCGACTCTACCAACTGAGCCACAGCCGCCCTATGACAGCACATCATCTGTTAAGTGCTTCTACTGCATTCACATGAACTTAGCCAAACCAGGTTGTAGCTCAGTGGACGATCACAGGGTGGAATAAACCCATAAAGAAACGATTACTTTTGAGAGGCAGCTCCCAAGACTCTGCTGTCCGCTCAACAAAGAGCCAATACTTTCACCGTTCTGCAGAAGGTGTCGACTGTCTGTCCGTCTGAATCCATGTGGATGTATAAACCACTTTGATATCTTGAATAAGATCCAATATCTGGTCAAGCACCATATTCTTTTATCATGTGATAATTGAAATCTGAATATTGCTTTGCTGCCAGGTAACTCTGCTACTGTTGCTCCTGGACAGAGCAGGCACGTTCAGATTAAAATATATAATCATCTGTGTGAATATGTAATGTTGATGTGACATATCTTCCAGAACAAGCCATGGAAAAACAGAGCATGTCCAAAAAGACAGGAATAATCCTTTAGGCCTTTAAATCTGGGGCTGAGTAAAGAGAAAAGAGGATGATTAGTATTTCAACGAGACAGAAAATTACTGATGAGATATTGTATGTAAACTATGCAACAACAGTACAGCTGACCACAGGATGAGCCTACAACATGGTTATAATCTACTAACCACATAATTAAGAAAGCCATGAAACACTGGCATCGCTCTACCTGACACATTTAAGAGAAATGAAGCAAATGAGAAACGCATTCTTTCCAGAATACACTTTTTTTTCTTACCATTTATGGTTCTACACCCTGGATGTATTGAGGCTGTTGAAGTCATTACACCCAGACAACAGTCTGGTAAGCCTGATTGAGGCCACAGGTCAAAACCTCAAACCCTAAAAAATGTTGTCATTAACTTTCCTGTCGTTAAAAGGTCATGCTAATAAAATCAAACCATCATTCTGTTCTAACGATGGGATTCTAAATATACATAAATAATGATTAAGAAGAGGAAAGCTGCACAATAAAAGTCACAGTTGATGGAACACAGAGCGTTAACACACATGGACGACCTTTAAACAACCAATCACTGAGCGGGCACTCTGGGTATTAATGGCAGGAACTTGGACCTCAGACCTGAAATGTTCATCTCCTCTTCTTATTTAAACCTCCATCATGAGAAAACAGCCCTTTTTATCTTTTCAACAGGAGAGCAGGAGGTGACATTCTCCAGATCCAGTGCGCTTAGGGTTGTGTTTACAAGTGCGTATCAGAGTTTGTGTTGAAAAATTCTTTACATTTTTTTTTGTGTTCATAGGCTTCTGTTGTTGGTCCTGAGTTTGTTGTCATAACTCTAAAACATGTACTTGTGGTATTTTGGAAATAACAAATAGACAAAGAGAGTCATTCCCCGTTCCTCCAAAAAACCACAAACACAAAAACACTCAACTCAAATAAGAGGCGACTGTTTGCTCATACCCTATTCCAGTTTAGGAACGACTCACTGGTATTTTTTGTTACATCTGCATTAAGCAAGATCCTTAAAAAAGTGAAATAAACAATGAGATAAAGATCCACATTCTGAATTCCCATGCCGTCTACACTAAATGTCAGCGACGGCTGCTGAATGTCTTTGTTCATGTCTAGTGCCTGCGATCGAATCACAGCAGTGCAGACATTCAGCATCAACAACACTCCCTCTCGTGTCATATTGCTTTCACATAACTGTTCTACAAACTACATGTATTTTCAATACAATTACGATGCAGCTCAGGGTTTTCAGCACTCTGCGTCCTGAGTCGCTTCGCTCACACCACTCTTATCAATGTCCCTCCTCCCTCACAAACCAATCAAAATCAAGAGGGGGCGGGACATCTGATGTCAGCTCTCTAAACAAAGGCCCTAAACTAGTTTCTCATCTTTACTGAAACTGGACTGTTTTCAACTAAGCCAAACATTCTCCTGCAATTCTTTGTTTCTATGGTTACCACAGACCAGCTATTTAGTTTTGTTTACATTTATTTTATGTTCTCAATTAGCATTCAGGGAGTTAAATATGGGGTATGTTTTTTGTTCTAGAGGTAGTATCTACACTAATCAGGACAAACTGTCTGCTGTAATGTTAACTTAAAACACATAGCGCAGGCGGAGTGATACACATTGTCCGGTGAAGTTGTTTTCGCATATGCACTCCAGAAGTTTTTGAGAGAATTTCAGGAGGATAACACCTGAAATCCTCCTGATCTGGTTGTTCACACATGCACCAAACAGCGGGCTACAATCCCTGTCAGATGGGAGGGGAGGCGGAGGGTCTCCTGAGGCAAGACATGACTTTAAAAAGAACGACACAGAAGTGGCCGACAGAGCAACAGAGTCTGCTATACGACGAGAATGTTTGCCTTCATATCAATTCTACGTGTTGATCAGAGAAGAACATACTGACAAAAGGCAAACATAATAGGGCAGTTTCATTACATACATGGAGATCTCATCAATCTATGGTCGTGCACCTATCGCAGGGAATAAACGTCACTATCCCCTCCCACTCGCTCGTAGTGAATTATCCTGATTATATCCTGCTGCGTTCTCACATCAGCTCAGACATCATTAGGGGGCTCACAGGAGAAACATCCACATGAACATTGTGTCTGTTTGAGTTCACAAATGCCCAGAAGTTTTTAAGGAGTGTTATGCAAGTGTGAACAAGGCTTATGTCAGCACTCATTGAATGCCTCTTGTCCTATCACAGTCCTGCAAGCCTAAAAACAAAGTTTTACAGACTCCGGTTTACAAAGAACGTAGAATCAAAATGTTGCTTTCCACAATTTCCCAGTTTGGGATCAATAAAGTAAATCTATGTCTATGTCTATTGTGTGATGTACTTATTCAACATGCACCCACCTACCATTAACATGTTTAATGTTTGAACCTTTTTCAGATTATAGCATGGACGGTTCTTGATGTTCCCTCTAAATGTTTATTGCTTTTCAATGCCTTACCCACTTTCCACACCACTGATCACTGTATTATAAAATACTTTTGACACATGTCAAACTATGTTCATGAGGCCATCTGGGATGTCTTTCAAAATAAATACAATAAAAGTCTTCAACTTTGACCTTCTGCAAGGAAAAAAAAAGTTTTGGAATGACTTTGAAGGTTTAAGACTGAAAACAGTCTGTCGACTCCAGTTACAAAGAAAAAAAGGAACTAAATACTGGCATCGTATATGTGAAGCCAAGTCAAACAAAATCTCTCTTAGTGGTCA
The DNA here is from genome assembly GCF_963930695.1 of Labrus bergylta. Taxonomy (NCBI): domain Eukaryota; kingdom Metazoa; phylum Chordata; class Actinopteri; order Labriformes; family Labridae; genus Labrus; species Labrus bergylta. Next base: position 29,906,255 of record NC_089200.1, read on the forward strand.
CTTTACGGCCGTATTTTTTGAAACAAAATTAGAAGCTTGTCCTGACAGATGTGTTTTGCCTGTAAATGTCTGTAAAAAAATCTTATCCGTCCTTGTAGGTAGGTCTGACGGATTCATTGTCCACAGAGAGGAAATTTACCTGTATGGCTGCCAAGTTCTTCTGCTCCTGTGACGGCGCCTGATGGACAAACCGCAGCCAGTTGGCATGGCGTGGGTTACTCGCATCCAGAATATACAGCACGTCTCCTTTACTGCCACGCACCTGAAGAAAAAGAAACACACAATACACTGGGTGAGCTGTCAGAAGTGAACGACTGATCTTCTTCTTCTTCTTCACTCGCTTTCATGGTTTGTCTTCTGTTCATCAAAGTGTGTTTTCTTACATGTGAACATCTTATCATGCTCACAATGTGGCAGCTACAGATAACTACATCACAGCTTCAATTTCTTCAACAGCTTCTTAACCAAATGAGATGAGAGTGTGTTTGAATCCGACGTCGTTAACTGATCTGCCGTGTAATTAAATGTTTTATCACAGAGAAAGTGGGAACATATTTGGACAGAACTGCAGCAGCTGTGTGATCCCCTCTCAGCTGTCCTGTGATAAACGATGTGTTGTTCTTAAATGCAACACTATCTGCATGCAGCTATCATCTGCTGAACTCCGTTAACTACCACATTACATATTTAATACAGCTTTAATCGGCGTGTAACTGGTGTTGTCATGCTGTGTTATCAACTCTTAGAAAATGAAGTCCCATCATTTTGAACTAAACGGCCTTGTTCTAACAGGTTTTTGGTGTATAATACACTTTGTATGATAATAAATAAATAATTTATAATAGACATTTGGGAATCGCTGAAGGCGATTGCTTCAGCCACCAACTGTGACATGACTGTTTTAAGAGCATCGCAATCCCTACAGACACATTTAAAGTCCACTGAAAGAGCTTTTTTTGTCACCGTTAAATTCCAATTGTTATTTTAAGTGTCTGACCAGCATTAAAAAAAAGGATCCCTGCAGACAGAGAACTTTTTGTAATGGTGTGATAATAATAATATTATCACACTTTTAATATTAAAGCATAAACAGCTGATTATTACCTTTTCCTAATGACCAGATTCTCCAGACACAGAGGAGATGCTGGTAATTGGTTTGTTGGTTTGTGTTATTGTGCGACTTTGGTGTCTTAAAAAGTTTTTCCAGACCCAAAACAATATTTGTATAAAAGATATCAACATGAGATGAAAGATCAGGGACAGGTAGACAAACAATGTGTGTGTTTTTTAAGGTTTAAATACTGTAATTGGAGTCTAGTGGCTCTCAGCTAAGCAGTGTGATGACTGTTTCTGGTTTCAAAAGAAGCGGGGACGCTAAAGTCAAAGTGACAGCTGGGGGTGTAGCGAGAAGAAATTCAATTTGATGATGTCATACTATGTGCTGTGCAAAAGCACATTTTATTAATTAATTGTAATGTTCAGTATTATAAATACTTAAAGCTTTAACAGCATCTCTAAAAAAAATGAAAACAGACATCACACTGAAAGTTCCGACGATGACCAGCTCTCTCTCCCCCTCTCAAGTTTGGACCCACCGTTATCTTTAAGTGCATCTTTTTTGACATAATGAGGGAGAGACGCGTCTGAAAAAAAGGGGGTGCACCGCGAGTAAATGGCAATCAAATGTTCAGTAAATAAATTGTAAGTGCAGTTTTTATGAAAAGACAACAGGTGAGCTGTGGAGCTGTGCTGCGTGTCTTGGATTTGAGCAGCTGTTCCACTTTCTCAGACGTTCTAAAAGAAAATTTAGCTAGAATTTCCAAATCTAGGGTAACAAATCGTTAGGCTGCTTTGCCTGATGGGATGAGCACAGGTCTAATATGATTTCTTTGACTGAGTATAAAACCTCCAAAACAGCTTAATGTGTGAACATGGATTGAAAAGCTCTGAGTGGCTGTGACTTGTATCAGTCTAAAGGAGGCATTAGAAACAACAGACTGCTTTAGTAAACAAAAACAGGAATCATACATACCAGTGTAGGCTACTACATCCACATATCCCATAAAACGGGGGTACACTGTAGTTTAAATGGTCTAAATGGTTTTAATTGTCCCTGATTTCAGGGGCTGCTGCAGCACCCTCAGGACCCCTACTTCCTGCATCCCTGACCTAAAGCCTTTTTCATTCATGCACTCTGTAGAAATGTTCAGGACGGACTGCCCCTTAAATCATCCTGAGCTGACTATTCACACATGTCCCTCACATCGGGGGACGATCGCTGTTGGACAGGAGGTGGGACTGTCTCAAGAGGAAGGACATGACGTAAAATCATGATGCAGATAAGGCCGATGAAGCAGCAGAGTCAAGGTAAAGGTACACATTCAGAGTATCAACAAAGGAGTAGTGAAGAAGATACCAGCAAAGAAGATAAGAGTATGAAGCAGCTTCACTACATGCAGGAAGATATAGCGCCGGTTGCTCACATGGTATAAACATAACAAACCCCTGCCTGAATATTACCTGCTGTAATGCCTCATCGACTCACCCTGTCTTCAGCGGGAAAATTTTACTCGAGCGCTGACAGGAAGGTCCTAAGTGAAGTCAGAGTAAATAATTCTGCAGTTCATTTTACACATGCAGCTCGCCAAAAAATAAAAAATAAAGACGTTTTCAGGGGTTTTTGTGCATGTGTTAAAACACTTATTTATAATAAAAAGATCTATATCTGTAGAGAACCTTTTATGTTGTCAAACACCTAGTAAAAGATTCTGTTTCCTTCAGGCACATTAAGCTAATGCTTACACTGCAGTCATAACAACGATGTCACTGCTAACTCAGGTGATCTACTGGAGCAACTTTCCCCACTTACATATGTGAATGACGAGACCTTAAAATGTGCAGAAAGGTGCAAAACGAAGAGATTGTATTCACCTCCCACATAAGTCTGGTGTCCGAGCTTTCATCCAGCTCATTGGGCAGCTTCCTCTCGCCTGCGAAGGGGCCAAATTTTTCTCCCTTTAAAACAAACACAGGGATCATTTATCAAACATGATGACATCTTACAACAAGTTGGCAGCAAGTATGGATTATATTCAAATCTTCACACACCCCAGTAGACTGCCCAAACTATGACTTTTGATCTGTGGGACACGCCTACTTTGTTAATATGACATGTGAATACATCATTTAGTAGCCTACTGTAGGCTACATTGTTTTCCTCTTGACCCTTACATGAGAGCCAAAAACTCCAGGGGGGCGTGGTCAAAATGAGAATTCATGTCCATCCTCAAACGGCTTTAGCACAGATTTAAATAACAATGTCCTGTTGAGGGTGAACACATCTCTACCTTTACATGAGCCCATTCATCCTCTGACAACATGTCACAACTTCACTGCCCACATGTCTGGCTGCGGTGGGAAAATAGCTGCAGTTGTGCGCTACAAATAGACGTAAAAGTTGAGAACTTCACATTCATGTACTGTGATATGTGTCGGCTCTTTACAACAGCCTCACTTCTTTTCTTTCCCGACATGTTTACACTGTTGTGTAGTGAACGAGAAACAACTGGAGTCACTGTATCTACGTGGCACTTCACGTCAGAGCAGCCTTGGGTTGAGACTGAGATTTTGTCAGAGACTACCAAAGAACAAGGCGAGCTGAAAAAAAAAAAAAACCTTCCGAAATCGCTTGGAAGTTTCTAGAAAGCAACATAAAAACGCTAAAAACTCGGTTAAAAAGTTGCCCGGTCGGAAACTACAAACCTTTTTCACCCGCCTCGCCGTGTACAGACCGATTCCATCCTGGACCTTTGACGATTTCAGGGAAAATCTGTCTGGCACGTACATACCCAACATTGTCATTACTGGGGAATGTTTTCCTCCAATGACAATAAGTTGGATTTCAAATGTGTCGGCGGAAGTGGATAAGCATGTCAGTTTCAATTTGGAGCAGATAGTTTCTTCTTTAAAGTGTCCAGGTTGAACTCCTGCTGCTCCTGCCGCAGGAAAGAAAAGCTGCGTCCTGATTGGTCCAAAGTTTGTAACCAGAAGCTACCTTTGCTGTCGTGCAAACAGACCAGCCTGTGATTCATTCAGAGGCTGCAGTCTCAGCATGAACACGATGAAAGCAGCAATCAAAGTCAAAACTATAGAATTTATCATGCAAAAACTCGTGGCTATGTAGGCTACATATTATCTACATTAACGCTACATTTTAGTTACTTTGCAACACGATAACAGATAGTAAATGCCCCATGGGTGGTGTTTGTTGTCGTTTTGTATCTATTTAGTTAAACTGTGTTTTATATTGTAGTTGTGTCTCTGCATGTGTGCATCTAATTTTTTTAAGTTCATTTATTTGGTCATGCTGCATCTCTGTGTAGATGTTTGGAGTCACTAAGTGTTTGAGTTAAAGATGCTTTGCATCATTTTTTGGTCATTTTTAAGGAGCAGGGTCAGGGCCAGACATGAGAAATAAATAGAGATATAAGGGGTTGTTTTTTTCTCTTATGCACTTAGAGAAAAAAGTTAAATGTTGAGGGAAAAAAAGTCAAAATCTAGAGAAAAGGGTTAAAATAAAATATGGAATATAAAGTCTTAATGTTGAGAAAAATAAAAAATACAATATTCAATAATAATGTCAAGAAAAAAAGTCAAAATCTAGAGACAAAAGTTAAAATACAATATGGAATATAAAGTCTTAATGTTGAGAAAAGCAAAAAAATACAATTTTCAATAACAATGTCAAGAAAAAAAGTCAGATTGTCCAGGATTAAATTGAAATGCTTTTCAAGACATTTTGACTTTTTTCTTGAAGTAAATAATGTCAAAAAAAACTCTTCTTCCTCTCGTTATTTATTTATCATGCCTGCTTGACCATGATCCTCCTCTGTGCAAGTCTTTGTTCCTGTTTGATTTCTTTGTACCTGTTTTCCTCCCTCTGTGTTGGTTTTTCATCTCTTGTGGTCATTTGCAGTCATGGCTTTATTTGTATTCCTTCGTGTCTTTCAGGTACTATTCATCTCTTTGTGGTTGTTTGCGTTTCTTTTCCTTTGTTTGCATCTCTTTTTTTTTTTAGTGCTCCATCTCTGTTAGTTGTATGTCTTTATACACCCCTTGTATCTCTATTGAATCTCTTTGTGGACATCTTATTGTAATTCATCTCAGTCTTGTTGTATTTCTGGACTCTATGCAGTATTTTCACTTCTTTTTCCAGTTATGTTTGTCTCTTTGAAGTCTTTTTAAATCTCTCTGTGATCATTTTGTATTTCTTTGTCTTATCACAACTTTTAGTAGTTTTATGTCTCTGTTAGTAATTTGTCACTTTGCAGTTGCTTGTGTTACTTTTAAATTGTTTTGCACATGGTAGTGTGTGCCTTAATATAAAGTCATGTGTGCATTTTGGAAATCTTTGGGGTTGATTTTTGTCTCTTTTAATTAATTTTGCACGTCATTGTTATTGTTTCATTATTGGCATTCATTTGTAGTTGCTCTTTTACTCTTTGCACCTGTTTATCTAACTTTGAGGGTGCATGTTTTTGTGTTTGCAAAGTCTGTGGTGTGTCATCGACTTTCCAGCACCAGATGGGCCCCTGGTTTTGTGCCTTGTAGATCCGTTCAGTAGTCGTCTATCACACTGTCAAAACAAAAATTTTACATTTATGTCACCTCAACTAATTGAAAGTTTTCCAACTTTGAAAAGTGATTCATATTAACTTAAAAAGGGCGAGCTCTATTTTCGTTTGAGAGGAGTATTTCTCCTACTCGTTGCAGCAAGGGGGTTTTGGGGATGTGGATGGAGATAGAGATGTACCTGTGCTGGGCAGTGAGTCTGAACGTGCTCTTTTGTAATCTGGAGAGTGGCTGGATTTCCCGGTTTTCTTGGTGAATGAAGTTGCAGTGCTCATGATGCCGAGTCTTTTGGAACAGTTGTCGAAAAAGTCGTCAAGGTAGTCAAAACAATTCTTCAGGGGGTCCAGGTCAGTTGAAATTGTATTCCTATTTTAGAAAAAAGGAAATGGAGTTTGTAGAGAAAATACAGAAAAAAAATGCTTAAAAGTCCGATCAGAGTTGTTTGTTGTCGTCTCGCAGCTGGACGCCGCCATCATGGATCATGGTCTAGTGAGAGTTGCGTTCACAGTGGCATTGGACTTCCTCCTCCGAAAATAAACTTACCGGCCTCGACACCCGAATCACACTGATTGAAGCTGTACACCAAGAAGTTCAGTCTCTACGCCAAAGCCTTCAATTCAGCCAGGAACAGCTTCCCACAGACTCTGTCAACAACACAACTTTCCACCGTCTTGGACCGAAAAACAATAATAAGAGAGACAGACAGAGGGAAACTAACACCATACAAGAGGAAAGGAGTGGCTGCTATGGGTGAACCATAACAAGTCACCTCCGATTATTATTGGGGAGTTGCAAATGCTTGATATGGATGAAAATAAATTGTGAAAAAATGATGGTTCATCGGAGGATGGGCCATAGAGATTAGATGAAGCTCTAGTGTAAATTCAGTCAGGAAGACTATATAAATGCCTTCACGATCGGGTCTTTCTCATTCATCTTTTTTGCACGCTTACTCTCGTTTCCGCTGTCATTTTCTGGGGCTGTCATTGGTTAATCAGCTGTCTCGTCAGGGGTAGTCATCTAACCAATGGCATGGTATTCAACCTATTTTCAACCTATCATCGTTCTGCTCCCCTTTTAAATATGATTCTTTCTCTCCCTTAGTTCCTTCATGCTGATGTTTCGTGCGCCCCTCCTCCTCCCCAACACCGCCCATCTTGCAGAATCATCATCCATCATTTCTCATCCCATCTGGTCTCATCAAGTCATCAACTTCACCACCACCAGTGTCTGGACTTTCATGGGGGGGGGGGGATCTATTCTGCTGTCCCTCAGAATGTCATTCTACACATTGCCCACCCCATAGAGTCCAAGCGCCAAAAATATTTCTGTCAAGAAACATTTCCATATCTCATTGTAATAAATAATTGATAACACAATACTGTGAGTTACTGTCCAAAAATGTGAGCCCATTAATGTGTCACTTTTTTTGTTTTTCTTAATGTAAATAAAATGATAATAAATCTTCAGGAGTTGAAAGGGCATTTAAAAGGTTTAGCTCTGCATATACTGTATTTGTAATCAAGAGCGTACCTGGAATTAAGCCATGGCTGACAGAGCGAGCAGATCTTGGCCTGATGAGCCACTCGGGCTCAGTGCTGGTTAGTGGTATCACTACTGTCTTTTGGAATTTCTCCTGCCTTCTCTGTCTGCGGGTTTTCCGGGACTACCCAGGTGTGGTCTCCAACTCCTCATTGAAAAAGGGCAGGGCACTGAGAATTGCGGAGGGCTCATTGGATTGCTTGGCATGCATTCTGGTTACCACAGCATCACACTTTCTGCTTTGTTCTGGCTTCAACAAATCAAAAAGAACTGGTAGATCTCTTTCTAGAACAGCATCAAAAGGCAGATTATCAGCAACCCCAATGTTCAAAAGGTAAGTTTGACCTTCTACTGTACATGTCAGCTGTTGGATAAGTCTTCTCGTCTCCATGAACAGATAGGGATGGTGTCACTGTTGCTGACAATGTTGGGTGGTACAAACTTCCTGTGTACCAGTGTCTAATCACTCCTTGAGTCGAGCAAGGACCTAAGAGTGGTTCCATTAATTTCAATGTTCTCCTTTTTAATTGAACAGTCATTTGTAAGCTAATTTTCAATGTGAGCACATTTGTGTCATCTTAGCCGAGTTTTTCAGGCACATAGGTATGGCCTTCCAAGTCTAGATAACAAATTTGTTTTTTACTAGAGGGTTTTGTTGGCCTGCTAGCTGGCTAGTAATTTCATTTACTTCTTGGATGCTTTTACTTTTTGGCTGGATCCATTTCCCAATGAGCTCCTTGAGCCTCTCATATAACTCTTTAGGACTCTCATCAAGGTTGACATGCAGGGAGCGAAATCTTTGCCTGTAAGTTAGCAAGAAAGGCAGACTTTACACTTTCATAATTAAGAGAGTCATCAATGTCCATATGCACAAAAGCACCTCTAGCCTTGCCAGTAAGGAGTGGTATGAAGTGAAAAACCCAATCAGCTCTCTGACACCGGCATGCTACAGCAATACATTCTGTGTGACTAGGAAGTGTTCAATGTCGTCATTATCAGACAATTTATCCAACCTGGACTCATAGTGAGAGTGAAAAGGACCTGCAGAGGCCTCAGCTTGGGCTGAAGGATAGTGCATGGTAGCCAATGCAGCCTCCACATTTGATTGGTCAGAGTCTGGAAACTGAGGATCAGGTATTGGAGTTGTTCTGGCCTGAACTTCTAACTGCAGAAACTGAAACTGATGATGAAGTGCTTTAAAGCGCTGTTCTTGCCTTTCAGTTAGCTCATTATGCTTAGCCATCAGCTCATTGCTGACCCATGTGGGCCTGGAGAATGGACTTCAGGTCTGACAGAGTTGGCTCCCTACCTTCACCTTCAGTGCTTCCTACCACCCCAGAAGCGCCATTGTCTCTTCATCGCGGTTGCCCCTTAAATTGCAGCCAGTTTGACCACTGATATATTATATTCATCCACTTAAAGAAAACTGGCTTACAGTTTTATATTTAACATAATTTATTTATTTTAAAATACAAAAATACTTATAAATAAACATGAATAAAATGGTAATAACGCTAATATTTCTTAGAAATACAAATAACTAGTGTAATAGAACAAACAATATCAAACAGTGCAGGAAGCAGAAGTGGTCACAGACAGCCCAAGGACAGCAGGGGATGGATTTAAATGTTTTGATTGCATCTGGAGAGAGAAGATGAGCATTTGTGAAACGATCTGCATTTTATAATATAGTGTGAACACAAAATATTATTTTGTCTTCAGGGCAGTACAGAAAGCTCAGCATAGTTTTTCAGGTGACTCCAAACGTTTCCTTACAACCAGACCTACAGCATGCACAACTATCTATTCAGTGTGGACTTCTAGCACAAAATGCATTCATGCTCTCAGACAGCAATACTCTAAAGGCAAGAGCTTAAAACTATTAATGACAACAGGAGGAGGAAAATAAATATTTTAATCGACTAGGGTGAAAGCTAACTAAGTACAAAGATGTCAATAAATATAAAAGTAGGTTTTGTGTCCCAAACAACACAAGAACAAAAGAAGTGTATTACTTACGCTGGTTATTTTCTTAACATGAATAATCTTAACCTAATAAAAGTACAGTGGAAATAACTGATGTTAACTCGAGCTAGGAAACACTGACATTAAAATTTATCAGGCAGGTAACGAGCAGGTAAGGAGCAGGTAACGAGCAGCTGTGTTGTGATGAGCCGTGTCAAGCAGGAGACAAGAAAATAGAGCCTTTTTAAAAGTGATAGTTGTGTTTTCATGGCTTCTTTTGTGTCATTACTAAATGATAGCATGAACATTATATTAGATAAATAATATTTAGTGATATTTAAACGCATTTGTCCATCTATTTCTTCTGGCGCCCCAAATGAGTGTGTTTCTCAACACACTCATTGTACCCTGCTGCGTGCTGATCATGATTAGAACAAATAAGCAGTGTTTCTCAACCCTGGTCCTGGGGACCTACTGCCCTGCATGTTTTAGATGTTTCCCTCCATCAACACACCTGATTCAAATGAACTGGTCATTATCAAGCTTCTTGATGAGCTGATCATTTGATCAGCTCATCAGCTAGCTTTTGTTTTAACAACTAGGTTTTTTTACAGTGCAGCCGAGTCATTGGATTTCAATTTGTGGATGAAAATCATGTATTGAAATCATCAATACTGAAAGCCTCTGATATTAACCCTTTGTGTTGGCATAATTTGGTTTAAAGTAATGAAATACACAGGAAATAATCATTCTTTTGCAACCTAACCAACAACTAAAGCCTCCGATTTATATCCATTAGTAGATGAAAAATCTGAATGTAAAGCTTACATCACATTAAACTATATTATTTAATAATCTACTAAAGGTCAGATGTGATAGTTACATTTTCCTTGCATTAAAATTATCCGTCAGTGCTTGCAGGCCATTCCACAGTAAATTGTTACAGAAACTGTCTTTACTTTACAGATAATTCATGAACATCTCATGTCTCAACATAGTTTTCCTAATTCAATATTAACCTCATAAACCTCAAATATTTATGCTGACTGCGGGTTTTGGATAAATTTTATCTGTTCTATAATTCAGAAACCACACTACATCAACAAGCAGCCGACCAGCGCTCTGACTGACCTTTTCAGCTTAAAAGAGTCCGCTCAGCACGCCACAAACCACAATTTACCAACAATCAAAGGCTGCTGCGGGGACAGATGGTTCTTCTGGCCTGAAGCCGGCTTCTCAGTAACCAACTGACCCAAACCCTTGGGGCTGAAACATAAATCAGGAGGGTTAAAACAGTAATGATGATAGGTACCATATAGAATGTACACTTACTTCTTCCACAGCACTTCTGTTCAAATGTATAGAGCCTCAGATGAATCATTTTGACCTTAAGACAAAAACTCTAAATTCATTGCCCTCAGGTCTCCTGGTAAATTGTTCCACAGGCCTACTTCTTGACTACTACTTTATCCTTAACAGCTAGCCTTTGAAAGGAGGATGTAACTGACTGATTGTATTTTATTTACGTGTCATGCACAGAAAGTGCCAGACCCTCGTGGGTTTACAAGACACCAGAAAAACAGTCGCAGTAGTTCAACAACTTTTAAGTCATTACAAAGTTTCATGCTCCTTTTACAGGTTGGTTTTAAACTTTTTATTTTGCCTTTTCTCTCAGGTTCCTCCTCTAAAGCACAACACAAGTTATAATCATCCAAAAACATCAGCATCAATGGAGGAAATCATACTAAAAAATAAATCCCTTATGTCATCATAGATGGGCCAATAAAACAAAAAATAATCTAATTTTCAATTTCCCCTAACTCACATAATAAGCTCCCTCTGTCCTCCTCTGGAGTGGCATTACACTCTGTAGTCACTAAAGCTAATGGTGATGTTCTTTAACTGTGCGCAGAGGGATCTTGGTCTTCAGGTTCAAATGTCATTGAATCTCTTTTTTGTGAGACAAGAAATTTGGTTCACACCGTATCAACAGACCCTTTTTCTCTGTTCATAACAATACATGTTCTCTTAGGCTGGCTACACACTAGACGATTTTAGGCCTGATTTTGGGCGCCATTTGGATTTGGAAATGCTGAAACTATTAAGCTCCAAGCTGACCTCACATAAACTACAGCATGTCCTATTTCTCTGCAGTCACCTTGATTTATTAACTTTCACCGTTCACAGAGAGATTATCATCATCTCTAATCACTGACTGTTTGTGTACATTCTGTTTTTGAACACCTCTTTAGCAAACGTCTTTCCCCTTTAATCAGCAGAGCGTCAGTGTAATGTTGGTGTTGTTTACTGTGTTTATAGCTCGTGTTTATGCCAACAGCTTCCTGTTTTGTGCGCTGAACTGCTGCTTGATTGGTCCCGACAACCAGCGTTGGGTTGACAATTACTGGAACGATTGGCTCATGATGCAGATGTTTACTTCAGAGTCAATGAGCTGTCAGGCTCCAGTGTCTTTGTTAGACTTCACAGACTGCTCTCTTTAAGGGCTTTAAGCTTCAAAAATGGGGTAAGTATGTCCTTCAATGGGGATTTTCACCCCCCTAGATCAGTTTTGTGTTTGAGTTGGTGTCATCAGGGTCATGTTCCAGGTGTACTTCAGAGAGTTTAGTCATAAGAGAGGGTAACAGAGAGAGTTATTGGGTGACAGGTCTGATCACTACACTGAGAGGGCCTTTGTGTGGGTCTGCCCCACCCTTGTCCTTCTTGGTCCATTTCTGCCCCCCCTTGACCCCGCTGTCAGTGCCTCGGCCTGGCTGGGGCAAGACGATTAAATGTCACGACCCCTTTTTTCCCAGCATACCCTCTAAGGACCCTCCATCCCATTAACTTTCACTCAGCTTTCACTCAGATCCCAGAGTTATCCCCAGCAGCTGATCTCCAACACCTGCACAAAAGACACACAGAAACACATACACAAAAAACAGTCCTCTGCTAATGCTAGGACCCCCATTACAAGATGAGAACATGCAGGATGTTAATCCCGATAAGACGTTTTATGAGACAAATTAGGATGCTGAATGTTTGAGCCAAGAAAATCTATAGTCTGGGATAATTATCAACAATTTTTAAACTGTAATTGCAATCTGGGAACCAATCGGCTATCATGTGACAACATCTCAACAATATAGCCTCTGGGAGCAAAGGCAAAGATTACAATTTTTTCCAGGCTTCAGATGTAGCCAGCTGTTATTCTGTACCAAGAATTCCATTACCCCCCTCTTCATGGTTTACAATCTGACCAGCAACAGCATCATTAGATAATAGTTGACAGGTTCTGGTATTGCATTACAGCCAATGCACTTTTTACTCTCCATCTGAACTGTTTTTGTACATACAACCAAAGCCTTTTGAAAAACCAGTGGATGATTATGATTTTGCATTTCCTGCAGAGAATCTGTTCACAAAAAATACTCTGTTGGGGCGCTCGTTTAACTCATCGGGATAGAGCAAGCAGCCCATGCAGAGAGGTAAGGTTGGTTTGATTTGGTGCATGTCATCCCGCTTTCTCTCCCCCACAATTTCTGTCTCACTTGAACAATGCAAAAGCAAAAAAAATTAAAATAAATCTGTAAAAAAAAGATTTCTACAATTGTAAACTGACATTTAAAAAAAAAATGTTTAACATACAATGAACATGTTTTTTTTACAAAGTAGGGAAAAAGGTGCATTGATGATATCCCCATTCATGACTGAAATGAATTGTGCCTTGACTTGTGTCAACACACATTCTCATTAACCTTTGTTGTGTTTAATGGTCAATGCTCAAACTACTTGCATATTATCACACTTAATGCAGCTTCAGCATCATCAGTATAAAGCAAGCTGTATTGATTTGAGATCAAAGCACCACTAAATACAATTTAGCTCTTTGTTTTTTTTTTTTGTTTTTTTTTCTGTCTGGTGCCAACCCGGGCAGCAACATCGAGGGAAAAATATTCAATCCAAGTTGGAAGTGTTGGTATCTGCAGTTCCTCAGGGGACCACTTGAGGTCTGCTCCAGATGTGAGTAAATCCTAACACGCCATGTTCTTACAGCACACGAGCGTTAGCTATCAGGTTGAGTTGCGCAGCATTGGACGCTCGCTGTCCACAATGCATCCACTAAATGTTTACTCCTTAGCCTTGTGAATTTCAGTTTCTCCTTATTAGACAAGACATGTGGTACTTTTGTATTGAAGGTGGACAAACTGAAGTGTGGTGAATTGAAGCGTTGTTGACTCAGATCACAGAACTCAAAGGCTCGTCGATAAACGACTCACGATGAGATGAATAAAGTATTTTAGATTCTTAGCTCAATTGACTCTCAACAATTGAAATCCAGTCCAATATTTCCTCTTTTCTGGACATACACTTTCTCTTTCTTTTCTTTACAACAACATCTTTCAGGTCTCTTTGCATCCATCATGATGTCCTTTATGAGAATATTGAACTTAAACTCGTAATAAGAGGCGTTAGCCTCCAGGGGATTCTGCCAGAAAGCCGTTTCGTACTTCTTATAGGAGATGGTTCCCACTCAACCCAAGTTAGTGCAAGAGCAGATGTTTGGGGAGTGCTGGGAATGAAAAAGTCATCATTCTTCTTATTAAAAATCAGTGTACCATCAAAATTATTGTGAATGTGTTATTTTAAGGTGAAATAGTTGCTGAAGTTTGCCCTGCGGGATCACCACAGTGATTACGTTTCATACAGAGGTCAGCTTGAATGTCTGTACAAATTCTCAAGGCAATCCATCCAATAGATGATGAGGCGTTTCCCTTAAACCACAAATGTTACCTTCATTATGTCAGAGGATCACAAGTCAGCAGGATTTATCCTCTGTGGACAATGAAAAGAAAAAGGCTGCAAAAAACAATGAATCTGATAGTTGTTGAACTATTTCAGTGTGAATGTGACTCATGGACATCGTCTGCTTGAGCTGCAACACAAAAGTCATTACAAGGTCTTTCATTATAAAGATGTTTAAGATTTTCTATACTTTTTGCTCAAATGTCTTTGACCAGTTTGGACTTATACACAAACATGGATGAGTGAAAGAAGCTCTCATGTTTTAGCAACTCATGACAAAGCCTACAAATGGAAGAAAACTACATGGAGACAATGTAGCATTGAGGGCCTAAAAAATCCACCATAATAAATGTTTTTAAACCAATTAAAGACATTCAGATCCTTAATCCCAGAGGAGCGAGTCTTTGAACCTGTAAGTACCGAGCCATGGAGCAGAGCCAGTCGTTGGCCGTCCTGCCAGTTGAGTCTCTGAAGGCCAAAAACTACACGGACCACATTTAGGACACGGTGAAGGAACAGAGTGCATTGAAATAAAATACTTTCAGAGTTTCTTTTTTTAAAGTAAATATTTTCACTGGAGGAAAACCTCACTTTGGCAAACATACAAATGGTTCCATACAAGATTTTTCCAAATGGATGTGTGCATTTTTCTGAAATCTCTCTAACCTGATACTGTAGATTTTAGGGGCCAGACCACCTTTTGTTTCATGTTTCACAAACCCACAGCTCCCTTATTTCAAGGCTGTCGCTGAACAGCCCAGCAAACCGTTTCCTGAAGCTCCGAGGTCACTGGATAAATGATGTTTTTATTTGACAACCCTGGGTCGCCACTGAAGGAGGGTCTTCAGAGAGAGCCCTTTTTAAATTACAGTACAGATGAAGCGTGAGAAATTACAGGCACTTAGGAATGATTTTCAAGAGCACTGGAGAGCTTGGGGACCACCCCTAATGCATCTCGGGTGATGGCAGTGTGTACACAAACACACAGAGCTTTGCATGTGCACACGGCTAATACAAACACACCCAACACTGAGGATCACATTCTAGTGCAGACTCACCAGACAGACCCTCATCCATGTTATTAAAACGCATTTCATGTGTACGGGTTTGTTGCAGTAAAACATACAAAGGGATAAAACAAAAGTCACTTCCAGGAGCCATTCATTGTTTTTTTTCCCACTATTCTTGAGTTATCCTAATGGAGATCGACTGGTAATGCCCAAGGGCCACTGGTCCCTCTCCACCCTTCCTGAGAACAGTTTTTTTGGGTCAGGGTGGGTTTGGAAGGCAGCCTCTGATTCCTGTCTGGCCCTGTGCTAAATCACAGCTCCGAAGGTTTGGCCCTGAGCCTCCACAATGATCTATCTTGGAGCAGATGAAGTGGAATCATTTCCATCACGGTCTTCTCCTCTTTACCTCGCAGAGGGGGGGCTCCCTCTTTGTGTGCCTGTGTGAGATCTTAGAGCGTCATACTTTCATTTTGCACTGTTTACTTTGGAGATTTTTAAGACACCAGGGTGAGGCCAAATCATTTATTTGAAACACTCTCTAGTATAGTGCCAATCCTATAGATAGTAGGAGCTCTTCTTTCTTGTATTCAGCGCTGAGTTTTTCACTCTCTTATTCTCTGCCCTCACAGTTTCTCTCAAAGCCCTCCCAGCGTGTCCGTCTGTTTGCTGTCTGTCTCTGTTTGGATTCTGTTTTTGAGCCTCTCCTCCTTTTTCACGGTCTCTGTCCAAAAGTGTCACTCTGCTCTAAAATGAGTAGTGAGTGTATTCACACAACACGCTCACAAATGCCAACTCCTAAAGCTTTGTAAAGGCGCGCTGGTGGTGGGAATTCTACTTATGTGACACATTACAAACACTTTGGGAAGCACATGTGACGTTATTTTCTCCCAAACTTGTTTTAAATGGCGCTGTGAGGATGCTGATCAGCATGAGAGGTTTGGTGCCACTCACCTTTCTGTCATTGTGTATGAACATAGAGCAAAGCAACAGTTTGGCTCTGTCCCAAAACATCCCCCCAGAAACTAAAAAAGAAAAAAAAGTTATCAAATCTGAAGTGAAAAGTCTGATACATTATAACATGTTTTTCACTGCGCTGAATAACCTATATTAGTAGAATTTAAACTTGTTTTAACTTTTAGACTGTATGAAGATGACCTTCTGGTTCAAAAGTGACACAAATGCAGAAGTGCCTTAAAGGTCCCATATTATGCTTTTTCTGGTTTTATATGCTCTTTAGTGTGTTTTCCAAGTGTCCTGTGCATGTTTAGGCACATCTATTTGCAAAAATTCAAAGTCTGCGGAAACACGGCTTCTCCTACGTCCTCCTGTTAGCTGTAGCATTAGCTGCACGTAACGCTGTAATTTGCCAGTGTGACATCTTGTCAGTGTGAGATCACTGATCTAAGCCCATTGGCTCATGTTGCACGCCCGTTAACTACTGTAGCACGCTCACGATATACCATAGCCTGCGGTAGCACAGTAGTGCTATGGTGCTAATGTTTTTGCTCCCCTCGGAGCCAAAGTGGCTGCATATGGTAAAAGGGGCGTGACATTTACGAGAACCGTGCTGAGCGACTGACCAATTACAGCAGAGCCGACAGGCCGACCAATCAGATCAGATTTGGCACACGTGGGGACTCTGAACGTGGGCACTTCAGAGCCTTAGAGAGAGAGTCAGAAGCGAGCCAGTGCATGGAGCAGCAGTACATGAAAACAGACACTAAATTAAATATACGAACCCCAAAAAGGGCATAATATGACCTCTTTAAATCAGCTTTCGCATGAGGATGCATGATTTAATAGAAGTCAATGAGAAACAACCCAATACATTTTCATTTTTAAACATTTTACTAATGAGTTTATTGTCTTAATCAAATGTTTGAAGTCTTCTTAAAAACAGCACGATGTTCTTTTGTAAATTATAGTCACATTAGTGTTGTAGATGATAAAGCAGGATTTGTTTTTCAGCATGATTTTGTGATTATGACCATGCAAACCTGAACAATGTCCTTTTCATAATTCTATAAGAACTCCAAAATAAGTTATCTTTAACTAAGCAAGCACTAGTGTTGATAACTAACTGTTTGCTAGATTTCACTTCCCAAAAACCAAGAGGTTTATTTCCTTAATGCAAAACTGCAGGGCTCTCTTTTATCAACATGGTGTGTAAGATATGTGCGTAAAGAGTGAATGAGAACATTCCCACTCGAAGTGTGGTATTTTTATCAACTTAGGAATGTGTGTAACTATAAGCACAGCTCTGAACATGCGTTTGACAGAATCTAGAGGTAGAACAAAGTGCTGATCTGTTTGGTCCTCTTGTTCTAATGGGGGAGCATCACAGCTTAATTATTAACCTCAGAGAGCACTGTGTCGCCGATAATGCTAAATGAGATGTGTAAACTGTGTACAGCTGTGTAAAATGATAAAAGAGTGAAAACTGAAGGGTATTCTGTTATCCTCCAGTTGCAAATACTTTTCTCTTGTGCGCCATGATTTTGTTTTGTTGTTGTTGCACTGAGCTAAATATCAAACCTCTTCTTCTTGAGTTTTTAAAAAGTGTTTTCTCCTCTGACCCAACAGAATGTCCAGCATTATGTCACCTTCTCCTATACAGCAGGTTTTCTTTGTTGGACAAAACAATTAACTTAACTTTGTGTGAAAGTGACTAACTTTTTTGAAACCTTTGTGTTTTTTTAATCAACCTCATCCTTCTTCGATTGTGGTTGCTGAAGATCCTTTTCTTTTCTCTCTTTGTCATTATTGAAGATAGGTGAATATATTCCTGTGGTTGTTGTCTTCAGATTCATGTTGTAATGTTTTAAAAATTCTTGAAATAACCCCTTGTGCGACTTAATGTCTACAAATGAGAAATGTTTAAAGAGAATCGATCACTTCCTGTAGTTTTTCTCGAGAGTTTGTACAAAAATGTCCTCCTATTCATTATGTTTAGAAGACAACTTCTTAGTTGTAGAAACTTGTAAAAGTTATGCACTGATAGAATGATTTGCTCAGTAAGTTGACCCAATGGTTTGTCCTTTCCTCATTTGTATGATATTCTGTATATAAACCCTTCATTTCAGTGGTGGTTCTAGACCACTTTTACTGAGGGGGCCAAACGGGGGCCAGTTGTTTTGTCAGAGGGGAACATTAAACCCAGATCAAAAATAGAGAAAGATGATTGCTTTAAAAAATATATAGGCTATATATTATGCCAAATAATAGCATGCATCATTAAATACCATGATTGATATTTGTTTCAGTAACAGAATTTAATACTCGATTGTGAGTCCAGTTTTTGAGTCAAATAGTGTGTATGTGTTTTGAGGGAGGCTTTTCCTTTTGGAGGGGTGGCCACGGGGGGGGGGGCAAGCTCAGTGTTACAGGGGCACTGGCCCCTGTTGGCCCCTGCCTAGAACCGCCCATGCTTCATTTGCCCATTTTTCAAAGCCCGCATACATAATCAATGGCACAAAGTCTGGGTTTAATGCTATTTTTAGTAGCCTTATAAATGGAGGTTGACAATTTGTTGAGCTTTTATGAGGTTATTCATTTAGTTTGAGCTGCTTTAAACTGACAACTTACATCAGACTGAATCTAATCTGCTGGCAGGACAAAGTAACCAAACCGGGAATCAGAGCCAGGTCTTCCGTGAGCTGCTGCGATTTACTCCTCCGCTTACCCGAGCACTACATGTCCGTCTCCACTCCTCAGCCGGCGTCGTGTACACACACATATATACAAACCTCATACATCAAAAGCCCTGCGCTCATTACCACGCAGAAGATAAACACAGACAGCCCTGCAGATGGTTAGCTCTGGGATAGAGGTTTCTCTGTGTATGTTTGCTGAGTGTTTGTGAGGAGATTCCCTGAAGCATGTTGGCAAAAAAAGGAAGCGTGTGTTCACTTTTTCCAACGCCGGACCTCTTAGGTTGACCAGAGAGCCGGAGACTCTTTAAAGAAGCCACTTCACAGCCCGGTCTTATTCACACATGTGAGCAGAGCCTCGGTCAGCTTTATTAGTGGACGTTTACAGGGATGCTCCCACTGCTCTCTGGAAGCTCCTCCACATTATTTCAGGGCAACAGCAGGTTAATGGGAGCCAGGTGCCCCCCCCCCCCCCCTGCATTTCCTCTGACCAGGAGCGCTTGATTGACATGAGTTGTGGCGACGAATCACAGTGCAGCTTCCCAAATGATGCAGCTGCTTTTCTTGGCCACAACAGAGAAAGAGCGTTTTCCATTGACCTGAGACGCCTGTTAATTGGAACGTGTGGATATGTGTGCTGATGTGTGTCTGGGTTTTCTCTTTGCTTATTTGTGGTTCACTTTGTCTAATGGTTAAATAGAATTTGCCAGTCATCCAATCTAGCAAGATCGGAGCCTGTTTTTTTAATTGTATGTTTTTGTATAATGGGAGTTAGACAGGAAGATTGCTAAGGAGACAATGGCCTGGTTAGTGTCATTTGTATTTTCGTTTGAATTAGCGAGGATAGAGAAGGAATTATCATTTTTTATTAGTATTTTATCCAAGCTTCTTCCCCCCTTAAAGAAAAACTGTGTTTTTTATAACAAAGGCATACCCCCATTCTTTCTCTTTACACCTCATATTCTCTGCAACATTAGAAAGCTCTTGAACCCTGAAAGTCTATGTTTACATTTTTCTTAGAGACATTTTGCAGGGCATGGTGCATTTGCCAGTTCAGTACACTGGACAGCAAGAGCTCTGAAGAAAACACAACTCAACCATGTGTGACCTCCCAATGGGTGGATAGAAGTTGGGGATTGGAAAATCAATCCTGGATTATCCCATAACCTCTGTGACAGGTTGGTTATATGTGTATTTTATTTATAAAGGCTAATACATTGGGTTATGGGGATTGAGGTCACTTTCTTCAAATAGATTAATGTCATCTTACTTATGTATTGGTGTTGGTTTATTAGGGCCTGTCTCCACTAGACAATATTAACCTCATCACTATTGATCCTGCAGAAAGCTGCAAAAGTGGCTTCCAAGGCTAATGCATGAGCTAGCCAGTTTTAAGATCTTTACAGAATAAGACATACTCATCAAGAGTCAGCTAAATAAACACAAAATAAAGTTTCTTAATTTTTGGAAAATTCAAACAGAAAACTCAAAGGTTTTATCACAGAATGTGAAACGTTTACTGAGCTTTTAGAGACAGCATCTATGCAGCACAAGTAATGAAATATTAGAAAGTCACAAACTCAGTAACGTAAGTCACTCAACAACATCTAATACAAGTTTGCAAACATGAATATGCTAACGTTAGCCTACATACTGTTGTTTAACTGGACAAGTCCAGTTGAAGCAGCAGAAAGTCAAATTGAAGGGAAATGACCAAGAAAGAGCGGCTGGCAGGATGTTTGCCATTTTGCTTGATGATGTTTGCATGTACGGTGGCTCTGAATAGTCAAACAACCCTCTAAAGAAAACCCAACCTGTTCCGAAACAAATATGACAGAAGAAAGTTTTAGAGTCAGTGTGCAAACGCAACATGAGATGGTATTTCTTTTAACCATGTGGCAATTTCTGTCAATGAAAAAAAAAGACTCAGTGTGCAAGTTAAGGCTATGGGGTTTTGTTTTACTTCCATCTCTGATCATAATTTTTGATTTCTTAGAAGTAAACTACAGTGTACAGATTTGTTTTACTGTCTATGAGAATGAAAACCTATTATTTGGTTGATCTGGAGAAATGAAATGAGTTTTTTTTTCCAGTGAACACATCATCCTACTTCATGTCTGTCTTTGTGGTCAAGTTATCATCTCCAATCATGAGTACAGAGTCATTCTTATGTAATCCTAATTTAAGTGTCTTAGTCCATAAACACAACTCTGCACTGCGCTCTTTCATCCATCGAGCCTCGACTGTGTTGTTAACTGCTTGGCAAAAGAACATGACACCCGGGGTGACAGAGGGATTACTTGTTTCTATATTTAGTGTTTATGTACATGAATATTGGCAGGACAACTCTGTACATGTGACACACACACAGCGATACAGTGATAATAACACAGATCTCAGGCACAGAACACATTTACAGGATGGGCTCTCTAGAGCAAACACTGGCTGAGATACACAAGGGGAATGTCCGAACTACGACAGCTTCCTCATCGAAACTGGAATTTCCTCGTAACAGTTATTACTGTCATCAATAAAAAAAACAATCAAAAATAGACAAAAAAGTATGAAATAATTTAAGTTCCTTCTAAAACATGTAGTGAATAGGCAAGAGAGAGAGAGAGAGAGAGAGAGAGAGAGAGCTCTATACAACGCAGGGAGCTACTGCACCTCCTCCGCTCAACGTGATGTGAAACTGAAGAAACACAGACAAAAGCAAAATGTCATGCAGCAAACAAAGAAACCCAACGAGATGAAAAGTGATCTCTGAAGTTCTGCCTCCCCCAGTGGCGACATGATGATGTCAAGCCTAGGAAATGAAGGACACCTCACGCTTACGGGGCCACCCTGAGGTGCCACAATGAAATGTAAACATAAATATACAGGTGGATTTCTCTCTCTACAAAACAGTTCAGTCACTGCCACAGGCCCGTCCGCTGTGTGAGTAGTCTGTATACACTCCTTAGTAGAATATCACTTAGAGTTAAATAAACTTATTTAATATATATATTTATAATAGATTTATTCTTTGCAGAGTCATTTAGCAGTACTTCCTTGTTTTCACCAGTTTACTCTGGTATTTCACCGAGTGCCCGCTGTGTCCCACCACGTAAACGTCCAGCAGGTAGGTCTTGCCCGACTCCAGACCTGTGATGGTCTCTGTGGTCACGGCCTTCTGCAGGTTCGGGCTGTGGAAGTACTTGCACAGGACCTTTTCCGACTTCCTGCGGGTCTCCGGCCCGGCGCACTGGTTCTGCTCCCGGCGCCGCTGCTCCTCGCCGTAGTTGTCGGCCACCTCCTTGCGGTAGATGCAGTACTTGTTGCGGTCCTGCGTGCCCAGCCAGGCCACGGTGGCGGAGGAGCACGTGCGCAGCTTGTCAAACGCCTTGATGCGCGTGTCCTCCGGCAGCGACGGGAAGGGCTGCTTGCTGCTGGGTCGGGTGGTGGCGAGCACCTTCAGGGTGGAGGCGCCCTTCCTGCTGCCCCGCAGGCGGATCAGGTACTTGGCTTTCGGCTTTCCGCGCAGCTGGAACTGCCGGACCCCCTCCACGTTCTGGGAGAGCACCAGCTTCCCGTCGCGCCTCACCTGCACCTGCACGGCGTCCAGACATGTGTGGACGAACAGGGTGACCCTCTGGTGGGAAGACACGGGAGCGAAGCGCAGGAACTTGCTGCCCTTCCTCTTGATGAAAACGTCCGACACTTTGCCGTCCTTCAGCTCCACCGTCTTCTGACGTGCCTCCTCTTTGGTGCGGGCGAATGTCCCCACGTATGCCGTGCTCGTGTTGGTCGCGGAATTCACTGCGAACACGTCAAAGTAGTACTGCGTGTCCGGCTTCAGGTCGGACACGGTGAAAATGTTTTTATTGCCAATGCACACCTTCTGAATGTCCGACGCTTTGGGCTTGATCGTGTACGAGCGTGAAATCTTGTTACTCATGAGGCCTCTGTCTTTGTTGAAACCGTTGTCTGAGGGAACGAAGCCAAAGTGCGCAAAGTCAAACGGGCTGAAGTCTCGGCCAGGCTTCGGCGCCAGCATGAAGGCGTCGTCGGTGCTCATCTTAGCTTCGGCTGCACACATGCTCTTGAAGTTGTGCTCCTTGTTGATGACGACGCAGTACTGAACAGGCTGACCCATCAGAGAGCCCGTCGGAGTCGGCTTCCAGGCCAGCGTGACCGTGGTGCGTCCCAGCGCGGTCACATCCACCCGGGGGTCGTAGGGCAGCTCCGGGTACGGCTGGTCCGACTCTGGAGTGGTGGTGGCGTACACCTTGAAGTTGCTGTCCTTCTCTGTGGACAGGAGTTCCAGCTGGTAGAGGCCGGAGGGCGTGCTCGTGGCCACGTAGGACTCCACGTCGTTCCCCTTGTAGGTGAAGAGCTCCGTCCCCTCGTCTACGGTCACCTGCTGCTTCTGCTGGTCCAGAGGTTCAGGAACTCCTTGAAGACAAAAACAATGACACTGTATCAAAAAAACATCCTGTGATAGTTTTGATATCTGCAATCCTTTTCATATCCATTAGTTTTAATCTAGAATAACTTCAAAACACAGTTTAAAAAAATGAAAGTGGCTAAGGGCTACTTGCATCAAATCGCTTGTATTTATTTACATAGCTCAGCTGAATTAAGCTACTGTTTGCACATGTGTGAAATTGCAATAAGCCAATGCTTATCAATAATCTTAATTTCACATCAATGTCCAAGAAAACATTAGTACTTCATACTTGTTTTTATGGGCCAAATATATGAATAGTGGGAAGAGGTGCATTTACCGTCGTCAGATTTTTATTTTTATTTTTAACACAGTCGGTCAACCTATAGGCGAGCTGCTGGAAACCTGCCGACGAGCTACCAGTAGCTCCCGAGCTACCTGTTGGAGACCCCTTCTCTAGAGGACATGTATTGTTTTTAAAAGTCAATTAGAAAAACGCTGTAAAGGACCAGATAGTTCTGCCTTTTTTAACTGGCTACAAAAGAAGACAACAAATGAAAGGTATCAACGGTTAGTTTAGAGGAGAGTATTTGAAGCAACAATATCTGATTATATATTTATGAAAAATAAATGGAGCATGCTTTGAGGAGATGTTTGAAATAGGGCTGTCAGCATTAACTAGTTAATGCGATTAAATAAGGTCTGAAATAAATGCATTATTTTCTTTAATTGTGTTTAATCACAAGCTAATTTAACCCTTTATGTGCATTGTGGATAAGCCTCCCCACAGTGACTCCCTGGAGTCACAGCAATGAAAAAGAGTTAGTTAAGTTAATGTTGTATGTACAATTAGTATCATTGTGTTTTACCTCTCATTTCTAAACTCTGTTGTCCACTATTTGATACAGTGTTCATTTTCATGCTGGTTTTTGCACTATTGATATTTATGCACATGTGAGTTTTCTATTCCCTTTTCATAAGTAAATAGATTTTAGATTATATTTCAACTTTATTGTTTATGTACATGTTGTGTTTCTATGTGGGTAAAGCCTAGGTAAACTAAAAAAAGTTAAGATTGTGTCAAAAGGTTTAAATAACAGGAAATATATCACTGAAACGTCCTAACATACTACAGCATATAAAAAAAGGTTTTAATGTGTTGATGCTGTGAGGTCATGAAGCTCTGCGAGCCTCACGCACGATTAGCCGCTCACATGGCAGCCATGTTTTTACTCCAAACATCCCCAAAGATCACAGAGCAGCATTCACTCGGTTTTCCGGGGGAACTGTGCTACAAAGGCAAGCCTTGTGGCTTCTACATGAGAGAGACAGTCCAAGCATAATATTATGTTTGTCAACCAGAGAGCGTGCTCGGCGGTGTACGAAAAATTAACGATCAAAGATTAACTCCCACAGCAGACATTCAACAAAAAAAGAGCTGCAAAGACAGGAAGTAGTTCACTGGTTCAGCCCTGAATCATTTCCTAAAGTCAGAGGTGAGCTGTTGGCAGTGCGGGGGGTTAGGGGTTAGGGCCAAGTCATATTCTCCTGCTTCAACTTGAAGGCTTTTCTTTTAAGGCAACATCCATATATTCACAAATGTACTAGGTTAATAACCATGTACAGGAGACTGAAATTAATGGTGATGCTTCTTAATAAACTTGTCTACAAAAGAAACACTTCTTACACATGAAAAGGACAAGCTAACCAAACTAACAAGAGGCCTCATCCACAACATCGTTAAAATCGGCACAAATCAAAGGTTCCTCGAAGACGTTTTAATATGAGTTTTTAGGAATCTGCACTCAGCTTTATTTTCCACAAATTTTGACTTTTAAGTCATATTTTAACCAAAATATCTTTATTTTCTTCTCTTTACATGTCTCATAAAGCGCTAGTTCAAATACACTAAATTGAATCACATTTACATTTTTTACTTTGCAACTTTGCCCACTGCTTTCCAACATCCCAAATTTATTAGACAAAAAACACAAAGAAAAGATGATTTCTTGGCTTGTATATCACCCACAGCAGACCAGAAGTTAACCGACCATGTCTAACATTTTCTTCACATCACAGAAATGCCCATTCCCTTCTGTCTGTCATTTATTTCAAGTAAAAAAAAAGTCCAAATACAACAAGACCTTCAAATAAACATTCATGTATCTATTTCTCTCACAACTTTTAATTTGAAGCCTACCTTTTTTTTTTCACAAAATACATTTGCACTTTCTACCAATACATTAAAATAAGCTGTTGCATTTTGGAGGGTTAGGGTTAACCAATCAAATGTTCATTTAGCATCTATGCCCACTGCTTTCCCAATATCAACAAATAACACGACGAGGGTGGTTCCTTGGCTAATTTACCAAACAAAAAAAATCGGGGTGCATTTAGGACTTAAGTTGGGAACCAGAGGATTGTCCATTCAAGTTCCCAATACAGACCAAGTAAAACCAATATCCATGGCCTGAGTGATTTGTTGTGACACGGAGGAACTTAACCAAATGTACAATTTTAACATCAAAGCAATCTCCATTGTTTTGAATTATAAATTATTTAAATTAAACATTGAGGCTCAGTTAGCTGTCAGTAAAAATAATAAATGTCCTTCAGAGGGACACTTTTGCACTTCTGTGAGCACTTTGAGAAACCAGGACTCTTATTTCTTAACCTCAGTAAAGAAGTTGAAACAGTATGTCTACTTTCACCAGGGCCTTTTTTCTAGCAGAGTAAAAAAAAGTGTGCTCTTCTGACATCTGTGTGTTCAACAGTGTTAAAACCCAATAAATCATCTTGTGTTATTAGAACTGACAGAAGAACAAACACACATGCAGGTGCACATGTGTTGGTATGCAAATATATTCTCACATTACACATGTATGATCTAACCCACTGCTTTGTTCCCCTGTGCCCAGAGGATTTCCTCCAGGTGGAGAAAGTTGAGATTAAAAAAAGATATAAGGGAGAGGTGAGGAGGAAGGAAGGAAGACAGACAGACAGACAGACAGACAGAATGCAGGATTTACCTTGAAAAGAAGCAAGACGTCTTAACTAAAGGGACATAATGGCTTTGATTCAGGAGGGTGACTAGAGAGGAGCCCTCCTCTGAAATTATAGCCGTCAGCCTGGGCCGAGTCAGACATCATAAGTGGTCAGACTAGACACTACGACTGTGACTTAATTAAAACCCACTAAAACACAAAGCCTAACATCACTGCGTTGGTTAATTGTGTGTGGGGGGGATAGTGAGTGATATTTCCACAGAACGTGTCATTAACCTCCTTTAATGCAGCCTGCGTGATGTCTACAGTATTATACCTGATCCCTCTCCGCTGGCCTCCTCTGGCAGTTCCTGCAGGGTGAGTTTCCACTCCAGAGGAGCGTCGCAAGGTGTCATGGTCACCGACAGGGGTGTGTTGTCTTCCTCCACCACAAAATAGTACCTGTATGTGAAAATAATAGGTCTTAGGAGCTGATATTGACGTTACTTCATGACACGCTGGTGTTATCCAAAATATTATGTTGGCTAAATGATCGAGCAGTTTGGGACTGTGGCAAACAGTGATATCATCTATCTCTCTCTCTCTCTCTCTCTCTCTCTCTGTCTGAGATCTCAGTTACACAAACACGACTTTCTCATCTATTATTTACTTCTGCATCAACCTTAATGGCTCACGTTTCAGATCAACATCTCATGTTTCCTCTCGGTTTACAGTAAGTGATCCTCTGCAGTCAGCACATGGTGGATTTGGCGTCTTTTTACAACATGTTGACAGTTTTAATCACCAGGATTGTGCAGCTTATTCAGACGCTGTTTGTCTTACCTCTTGGGTGTGTCTCTGAACAGGTAGCCACTGATCTCGGCTCCGTCCGGGATGACAGAGGAGTCGTGGAACATCGTCTTGTCCCTGATCTGCATCTGGAAGAGGCCTTCGTCTCTCGTCGGCAGTTTTTGAGCCATGGCTCCGAGTCCCATCACCAACAGCAGCAGCAACACACTCCAACTCTTACACTGCCTCATTCTGAAAGAAAGAAAAAGAAATACATCAGTTTCATTAACAGGAACAGCCAGAAGCACAGAGTTTTATTTTGGAGTTACTTTAGATTTAGGAGGAAAAGTTTGATATGAGTGAAACACAAATTTGTCTTCTAAAGGAAAGTTAGAACTAAAACTTCTCTCTCACCAGTACAGTTTATATAAAACTGGAAATAACCAGCAGCTGACTATCTTAGCATAGCATAAAGATTTAAAACAACCAGACTGGCTTTATCCAGAGGTAAAAGTTCATGACTACAGGAAGAATCACCAACATCAGGTAAGAAATAGTACATCATCCAACCTTCACTTAAACCACAACTCCTCAATTTAACATTGACTTTTTCTATGACTTAAACATTCAAGGTTTAATTTGATAAATAGTACATTGTAGAGCTGTTGTTAAGCACATTTTTAAATGTTTAACAGAGCCCGGGTTAGCTGTCTTCCTAGATTTCCATTATTTACAACAAACTAAGCTAGTCTTAGCTAAACTAAGCTAAAGGAAGCTAATCAGCTCCTGTCTTCAGCTCTTTAGTTAATGTGGAGATGTGAGTGTTCCCAACCTTTCCTATCTAACTCGCAGAAGGAAAACAGGCAAGAATGTTTCTGAAAACGTCAAAATGATAATATGACACAGAGACAATGCCCAGCTAATATTTGTAACCTCTGAGAGAGTAAGCTAGCAAGCTGTAAACCCAAGATTGTAGTCTTTAAGTTAAGCTAAGCGTATATGTATAGACTATTGAAAGAAAAATATGAAAGAGTAGCTCTTCTTTTTTAATAAAGCCTTGTTAAGGATTTCTATTTTACAAAGTATAAACAATGAGTGTGTTTACATGGAATTGAGTATTTCGATCATGTTAACATCATATCCTGATCCTCAGTAACCAGAATGTATCCGTATCTCGATTTTAAGAAACCTGATTTTGCTACCTCGTGAACTCTGAAAGAAAACGGGATACTGTGGCATGTATACGCCTTTACCCCGGTTTCTGGAAGCTACCGACTACCAGAGCAGGCACGGCTTCAGCCAAGTGATGAATAAGCAAAACAGTCATGGCAGCTGCAACAAGAGCGTCTTCTGGAGCTCTCTTCTGCATACTATAAATGAGGTGGATACACCTTTTCTGCAACGCCATGTTAACATTGATAGTGCTAAGCACGCAATAAGCCACAGCAGTGGTCTAGTTTTTCTCAGATTGCAAAATTTGTTGCGTCAGTAAAATGTTGTAAAAAAAATAACATCACAGGCGCCTGCACACATGAGATGTGGTAATCAGAAGCTGAGATACTGGTTTTACAGGGATATAAATAACCAGGTTTGTCTGTGAATGTCAATGCCATATCCTGAATATGATTAAAACTAGGATCAGGCTCATAAACGGCCCATATACTCAAGTCCATGTAATCACATGCAATGTTTTTACACCCCTTTTTCATTCATTATGCTAAGCTAAGCTAGTCAACGTCTGGTTTTTAGTGCAATACAAAACATATAGACATGAAAGTCGTATCAAACTTCTTGTTGAACTCTTTCCAAAGAGGTCTGCTTTCCAAAATGTTCAACTCTTTATTTACAGTGAAAACTAAAATAACTTTTAACCGAGGCAGCGTGTTTCTCCTTTTTCCTTGCTATGAACTAATATTTAGATATGTTGTAGTAACTAAGTAAACAACTACTGTACTTCTCTAAAAGTCTTTACCTAATGCACATTATCAATCATTATTGATGGCACTTTGCCTTCAATCTGTCCAGAATGTCATTTTTTTTGCCTGGGAACTTCTGAATTGCTTTTTTTCTTTCCTTTCATTCTGGCGTTAGCTTAAAACACAAACAGCTCTTAATGAGAGTTCTCCTTGGCGACACTGGGCTTTGGCAACAAACATTACACTGTTTTAATGGTTTTTTCCCCCGCTACATATTTTATTTTATGTATAAATGTGTTTTCTTTCCCTCTTTTCCTTTTGGATTTAACCTCAATTAACATTTAAAATTAAAACATGGCGGCACCACAGATACCACCTTTGAGTAAATCACTGAGCGAGAGAGACAAAAAGTCAAAGACTGAATAAGTACTCTGGGCCACAGAGAGAGAAAGGGAGGACGGGGATTAGATTTAAACAGACGTGTGAAGGAAAAGACATTGCTAGAAACTGCAGGGAACCGCATTATTTCACAAAACGCTTAACCATAAAAAATCCCCAAATCCATGTCGTTTCAGTTTTACTGCTGTGAGTATAAAAATGTTTAGCCGTGCAGTCCACAGATGGAGCTGGGGCTCAGGATGAAGAGGTGCAGCTGACCGTGGCTGAAAGCCTCTCACGTATCCCCTTGTCTATTGATTTTGCCCCATTGATTGCAGCTGATGGGAACGCCAAATCCCCAGTGATTTAATCAGTGTAATGATGGCAGATTAGCCAGATACTTTACTGCCATTTACTGCAAGCGAGATGTGTCCTTTTAATGACCCCTCTCTCCCTCTCCCTTTCTCTAACCTTCCCCCCCATGTCTCTTTATCCTGATCACAGTTTTTCATCAACAATTAATCTCTTTCTCACTTGTACACAAACACTACAGCCTTTTAACTTCTGCCCATCTCTTCCTCTTCACTCACTCACTCACAGATAAGTGAAACCAGAGAAATCAGGCCTGCATGAACCTCCACAAACTAACATATTTCTGCTTTAATGTTCTTTCTGGAAAACCCAAATCCACACTAGCCTTCAAACTATGTATTTAAACGTATAATATATCCTAACAAAAAACTAAATATATCAGAGAGTAATTCCTGTCTGAGTCCTCTGAGCTTGTTGTTCTCAGCTCTGTGTTCTTACAGGGACAGTGCTTCCTTCAGCTTGTTCACATTTCGTTCACATGCACCCCTCCCTGTCCAACCGTTTGCCCTGCCACAATGTGGGCAAGAGAGTTCAAGGAGAACAAACAGATTTTCCAAACCAAAGAAAATACTTGTTTTTGGTAAGAAATACCTCAAATAATTAAAAAACGAATCAACTTTGGGCGGAATATCTGAATGGAGATCAGTTGTAGACATGTCTGCACAAGTTCAGAACTCTTAAGATTACTGAAGGACAGCTTTGTTTTACTTTGAGAGACTAGTGTCAAAGTGCGACGTCTACCTGAAATCAACTCTTTAAGGGACTTGCATTCATAATCGTAGCATTAAGAAAGATTTAGACATTTATTTCCATTAAAGTTATTCTAAACTCTCCTTGTTTCTGGTGTATATTTGGAAGGGGTTATCCTTCAGAATTTATTTGCCAGAATTTTGCCAGAATTTCTTTGGCAATCCAAAAGTAAAAAAATGCAGCTTCACTGCAGTTTATGCCCAACCCCTGGCTGACTCTTGATAGCCTTGGGTAATAACTAACATTCACAAATGTTTGTTGTTCACCAGGGTTGTCTGGTTTTTTGGCTTCAGGAATTTAAAGCAGCTGCTTGGTGATCTATTCTTGGCAAGTTTAGCTTTATAATAAGGCACTTGCAAATGCAACATAGCCTTCATTAAAGCTCCTGTAAGGAGTGTTTAACTCGTCATGTAACAGACTGACATTAATAGTGATAGTTCTATATGCCTTGCTAAAGAAAAAGCTCCTATCAGTGACAAGATTGACTAATTCTGTTTACTCGTTTTTAATGTCTGTAACTGCTTAAGCAGGGTAGGTGTCGTTTGAATTGATCAGCTGAATGCTGCAGAGTTGAGCCTTTGTTTACACGTAAATATTCACAACCAGCGACTGTTAAAAGACAGCAGTGAGACTTTGTGAGTAAAGGTTACTGTCACACGTACAGGACAGGATCAGCAGAGACCTAAGAGGTCTACAGCGTTTGATAGAATTGACACAAACCAAAAGTTCCTCATGGGAGCTTTAAAGTAAACTTTCCTGAGAATTGGTTTGTATGTGGCATCCTACGACATTTATAATTAAACTTATCTGCAGTTAAATCATAGGAAAAGGCACGTGGCATCTTTTGAGCTGTGCAAGCCCAGCGTAGCTTTGACGGCTCGCAACTCTTGATGGCTTCGGGTAATGACCAACGATTGTTGTTGGCTGTTTTTGGCTGCAGGAAATTAATGATGGTCCTTAATGGTCTATACTTGGCATGTTCCTTACACACTGGCTGACACTACAGAGTCAACGTATAGCATTGTATGAATAACTTTAAGAACAAATAAGGGTATCTCAGCTAATACATAGGAATGCTAAATGCTAACAATTACATAGATAACAAAGGACTTCTACAAAATCTGCTTCCTTCTCTGATCCTGAAAAAAGCTATTCAAACTCCACTCCACTGATTGTGCCATGTGCAATGTTATTGGCCACACCCACAAAGAGAAAAGGTCCAAACTGCAAAAGGAGCTGTATTTTGAACTAGGTTTTCCTAAAAGTAACGGCATCGTATTTCCATCCAGATTCAAACAAACGTAACATGACACTCACAGATTTTTTTCAAATGTGCATTTTAACAATTCAAAGCCAAACTTTAAGAACACATGCAGTGGGAGGGAAAAAACCTTTGACAGCTCCTGTCAGTGTCTCTGTCTGTTGCGTTGTCTGAGCCCCGGCCTCCCGCTGCTCTGCCAAACTTCAGAGAGCAGTAGGAAAGCCGCCTAAGTGGTACTTTGAGGTTTTGACTAACACAGAGAGGGAGATCCTTATCGCCTCAGCTTGTCCCATTCCACTTCAGAAAGCGTGTCAGTCGGAACAAAGACATGTCTATTAATACCCGAGACAGCGCTGAGGTGGGTATGTACAGAGCCGCTCAGAGCCCCCCCGGCCCGCTGCGTCCACCACACTGATGTCATCACACATAATGTCTGCTATCACTCATACAGTCAGGGTTTTATCACCACTGTCATTAGCACATTTGATGTGTGCTCTTCACATGTGACACCGCTGATTTAAACCCTATGACTGAACCCTCCACTTCTCCCACATGCACCAAACCACTCAGTACTGACAGTATATACTGCCGGGAGATGACATCTGAATTTTAGAGCAGTTGTGTTGGGTCGCTGCGGTTGCATGGAACAGCGTAGAGTCAACATGGTCACACAGTCTCTGCTCTTACATGCTCCCCTCTCAATGCCACAGAGTTCCCTTACCAAAATAACACATCAAAAAATGCTGCATCTGGAACAAATAAACTCTAATGTTTAATTAGAACAGGGGAAGAATGTATGATCGCAATTTGAGGAACGGATAATTTTAAGGCAAGGTCAGCCGCAATCGTGTCAACTTTGTTTTGCTGTTGCTTTTTATCTGTTATTTATAAATCTGAAGGTTTTGTGTTTCACTTTTTTTGTGGAATTTGCTGAGGATTTTCTGGTGGAAAAAAAATCCTGTATATTGGAATTGGCAGGCTGTGGAATCTGTGTAATAGGATTAAAGGACAAATGCAGCCTGCACCAGTAGAGGAAATGGTGATGATCATTTTTTTCCCATGAGTCTTTGACAGATGAAGAGTCTGAATCCTTAACTGAAAGAACCAAAAAATAACCGTGCAGAAAATCTCCATTCCTTTGTGATTTGAATTAGCGGCATAACAGCTTTGACCCCCCGCTCTAATTTGGGGTCATTTCAAAGCAAATCATTTGCAAAGCCAAACAAAATGTTCACACTGGGATTTACATCCCCCAGATGTACTCAGTGTTTTCACCAACATCAATCATGTGCAGGATTAAAATCATTCTCAATCTACTCATGATTAAAGCAGAAAAAAATACCAGACCCATGCAACAACTGAGCCGTCTGATCAACTCTGCAAATACACTGTGGGGTTTCTTTTACAACAGAGCACAGGCAATGAATGCTCCCAGACTGTAAAATAACGGACATAGCAACCGAGACCGATGCACATTCATTTTTAGTCTACCTTTTTTTAAGCTATAAATTTAATGTCAGAGCCAGAAATGTCCATATTATAACGGGAGGGTAGAGCTGAAGACGAGCGAGGGGTTCGTAAATGCCAAATAATCAAAAATATAAAGTCTACCACTGTGGCTATTTCAATAACTGGTGAGCTAGATTCTAGTTCTGGTTGTACCTTATAAGAGCCATTGATCTATTGAGACTAAAGAAGCTTAAAGAGACACTCTGCTCACCCACATCTCCAAAGGAAGAGCGAGTGTTGGATGAACTAAACACACCTTGCTAACTTAAATAGCCACTGTCTTCTCTGCATAAGCCCACAACAATCCTGACTTCTCCCATGCACAAGCAACCACCAATAAATTGATGAACAACAAACACTAAAGGTGCTAAAAGGCCAAGTAAGGAGTGTGCAGATAGATACTTGCTTATTAGCACTATGTTGATGAATAAGTCTTGATTTCCTCTAAACGAAACAATGCAGCGCATGCTTCTTTGACAGTCTGCTTGCACAGTTAGTACACTAAATTGCAAAGCAGGTTTTTTTGTTTTATATTTACATAAAGATGTCAAAAAGGCCACCAAAACACAAACAGTGTTAAGATGACACCTGGCAGCTCCCAACTGTCAACTCAAGCGTAAATGCCTCAAATTACGCGGAACTTTTGATATAACTTAACTGCATGAATTTGATTTAAAAAAATCAACCTGCTGTTCGTTTGTCATGAAAAGCGGAATGAGCTAAAGAGACCAAAACTGTTTTTTGCAGGTTGTAAACAGGTTTATTCATGCTGTCAAGTTGGATTTTTGTAACATGGAGCTCTATGGGGATCAACTCACTTTTGGAGTCAGCTTCAAGTGGACACTTAAGGGAACTGCATTTTTTGTCACTTAAGGGTTGGCTTCATTTCCAAGCCCCCCTGGGGTTGCTCCTTGGTGTGGTGTTGCAGCAGAAAGCAAACATACATCGCAGATATATTCTCATGCATTTGTGAGACCCAACTGCCCCTGACCTCCCTTTTCTCCCCTCACTTTATTTAACCGCTCCCTCTCTCTCCCTCTCTCTCTCCCTCTCTCTCTCCTTCCCTCCTCCAGCTCCTTGTCAAGACGGATAAGCCTCCTTGCCTGCTGCCACATGGAGCTCATTAACAGAACGGGAGGGAATAAAAGACAGTTTAATTTCAACGCAAATAAAGAGACATTTCGGATTCCACCCAACAAGACGCCTGGCAGGACCTGAAGCCTCCGTGTGTGTTTTCTTTAAAGGAACTGTGAAGGCAGATTTACGGTGGAGTCCTTGGTGGCGAGCTCCATCACTGCTGTCACTTCAGGGCCAATGTGGAGATTGGACTGAGTGGGGTACATGAAAGTGGGGTAGTGGGGACTGGGAGCCAAGGATGGAACCACACAGGACCCGGACCTGTTCTATAGCACGGCCAAACCCAGAAAAGAAGAAAGCAGGTCTGGTGCTCTTGGACAGTTAAACAGCTCATTAATGAGTTGGTAGAGACTGTGGTGAAGGAACCTGTCCAAGAATGGAGATTTTTTTATCTGGTGTGTGCATCCAAAACCATTGAATTCCTCCACTGCAGAGTCTAAATCATCACTTCGGGCCGTCTCCTCGCCATCCACAACATCACTCACAGTTTGAGTTTCTGAATCATCACAACCACCAACGCTGGCACAATAGCATGATGAAAAAGGAGAGCCCAGTTTCCTTCCCCTCTCTCACCACCACTCCTCCCCTCCCTTCCAGCCTCTTTATGGCCCATCTCTGGAGCTTGCATTTAGTGCTGCATCCTGGAATGTCTCTGTGGGGAGGTCAGGTCGCAGGGCCGCTTTCTGCGTAAAAAAGCATTCAGATAGAATTGAGGGGTGGGGGGCTCTGACTGATGTGCTGGCATTGTGGCTTTAAAGACTGATTAAAGATTAGAAGGGGAAAATGCCCCCATGGGAAAGCCATCCACCCACTGCCCATCATCCCGGGTACACACACACACACATGCATGCACGCACGCACAGGGCCTGCATGGGTGCATCGTGGGAACTGAGTCCATCATGCGCCGTTATGTTGTGCTTGAAGGGAGAGCCTGTTCAGCAGCGAGTGTGAGCCGCTCTGCCTCCTGCTTGTGTCCATCTGAGGAGCACAATGAGGGGCTTTGCTTAATGAATGCGCCCGGGTGAGCAAAGGAGGAGAGGTGTGGATATGATGAATAACTTAACAAAGAAGGAAGTGCAAAAAACTTAACGTCCTTAAACTTCCACCAGTGACTCTGTGTGACAAAAAGGCAGCGCGGAGCAGACAGTATATACACACCGCAGCCTGTTACTTCTCTAGGACGCACACGGCCGCAGCAACACTGGCGGAATTCTTTCAGCCACAGAGTTTTCATATGCAAATCACGGTTTAGTTACGGTATGCGACGCAGACCTTCCCATTTTAAGACTTTTTTTTTGTTCATGATTCATTCTCCTGAGAAAGTAGAAGGGAGGCAGTGTGGTGGCTTCACCCAGCTACTAAATACAGTTATTCAAATCCCCACTCCGGGTATGTCTCTCATTAAACGGGGAAGGAAAACACGGCTCTACCCTCACAGGGTGCCGGATGAGGAAAAACAACTTCTAACATGAGCTAGTGTCATTAATCTGCCTTTGATTATTTCAAACTTAACATCAGAGGCAGCGTTGGCAAATCACTACTTTAATTTAGTTTAAAAAACGTGCTCTTATTAAGCGCTTCTGACATATGCGTCTGTGCTCTTACAGGTGCGTAAAAGCACCCGGGAGTGACAGAATGAAAAACATTTATCATCATTAATAAAAAAAAAACAACAACTGTGCAGCGTTTCTTTTTTTACGCACGGATGGAGATTATTGCGCACAAGCCGTCACAAATAGTGATTGATAAATCGTCGTATTGGGTGCTGTGTCACCCCTGGGAGCATGGGAACTCTTTTCAGGCACAAAAGCAGAATGATCGTCCCAAAGTTATTCACGATTCTTCAGCAGCAGCAGCACCGCTCCATGTGCTCAGATATAAATCCCAAAACCCAAATAACATGAGATTAAAAGAACGTGCGAGTTCGGGCTTGACAGAAATGTGTTTGAAACTTTTTAGCTTCCCGGAGTTGTAAACCGCAAAAACCATCCCCTCTCCCTCTCCCTCTCCCTCTATCTCCCTCACTCACTGGCAGCCGATTCAAAGGCACCACTTTACCCTGGGAGTCCGGCTATGCATTTATATGGAGCGTTTACGCACATTTAAAAAATAACAGCCAGAGAAAAGTTACAGGAAAGGAAGAAAGGAAGTATTTTTTCTGATCTTAGATGTTCCTAGAAGTTCTGGATCGGACAAAAGATCATGCGAAAAAGACTTCAAAATGAAACTTACCTTACACAGTCCTAAACGGTGAAGTAATCTGAAGGATGGCGCTCTTAAAAACCACTCTGATATCACCAAGATTTCTATGAAGTGCCTTACAAGTAAAAGCGATTAAAAAGAAAAAAACGAAAACACACGTTGTCCTCTGCAGTGTCCAGTAGTTCCTTCAGTTTTCTCTTCTATTGTTGGGTGCCTATCAATCGCATTAGGCGACCGCTCTGGTGCGTGTTTGCAGTTTTCTTGCGGATTTAACTGGTCTCCAGTGGGCAGGAGTGTGTGTGAGAGTGTGTGTGAGTGAGTGAGAGGGGATCCTCTGAGTGCTGGCAGTGCGTCCCTCCCCTGCCGCGCTGCTGCTATTGAAACCTCCTCTGGATTGGAGGCAAAAAAACTGGTGCGAACTTCTTCCCTCTGCGCGCTCTGTAGGAAGAGTCCAAGACACAGAACCAGCCCACTTCTTCTACATATCACAAAAAAAACGCACACACAGGGAGCGCACATATTCACGTTGGAGTCTAAAACTTTAAAGACATCCTTCTGTAGAGCTGACCTGGCCTCTAGAATTCTTCACAGCTCCTTGCAAAGTCTAAAATAACAGATTGTAAACTTTATTTTAGGGGCATTTTGATCTCTTTGTTGCTGTTAAAAACAAAATGTTACATGAGCATACATGTGCTGGCAGTGGGTTTCCCCCCTCACGCCTTCTATTTCCGAACTTTTGATGCTCTCTGCAAATTATTACTTTGGGCAGTAGCGCCTTGTGCAAGTCACGCAACCCCTCAGGGCGATACAGTAGGCAAGTTTTGTCACGGGCCCTGATACCTGTGTGTGCAAAACACAATCAAAAACACACCTCTTCTCTGCAGAGCAACTTTAACGGTGTAAATAAAAGCCTAGGAATGTCTCGCTAAGTGGAGTGGATTTACGCACAAAGGCTTTTCTTTCACTGGTGCAACGTTTCTGATCAGCTGTGGAAATTCCCACCGAGACATCAGCATTGTTTGGTGTCCCTGTGCCTCAGCAAATATTTATCCAAGATAAGCGCCATTGACTGGCTCGGAACTGAATTGCCCCTGGATTTATGGCTTGATGGGGGTCCAGTGCAATCTAGATTTAAAGGATGCTGCCGTTTCCTCCCAGGAGGAGGAGGAGGAGGCCCGTCTTTCATGTGGTGTGAAGGTGCAGCTTTTTACGCATGAGGATTGCAGGTTGCCTTCAGCTTCCTGCAGGACCAGCAGAGATAAATCTTAGTTAAACCAGACACATGGCCATCATAGTAAAGTCATAGTTTTCTTACATCTACCAAAAGACGAAAATAAAACTAAATAGCGATCAAACAAATCAAAGAAAAAACAAAGTTTCATGTTAAAGAAAGATCTGCGGGGGGGGATTTGTATATATATCTCTTTATGGACGTTTAGCCCTGCAATTAGCCAGACAGTCGTTATCAGTGAAAGTAGGTGTGTTGGACATCAGACTGCTGTTTGTCAAAGTATTGGAGCAACAGCGTCATCTAGCGGCAGCTGAAACGAGGACACAGTCTGCAGAGGTCACTCGAGAGAAATGTCTTTTTTGTATTTTAGACACCATTTATTATTATTATTATTAGTAGTATTAGTATTTAGCATTTAATTTGTTTCTTTATTGTATTTTTGCATCATGTGTCTTCTTGCTATAAATTGAGATATTGCATCTATATTTGTCTTCTTTTTGTTCTAAATATTTATTCCTCATACACTCTCACATTTCATTTGCTTTATCAACTTTATCTGGTGTTAAGCTACTTAAATATTAAAAAAGATATTATCACACAATAGTTATTAATCTAGGCTCAAATGAATGCACAGAATACTGTCCCTCATCACAAACGTGCCCTTTTCTTCATGAGTCAGATTGAACATCAGCCTGTTGAAATTTGTATTTCGACAGTTAAAATCTGCACTTTTACCTACATGCATACAAGCATGTGTGTTTGTTTGTGTGTGTTGGGTGGGGGGGTATTGATGCCTGGACTGATGATTAGTGTGGCTGTGACTTTCACATCCTTGGGATTAAAATAGATGCCAAATTGAATCTGCTATTAGCCACACTAGCAAGCTGTGAAAACGAATCCTCTCAGGGGACATGTACACTCACAATAACCCAGAGACACACACACATTCACATACACACACACACACACACACACACACACACACACACACACACACACACACAGTGACCAAGCTACATGCCAGAATGTTGAAAATGTATCCACGCCAGGGACAGTTAAGTACAGATGGAGGGAGGAGGAGAGCGCTCCTGTAAAGTTAATCCCTCTGCTCTGTTTCACTGCAGGGACAACAAAATCTCATTTCAACAGATTTATTGAACAAAACACATTTTTCATCGTCATTCTCCTTGAGCCAAACACGCTCTCTCTTCCAGAAACACTGGGCTTCAGTCACATAATGAGCAGTCACATCTGGTTGTTTGTAGTAATGTTGGTCACTGAGCGGATTCAGAGGAGCATCTTGCTCAACGCCAGTCTTCAAAATGACACATGTAACACATTCGACACACAGCAAAAAAAAAAAAGTTTTGCATGAGGTTTCCCATCGACTAAGGAAATATCTGTATATCTGTGTTTTCACAAAAAGTAACAGGAACCTTTTTAAGTCCCTGGAACTACTTTTCAAGTCACTAAACGGCTCCTTCAGGTTGTTGTTGTTGTTGTTGTTGTTGTTTTCATCAGAGTGCAAACACTCATGAAGATTTGACAAATATCTCTGCTGCAATCGAACTTAAACAGCACAGACCCTTTCCATCAGGGGAAACTGAAAAACATGCAGAAGTCAAAAACATAATGCAACAACGAAACATGCGCTGTAAATAAAAGAAAGGGCTGCAGAAAGACAAAACAAACTGCACCAACACCAAACATGCTGCAAATACAAGAAATGATGCAAAGTCAAAAACACACAAACTCAGAAGCTACCACAAAGTAAAACACTGAGTATCCAGCTTCCACGACCAAAGTGCTCCAGGCCTGTAGATTGGAACAGCTGATTTGAGGCAGCTTTATTTTCTGTTCTTGTTTTTTTGCATGTGTTTTCAGAGTTTTTGACTTTGCATCGTTGAAATATTTGCAGTGTGTTTGCCCATTAATGCAGTTGTTGTTTCCCTTTCTTGCAGCATCTTCTTTCACTTACAGTGCAGTAGGCCACCTTTTTTAATATTGCACGTTTTAAGACCGTTGTTTGTGTTTTTTTTATTTGCATTGTTTCTGATTTTTTTGTTTAAATAGTTTGGGTACATTGACTTTGTCAGTCACCATAGATACACCTCCTTGTTGGAGTCTTTTAGGTATGGTTACATTTTCAGGCTTACTTTGTATGACTCTCACCTCACAATGTTACAAAAGCAGTTTGACCTTAAGTCCTCTCATAGAATCACTCTCAGTTTTACTACTAAGAAAGAGAAATGTTTTTTTTGTTAATGTGGGTGAACCAATCGTTTACCTTAAAGGGGTTTAACCTGTTTAACTCCAGCAACAATGAATGCTTTATTATCAGTGTGAAACATGCGGGGCTTGTAGGTTTAGCTTGTTTACTTTTTGGATATCAAGTCACTGCCCCCTTTGTTTTTTCTAGTGGATTGTTTGACAAAATCTCCAATCACAAAGTCAGCAGCTGCCAGTTTTTTGTTTTTTTTTACACATTAATTATGTGGACATGTTTAATGTTGTTATGCTGTGCTGATTTCAAATGTTTGCAGGTGATTGTGGAACAACAGATGCATGCTGGGAGTCATTACAACCCTCAGTGTGTTTGCTTTGGGGGATGAATTTCGCTGACTGCGGCCTCACACTCTGATCCCCTCACACCTCCACACACACACGCAGGTAATCCATTAATGCAGGGAGGATGGAAGGAACATGAAGGTGTAATCTTCATCACTCACCTCACATCGTCTCTGAGGCTTTCTGTCACAGAGAGAAGGAGCATGAGGTCGGCTTTTAGCAGCACAACTCTTGAGTTCATCATTAACCAGCAGAGCTGAGAGCGCTGCAGGCAATCATCCGCTCTGTAAACATTTTGACATCACTTTTTCTCTTTTGTCTCCTCTCTGAGGGGGAGGGGAGGAGAAACCATGAAGGAACCCTGAGCATGCTAAAGATGCTACAGACATGACCTGTGTTGACATGTAGTGAATGAATACACTGGTAATTTAATTGTCTGGTAGTTTTAGCACATTCATATGGGCATGATGATTTAAGAATGAACGTTTCTGTTTCCCATTCTTCTGTAGTTATCTAAAATAACTGCTGAACGCATGACAAGGTGGTCATGGAGAAGGCCAAGTATGAGGAGTCCAGATCAGCTGACAACAGAGATGACATTTCTGTTGCAGATTTTTTTCCCCTGAGAAGAGTAGACATGTTTTTGTGATGACAACTTCAGGTCTCTGATGTGTTTCAGGAAGCACAAATTGATGGTAGTGTTATGTTTGTTTTCGATTCAAAGACTGAAAAACTACATGACTATATCAGGTCTAAACTGGTCTTAAGAAGTGATCATATTCTTTAAGACCATTTTCAGTGACGCTGTGTGACTCTTTCTGCGAGGCATTTGTCTAATGGACATCAACTAGACGATACTAACCTGTCAATAAGTAGACGCATTGTGCAATAAACTGAGTGAATGAATGTTTTCAGGCTTTCTTATTATATTGTAACTTTGTATCACATGTGCATTATATATTTATTTTTTTCTAATTTTTCTCTCAGTTTTCTGCCTCCACTTTTTCCAAGAATCTTCAGCAAACCAAACTTGAATTTCTCCTCTGATAGCTTCACTGTAGTTGAACGTCTTTTAAAGAATTCTGTCTTATTCGTCTTCTATTAAAGGCTTTATATGTGATTTTTCACACTTAAATGTAATATAAATCAAGTATATCCTCTGAAAATAACTCTGTGAGTCATGACTGTCTACAATGGGTGTAACACTCGAGTCCCACTGTCTGTGATGTTTTCAGAGTTTTCAGAGTCCTATCTTGAGTTTGTTTACATCGCCCAGACGGCCAGCTGACTCCTCCCCTCGAGTATAAAAGTTGTTTAATTGAGGGACTAGAGAAAAGAAGAATAACATACTGTACTCACTGATTAACTGTGTTTCTAGATCACGCTCATTTCAGGTAAATTTACATGCAGTGTGAAGATACCAGCATAATAAAGATCGCTAGCATTAGCATGCTAACACAACAATGCAGCTCAAGTTGTTTTGGTTTCATGCTGGAGCTCAAGGGCGACATCTGCTGGATCAAAAAATCACATATAAAGCCTTTAATGAATACCTGCACATTTTAATCTTATTTGTATTTAAACTTGATTTGACTGATTTATGTCTTGCGTTTATTTACCTAGTGTTTACTGATGTTTCATTTTGATCTTGTTTAACTATGGGTTACCCTTTTAGTATTGAGCACTGTCATCACGTTGTCTATCACATCTTGATTTGTCTCATGCTGTTGATTGTGTGTGTAGAAGAAGGCCAACTCACTAAACCAAGTCTACCTACAGGTACAGATGAAGTAACTTAACCTTACTTTAGTCATCGGCAGCCCTTTAAGCTATAGGTAGCATTTATGTAGCTTCACTCACTCTGCTCATGCCCTGCTGTTTGAATAGATCTGCCGGTCAAAATGTACAGTTATTACACCACAGTGACACTGAAGGCATCATCCCACTGAGATACAGAGGGAGGAGAGACAGGAGGTTACGGTTCAAGGGAAAGAATGAGGGAGGGAAGGATGGTGAAAGGAAAGCAGGCAGTGTGAGGGGAAATCCTGTGTCAGTTTGACTCCATTGTGTACTCACCTGGCCCTCAGCAGATCCCTCTGTCAGCTCGGACAAAATCAACCTGTGAGCAGAGATAAGGATGCCTGAGGGGTTTTGTAAAACGAGAGCATTTTAAAGCTTTATACTGTTTGTGTGGCAGATAAGTACAGATAAACATACTGGACATTCGGGTGAAAAGCATGCTTTTCTCAAAGTCCTTTCATTCACTTATCCCTTTGGCTCATGCTGGAGAAGAAAAAGAGACTAAAAGCCACAATTGAAAGCAGATGAAAGAGGACTGGAGTGAAGAGCGCATGTCGTGTCAGCGTCTAACTTCCTCTAATTATCCAATAAGAGAGCAGCAGTGTCAGCGTCCATCCTCGTCCTATTATCCATGAGAGGGAGCAGCATGTCAGCGGAGCCTGAAATACTCCGGGGACAGGGAGACATAAACAAAAAGAGAGCAAAGTTTAGATTCACAATCACACACATACACACACACACACACACACCCACACACACACACACACACACACACACACACACACACACACACACAAACACACACACAGAGCGAGATTCAAACAGGAGTCTGTCTCTGGCCCTTTTTAGTGAAACTCTAGATGGAGCAGCTTCAGGCTGGTATGCTGATGTAAACACAGCCGGGAGGAGTGGAGGAGGATCTGCTCGGCCTGCTCTGCTTTCTGTCTGCGAGAGAGAGACGATGATAAACATTACATCATCATCTGTAACACACTGACAGTCAGGTTTATTATACAAACAGAACGTTAAAGTGATCATCTTCACTGCTTTCAGTGATTAAAACACATTTTTTTTAATGCTATTTATGGTTGCATTTGTTGCCACTTTATGAATTGACATTCTTAAAAAAAATTCTATTGTTTAATTATAAGTGGCATGATCCACCATTGGTGCAAAGATGTGAATTGTAAACTTCAGCATGAACCCATAGTAAGAGAAAACGTGCTTCACCAGCTGCTCCTCTGTTGTAATTTCTGAGTCGTTACTCAATGATTTAATGTCTTAGTTATAAACTACTCTTACTGTAATCGTGGTGGAGTGTTGCTCAATCAATCAAGACTAAAAGAAAACAACTTTAAACAAATCATAAATCAGCAATCAGTTATACCATCTGCTGTTGTTAATATAGTTAATGATTACACAGTGGGGTACAAAGATAAGGAGGTTTGTTGCTTTTATGATGTAACTCTATAATTTGTATATGAGATGAGCAGTTCAAACTATAAACAATAGTGTGACAAAAGGCCCCAACACATAGATATGCACATGGACTGATGTATGTCTACACCTGGACAGATGCAGAACAGCTGGGTAAAAAAAGAAAAAGAAAGATGTTTGACTTGTGCATGCTCTTTGAAATGTTCAATGTTTCGATGGACAGATGAATATGTCTTTAGTGTCAGACATACTGAAGTCTGTGTTGCATCACAGCAGCTTCATTTATAACATAAATTTAAGATTTAAATAAACATTTAGGGCAGTATAGTAGCTCAGTTTGCAGGGACTTGTGTTGGGAACCAGATGCTTTTC
The DNA here is from genome assembly GCF_963930695.1 of Labrus bergylta. Taxonomy (NCBI): domain Eukaryota; kingdom Metazoa; phylum Chordata; class Actinopteri; order Labriformes; family Labridae; genus Labrus; species Labrus bergylta. The sequence continues at coordinate 29,949,988 of NC_089200.1, forward strand.
AATTCATGTAAATACAAACTGAGTATGACATTGGGACTGGTTGCTTTGTGAGGTGATAGTTTACTTCCTGAGTGTTGCTGAGGTGCCCTCAAACTCGGGCTGCCAGTCCCTGCACAGCGCCCTCACTTTGACATCTCTCCACTAATGTCTATGGGTCCTGTTTGTGCTTTCCAGCCGTATAACTTCAAATAAAAGCCCATTTAAATTTAAGGCCTTGTCCTTCTCACTAGCTTGGTGTTGTTGCATGTTTTGACAAATAAACGGTCTGAATGAAAGGCCCCTATGCCTTAAGTGTTGATACGTTTGCTGATCAAAAACATATTAACAAGGGTATCTTCCTCTATCTCCCCCACAGTGGAGCAGGTTGTCATGAAACATCTCGGATAAAGTCAGGTTGACAAATAAGGCAGTTTTTGTTCAAGCAGATTATTCCAGAAATGTCAGGACATTTTCAGGATTATTTAGCAAATAGGAATACATAAAAGTACTGAATGGAATTCTTCCGGTCCCAGCCTTTCTGGGGTAATTTGGTAAACAGAGAGCAGATCATTTGTATGACATTGTGATGCGTAGTCTGTATTTCTCATTTTTCTGCAGAGTTTCAAAGGCAGGATTTACTGTTCTATTGTATTGTCCAGAGAAAACAGAACGACTGGAAACATGCATCACATGTAAATCATACATCTCCAAAAGTGGATACATTCTTAGCATAACAGCTGTATTTCATATCTGCTATGTAATATTACAAAGCTGAGACATCAACTCATTAGTGTTCAACACTTCATAATGTTGAGCAAATGATGATTATGCAAAAATGTCTCTTAATGCAATAAGCAGAGAGTCTCACAAAGTTACAAGAGGGAAAATGATGCAATCATCGCAGAGAGCGGAGAAAGCCCAACAAGGTGCTCAGACTTTATTAGATTTGTTCTGTAGATGTCAGGGGGGAATTTCTGCAAAAAACACTGGAACGTCTTGAGTGTGTGTGTGTGTGTGTGTGTGTGTGTGTGTGTGTGTGTGTGTGTGTGTGTGTGTGTGTGTGTGGAGGATGATTTTCAGTTCAGCTCCCAAAAGAGACTTTACAGGAAAAGAGCATAAAATCCTCTCAGAGAACATTCCAGCAACAATATCACAGCCTGCTGCTGCAAGCCAACTTTATAGCTCTGATATGAAATGTTGGAGAAGAATGAATTACCCGGCACAAACACACACACACACACACACACACACACATGGAAACACACACACACGATCAGAGCCCTGGAGAGAACCTTGTAGACATGGAAACCCAGTTTACTGGACTGAAAAACATATAAATTAAATGCATTATAAAAGATGGTTCATTGACTTTATTGTGGACACAGGAGACAAAATGGTATTAAACTGGTTTCAAGAATTCAGTCGCTTGCTCCCAAGAGTCTGTTGAGGCAATATCAGGGACATGTCAGCTTTAGGAAAAGAAACACTGCTCCCTGCTGGCTACACATGTCCACTGCAGCCATGACTGTCGTGATCAGAAAGAGTCTTCAGTACAATTCTTAATGACCCAGGAACTTCCTTTTGATTGAAATGTCTTTGTCAGAAATCCCACGCACAATAAAAGAGTCAATCAAGCTCAAATAGTGAAATCAAATTACTCTGTTACATGACTTTTTAAAATGTCCTAAATTTCTGTTTAGAAATAATCCAAGCCATATTTGTTAGATAAATTACCTTAGCTATGTCACAAAGTGCTTCAAACAATATCATACATTGTAAATATTAATACAAATGATCAGTGGCGATTTTGGAGTCTGTTGGGGCCCAAGGGAAAAAAGAATTCACAGGGGGTCCCTCCAAGCAGTGTTCATCCCCATTATGTTGAAAACAATTTTCTTTTTTAGCGGAAGTTATGCATTAAAGTGTCTCTCGTCCATATTGAGGGCTAGACAGGCATCATTCAGTGATTTACTATGAATGAGTGAGTACTGTGAGATGGGGCCCCTTTAGGGAGGTTTCTTACTGTCATGCGAGCATTGCACATTTCTAGCCACTGCTGTGGTTCTCAGTTTATATGCCCTTGGGGGCCCCAAGCAGTTGCCTGCCTTGCCTGTTGACAAGCAGCAGCTCAGCAAATGATGCTGTAGACCAAATAAATTCAGGATTACTAAACATTCAAGTTATCCCACATGCAGGTTAAATTCACATTTTATTTACCCCTATATATTGATTTTGACTAGTCAGAATAAAGTGTATTTTATTTGATGGGCTGATATTGTTACTGTTGATATGTATCTGTACTGTCAAGATCATTCAGTTAAAGTATGTGACTTTATGAGTAAGTGACTAAAAGATTCCATCTAAGGGGCGCCAGGAGACTAGTGGTTAGTGTGTGCGCGCCATGTACAGTTGCTATAAGACACCGTCCTTCAAGACGGCCCGGGTCCAAATCAAACCTGGGGCTCCTTTCCGATCTGGGGCTTAGACAAACTCTCCTGACTAATGATTAATTAGGCTTTCACAGAATTAATAAATTCATTAATTGTAATTAATTAAATCTCCTTTAATTTTGAAAGGACATAAAAGTAAATTAAAATAAATTTGGTACTTTTCAATAACTTCTAAGGCTTCTTTAAGGAGGAAAAAAACTAAGATCAGTGTTTCCCCCCCAACAGTTAAAGTTAATGTAACCAGGGTAACGCTTTCAGTCCACTTCTGGTATAGAGCCAGTGATTCTTAGTAAACATCCTCGATGTTTTGCCGCTCCAAAATAGTTGCCCCCTAATTCAGCCATGTATTTTTTTAATACTGTAGACGTCATTCTTTAACACTAATAAGATTGATAAGATAGGAGATAAGATTAAGTTCAAATGATGGTGAACTGGTTTTGTTAAAGAACATAGAGGAGAGAGAAAATGCAGGATGTCATGCAGCTACTGCTCTCACCACTGAGGGGCAGTAATGTGTAAAGTAAACCTTTCCTATCACCACTGCAGGAAGAAGATAAGAGGAGCGTAAAGGGCTCCACAGAGGACAGACCTGGGATCACTATTATATACATGCAGTATCTAAATAAAAGTTAAATCATTAAATTCTTTGTTTTTGTGTTTTGTGTTTGCTGCAGTTTTGTCCATATTAGGAAGAAAAAAAACAGAAACAAGGGGAACAGGGGAGGACATCATTAACCTAAAATGTAAATAAATGTTCTAAAGTGTACTAAAAAGCATAAAGTGTTTGAATAAGTATAGATAATCAAAACCATGCTCCAGTGCTACCTAATGTTTTGTATAAAATAAAATAAAAAGATTCCATACATATGTAACTCTCCTCACACAAACACATCTATTATGTACCGTTTCCACCAAGCGGTCCGGTTTGGTTAAGAACAGTTTGGTTCAGTACAGTTTGGTAAAGTAAACCTTGATCTTGCTTCTCTTTCCAAAGCCACCCGTACCCGTATTTAGGAAGTGGAGGGTAAGCCAGATGGAGATAGCCGCGTCAGCTATGTAATATGTTTCCAAAACCAATAAAGAAATCAGCAGACGAGCATTCAATTACAAAGCTCCCTCTGACTGGAACAATCTACAAACATCAGAACAATAAATTCACTACTTCTCACAAAAGCATGTTGCTGCTTCTAGTGGTAATGTCCTCTTGCCCTTTTCATATCATATCTTTTTGTTTTGTTTTCTTGATTGCATTTTGTGTGGGTGATGTGGCTTTGTGGGAGGGACACGTGGGCGGATGGGTGTTTGAGAGCCTTTATGTTTATGTGTGTATTTTGTGCTTGACTGTCTGTATCACACTGTACTGTTGTGTTTTTGTTTTTGTGTTGGACCGCCTCGAAAACGAGATGGTTCATCTCAAGGGGCAATCCGTCAAATAAACAGAATTTCTCACAATAGTGTGACGTCATAGCAGCCCAACACAGTGTAGCCAGCTATTAAATTAAGTTAAACATTCAAGAAGAACAGGAACTCAGTAAACAAAAGGACCCTTTAGGGTCGATCGGTACCTTTGGCACCCCAACAGAAGGATCGGTACCAAAAAAGTAGGACGGTACAGATCCCTTATTTTGGTACCATTCTAAACTTTTGACGATGGAAACGCCAATAAATGGATATCATACTGAACCGGACCGCTTGGTGGAAACAGGGCCAAGAAGAAGTAGCTTGAAATCCTTTTCCTCTTCCTCAGTCATATGAACTGGAAGGAAGTCAGGGAAAAAATGGTTAACTTACTAATTAACAAATAACAAATTAACTAATCACTCAGCTCTGATTGGTGCAATCTCATTAACTATGAAATCTGCTTTTCTTAAACAGTTTAATGAAAAATTTAATCACAGTTCATAGTATCAAATATCATCTTTGAGCTCATTTTGGGTGTTTGGAACAACTTTTGTTTTAACTGAGATGAAGGGTTCACATTTTAAGATCTTTTAAGGTAAAAGAAAAACCACATAATTACACAGAATTACACAAAAACAGTTGAATATTTTTAATGTATTTTTTAAATATCATATTCTATTTTATGTCGTCTCATTGGTTTATGTATCCCTTTATTTTCCTCATTCTTTTAGATATGGCTTTTTTAATTCCTGTCCTTGAAAGGCCGAGCTGTCAATTAACTGAGTTTGGGCGGGTCTTCTGCCCGTGGCTTTTTCTGACATAATAAACAAAAAAGGATAAATATATTTAGATATACAGTAGATATTTTATATTCTTATACAGATCTCATATTTTTTCACTCTTTTGACTTCTATATAATTTTAAACAAAGGACAGACACAGATAGAGAATTAATCTATGCTCTATCTCCTCCCTCGGACTCCTCACCGGGCATCTGGAGCCCAGGGACACCTGTCATCATTGACCTCTGACCTCCAACTGCAGCTTTGTGCAGTGGACAGGGGACACTTAAGATGCCCTCTGACAACACATGCAGACGCACACACACACACAACAGAAAGAGACACACAACTAATCACATTACCTGCAATAATGCAATACACTGCAGACAGGTGCTGCCACGTATTGAATCAGAAAACATTGTGTGTGTGTGTGTGTGTGTGTGTGTGTGTGTATTTGTGTGTAAATAAAGGGCCTATGGAAGCAGAAGGCTGCAGGCTGTTATCTGCTCATGTGAATGTTTGCTGTTAAAACAAAGCTCTGGCTTCTATGCAACAACCAAATGAAATTTACCCTGACATTAAGATAATGCCATCTCTTTTTCTCCAACACACACACACACACACACACACACACACACACACACACACATGAGCAGAAAACAGAAGAGCAGACAGATGTGATGTGGACAGAATAAGTGGAGAGCACTCGTGGGAATGCTGGGAATGGGATTAGAGAGAAGAAGAGCTTGAGTGGGGAGAGGATTCAGAAAGAAAATGTTGATTAAGGAAGATGAAAGCGAACATAAATCAAGTGTTGGGTTGATCTTTTGACTTAAATTTATTGTGCAGCCTAGTTTGAAGAGGAACATCCTCCCCTCCACACTAACATATAAAACATATAATATGTGTGAAGCATGACAGATGTGTCTGTCTGCGCTCAGTCCTCCAGCCTGAGACTCAAACCTCCTAATCAACCTTCTGCAGCAAGCCATAAAATGCAAATATATGCCACTCTGTTAGAAAACCAACTGCTCATGCAATCTCACAAAATAATTCTAATCATAGACGAGAGGATGCCTTTTCAAACGCTGTTAGTCTGATGCTTACATCTCTCCTTTGACGACATTTCTTTCTGTCTGAAAAAACACAAAGATTTTGGAATATATCATGTTACGCTGTGACATCACTTTCACATCTATATCTCTTTTTCAGCACCCATTGCATACGATAAAACCAAACGAGTTGATACAAAATATACAGAGGCAATATAAAGAAGGAAAGAAAGAAAGAAGGAAAGAAGGACAGAAAGAAAGAAAGAAAGAAAGAAGGAAAGAAAGAAAGAAAGAAAGAATGAAAGAAAGAAGGACAGAAAGAAAGAAAGAAAGAAAGAAGGAAAGAAAGAAAGAAAGAAAGAATGAAAGAAAGAAGGACAGAAAGAAAGAAAGAAAAAAAGAAAGAAAGAAAGAAAGAAGGAAAGAAAGAAGGGAAGAAAAGAAAGAAAGAAAGAAAGAAAGAAGGAAAGAAGGAAAGAAAGAAAGAAAGAAAGAAGAAAAGAAAGAAATAAGGAAAGAAAGAAAGAAGGAAAGAAAGAAGGAAAGAAAGAAACAAGGAATGGATCATCTACTATGAGGGTGGTTGAAGCACCCTTAAATTTCACCTTAGCACCCCTGAAATATCAGAGGTATAATAATTATCATTTTGTCTATCAGTTTTTAAGTACTAAAATGTGGAATAAATAATTTAGTACAAAAAATGGTGTGTGGGTACTGTAATAATGTTAGCATACTTACTGACTTTCACCACTGGTACCATCGATCTGTGGGACATCCTAATGATGCTAGCAACTAAATGAGAACGATGTATGTAACAACAAGATATTCCATATTTCATTTTCTTAAAAGAATGACTTTGTAGTGTAAAACACATGTTACTTAGTATCATTATAAAAATCTAAAGTTTAGATAAATGCTGTTCAGTGAAATTTGTGTTTTAGTGAGAGCATGTCACAATCTCTCCAGTAGATGAGCACTGAGTTGTAAACCTAAAATCCCCCCTGATGGGTTGAGCTGGGGTGCAGTTTTAATTTGGGATGGGAGGGCCCTTTTGAAGGACTCCGAAGCATTAAATCAGGAGTGGTAGGTGTGGCCGCTGTGGACGAGTCGCCGTTTAGATTAGAGATAAGATCCAGTCGTCTTCTGTCATTCTGTATGTTGATGTGTTTGTAAGTTTGTGTTCTGATGGGGCTTTAACAACGTTACTGACACCTCTGACTGTGTGTGTGTGTGTGTGTGTGTGTGTGTGTGTGTGTGTGTGTGTGTGTGTGTGTGTGTGTGTGTGTGTGTGTGTGTGTGTGTGTGTGTGTGGATGAGACGGCTGTTTGCAGAAGCTTTATCAGTCAGAAACACAAAGAGCTATTCAGGGCCCAGAGAGACACAACAAAGGGACAATTTACTGCAACAAAGACACCTCCGTCCTGCAGGCCGAGCTGCAGATCTAAACAGAAAAACACCCATCAGCTGGCATTAAAACAGCACACTCAAATCAGTTCAATCAGATGCTCAGGTAAGAGCCAGGCCTGGTGACCATGAGCCTTGGTTAATGAAAACATTGCAAAAGTAAATGATTAGCTCAACCATACAAAAACATAAAGAGTGGAATCTAGAAAAACAGAAGGATTTGGTTTTATGATCTTGAACAGACTGAGAGATTTAAAAAAAAAAAACTCAAAGTCTTCACTCTCTAGTGTTACCTGAAGCCAGCCTGCATTATAACAGTGCTATAATGGGTCAAGAAGGAAGCGGATGGGGACACAACATATGGATGAATCTGATTGGATCGTTAGCTCTGACAAAAGCCTTTTTTATCGGTAGAAAAAAATGGTAAATGCCCCTGAGTGCAGCACGAGTTCAGTTTATTAATAAATATTCATAGTAACAAATAAACATGCTAAATTGTCTGATATAAAATTTTAAAACACACAATAATTTACACAGTCTTTCTCAAAACAAATAAAAATGTATGTGAATAAAATAAATAGAATAAGTAGAATCATATTAATTTACATCAGAACTCCACATCCAACTTTTAACAGGAAGAGAGAACATATCACATCCGTTTAGGCTAACCTGGACTCACTCCCACTGTCCCTGAAGACTGATTTAGGAGTTTTTAAGGCTTAAAGAATCGGGACAGACCTACATTACTCATTCTTTATTGGTTTATAATCCTTTACAAACTCATGGGGCCTCTTTAGATATATTTTTATGTAAAATCAATAACAAAACAGAACAGCCTTTTTTCTTTTCTTTGTGTGTTTAACTCTGTTAGAGTACGCTGTTAGACATTTAAATTCTGTGTCCTTTTTAAAGACAACAATTAAAAGTTGTGTTCATCCAACACTGGCTTCAGAAAGTAACTCTTCCTTTGTTTCATGATTAGATTTGAAATGTGTCATTGTTCTACCTGACAATGCCATTTGGTTCCTGTTTGTCTTGTTTGTGTTTGGTTTTATTGAACTTTCTTTTGATTTGATAATCCACTTTTTTTACACTATTGTAAAGCACTTTGAACTGTGCAATAGAGTTTGAATATCATAAAAATACTTTTATAGAGAGAAGTGCTTATATATGCAGGAAGTCTTTTGATCATCTGAGGTGATGGGGGAACTTATTCTCAAAATGTCATGTTTTTAATTTAATGTTGTGAGCATCACAAACCAAATTTCCCTTAAACAAATCTCAAATTCCACCAAATCAGTCTACAAAAAGTAGCAGCTCTATAAGTTAAACTGGAAAAAGTGTTTGTCTTTTATTTTTATGGCGTTTTTTTTTTTTTTAGTTGTAAGTTGGCATGACATTATGGCATGAATGGGATTTTATTAACACTATTTGAAAGCTCAGCTTCAGCAGCACCTCCCTCTGATGTCATCTCTGAAACAAGAAACCAGCGCTGAGTGGCACATAGGAGGCTTACTTCCTGTGTGCTCTGATTGGATTATAAGAGATGAACCCACCCCAATACATCCCAGAATAGAGTCATCAGCGCTGATGGATAGGTCTGTCAAACGGGATGAGCTGATCAATGCTCCCTGCCCGGCCCTTCAAACACACAGAGTGAGACTCCAGTCAGAGTAATCAGGCACACAAAGGGGAAATGCAGATTACCTGTTGCTATGACGACTGCAGCTGCAGTGTGACAGCCATCAGCTCTGATGGCGATCTAAATAGAGCAAGCTTTACGAGCACAGGGAAATTTGATATTTGTTAGTGGGCCAGGTGCTTCCTAATGACCGACAGTAGCAACGAAACCGACAACCTGGCTAAAGGAAGCAGTCAGTTAGTGGGATATACATCCATGTGCATGATGATCACATAATGTTCATACACATGTTAGTGATGGGAATTCAGCTCCTTAGTCCGGATTATTTGGCTCAGCTCAGTAACGAGGCTCCCAAACAGCTCTTCGTTTGAAGCTAAATAATGGTTCCTTTTTTAAATAAGATAAATTTAGCAATGTTTCTGACCTGTGATGGATATTAGTTAGGATGATCCACTTTCTCTTACTCTTCCCCTAACACTTTGATTGTCTTTCAAAAATGTGAAACTGTCCACATGAATACCACTGAGACAATTCCAAGTCTTAATTACTGACCTGGTTGATTTCAGTTGTTTTTTTCTGTAAATATTTGAATTGTTTCTTACTGTTTTATTGGTTTTGATCTATTATATTGTAAATTATTGCCCTTACCTCTTAATATGGTGGATTTCCTTGCTTCAGTCTTTACCCCTTATATGGCTGACCTTTACCCTTTCGCCCTTTTTGATGATTTTATTTGTACCTGTGTCTATGGATTTAACTTAATTATTGTAAATATATTACACTGTATGATTCCCAGAAGAACACTATTTTACATGATGTTTGGTATAAAACAATGTTATACCTCTGAGCAGTGGGGGATACCTATGGCCAAGAAGTGTGGAGAAAAGGTCAATCCCTTTCTTCTGTCGTTTGTTAGATATCAAAAAACAGGGGGCAAGGGGAAATGGCTCTTTAAGAGGTGACGACTCCCAGCTTTTGTGGAAAAGAGCCGGCACCCACATCACTAACACAAGTTAATATTTATGTGCGATATGCTCCTGTTTGCATTTTAAGGGTAATGTGCAGAACTTTCCTCAGATTGGACTTTTGGATTGATGTGTCACCTTCTGTATGTGACAGGGCAGCTGGGAGTCACAGAATAGACCCCCTCCCATCTCCTCTTAACACCACCCCCACTTCCACCCACTGACCCCCTCCCCCAGCCCCCTCATCATCATCATCAGACACCAGCAGCTGGCAGCCTGCCCCATTTAACTCCCTCCAGCACTCACCAGGCCCGGGCTAATCACTGGTGCTCTGCAGCACTGTCCCCTGGCCACCACACCTGCCCCCCTCACTGGTGGTGGGACGGCCCCATCTGGGACCTTGTGATGGGGAATTTCTGAGGGTAGTGGGTGTCTTCTTACTTTCCACGACAGCTCAAGTGATAAACAAATCAAAATGTCAGAGATTGAAGACAAATTAACATCATCCATGAGGTTTGTGTCCCGTTAAAACCTAGAGAAACTTTTTGCAGGAAATATTATAAATGTAACAACGATTGTGTGTGTGATCCACAACCTTCCTTTGAACACACTTGGCAGACTCCCAGAGTCACAAGAACAAACTTTATGACATTCAGTTTAAAAATAGTCTGAGTTTAAGGTGGGGTTATATAGATGCTTTAGCTTGTGTATATAGGGTGAGATGATTTAAAATTAGAGCATTGTTTAGGTGACAATGAAGGGCGGAAAGCTGTGAGCAGTTAGCGCTGTGATAAGCCCTCATCATTAACACAGAGCAGATGGTAGGTTGATCATGCACATTGCAGAGCTATACTCCGGTATCCTCATTAGAAAGCACATTCACTCACACATACTGCATGTGGTGACTTATTCACCTCCCGTCCTTAGATGTGATCTGTGTCTATTTATAACAAATAAGTAATTGAACCAAAGTCACACACTTAACACGGTATGATCCTTTTATGCACGATTACTTTCAGAATCTTTGACAGATTTTCTGTTTTTAACATCACTGACTCAGTACTATCCCAACAAGATGCAGGAATATATCCATAAGGGAAAAAAACATATTCATCCCATTACTTTAATGGAGTCTGTGGAGAATTATTTAGCTTCAATCTAGTAAAGTGAGCAGTCCTGTCTATGTACAACAAGTTTATTCACACTCAATGCTTTGGACCAACGCAGTAGAATCTAACCTAACAGTTTTTCTAAAGAAACACAGATTTACATTCAGCTAGTTACTTAATCTAATGTATCTCTATTGAATCTGCTCTAATTTTTCATATGATCTTTTTTTATGGTTAAGGTTCCACCTTGTGTAAATGTGTCACAGTGTTTTAAATGTCATATATCTGCACATGCAAGTCAAACACAGACAAACACAGCATTACATTTTATATGAAATACTTTGGTGATATTTATCACCCATGCCTCTTTTCTGCATTACAAGAGTTTTCCCTCGATAACCCTGTAACAATCTTCTATGGAAAGAAAGTCAGGACGTTTTTGAACATGATCTTACTAGTCTTTGCTCAGTATGATATATAACAGTACTGAGCAGGGCATATTTAGATTGTGGTTCATGTACAGCTCCTTTACTCTCCAGTTATAAGTCATTAAGGTGAGGTGAGGTGAGGTGACTTTAATTAGACCTTGAGTGAGTCGGTCTCCTTTTACATACAAACGACAGCACAGAACAAAACATGATGAAGTGACAACAGTGCTCAATACTAAAGTGAAGAGCCCTTAGTAAAAACATAATACAATACTCATAAAGACTATATACCATCAATCGGTAAAACATGATAAGTAAAAACAAGATACATAAAAGACAATGTGAAATGTGCAGATCAATAAATAAATAATAAAACCACTAAAATGTCTTGTTTATCTCACTGGTGGCTGCTGGGAAAAAGCTGTCGTTATGTTCTTATAACACTAACAATCAGTAAAAGACAGAGTGGAGAATGGTTTTGGAAGTATTGTGTCCTCAAATCAAGTCATACAAATCAAAACAAAATCTGAATTAAGAGGCAAATCATGCACCAAGGCCGTGAAAGCCACAGAGGGGGAAAAAAAACATAAATTTCCAAAGTATGTCTTGAGCTTCAATTTATCATTTCTGGCACATTAAAGAACAATGGTTGCTGCAGCCTCTCTCACTTTCTGGTTAAAGACCAATAACCTTTCCTTGGACCATGTCTTTCTCTCCGTTTGCATATTCACCTAGTGAGCCCAAGCGACTTTGGACTGTCAACCCAAAGGCATTTACAAATACTCAAGTAGATGTAATCAGACTTATTCAGTCAAATCCTTCGATTAAATAAATTCACTTTTAGACATAACCTCACACTGATCACTCCGAATAGAGTATCAATAGGTTCTTTGTAACCACTGATTAACAGCCAATATGCTGCATATATGCCTTCTAATAAGAGAGTAGTAGTAGGGTGAATATGTATATCTTAAATAGTTACATATTCTATCAATGAAACTTGAATTGGGTTTTTTTAGGGGGATAAACAACACAGTGAAACTAACGTTTGACTTATTTTTATCTTCCCAAATCCCAGCAGAGACTTTTTCTGTCTAAAAAGTTGTTTTGAGGGAACAGTCAGCCAAACTTTGTGTTCTCACACTCTTCAGTCTTCAAACAGTCAGATGGTGACTCCTCCGAACACACACACACTCACACACTCTTTCCCATAAACACTAAACTATCATTTTGCCAGTAGCCATGTATTAGTGCTGCTTTGTGGGGGGCATTTATGAGGCTGATCATATGGCGAGGTGGCTTGTCAGCTCTGAGTTCAGAACAGGAGATGAAGATTCATCTCCCCTGACACGCGCTGACATAGAAAACTATATTTAGCTGCTGGCGTCCGTGCGTAAAATGACGCTGGTGCACAGACGCACGAACAATGGTTGTGGACTGAATACTGATTCAGAGCGAGCAGAGACAAACAGTACCAAACTGTGAAGTCTGCTTTTGTTAAGGTTTGATGGAAACATTTTGTCCAAAATGACGTTATTCCCCTCTTAATGGGGTTTGGCAAGTTCTAATATCTTTTCAGTCTGCTCTTAGTGAAAAACATTTGATTTATCTGTACAAATTTTTAAAACCAAAAGTAGTTTTTGGGTCTGCAGAAAAGACATCTTTTAAATCAAAATTAACTTACTTTACATGAAATAAAAAATAATATTAACCTGAAAAAAAACGGACTTTTAGCAAAATCGTAGATCTACAAATTGTGCTGATGCACCTCAAGTGTCATTACAAACTCATTAAAGAGAAACAGACTGTAACAGACCCTCTGCAGGACTGTTGATGAACTATGTCTCTGTCATTACGCACGGTTTGGTGTAGGCTACTTCTGTGATAGAGGGTGTAGGCCTACTGCACTTTATGAATAATGAAGAAAATGACGTAAACAATGCGGTCCTCTTTGCAGCTCGGGCTCCAGGCTGGAGGCGGGTGCAACGAGGCGTGATGCGGCGGTGACGTAGATTGTGTCGGGGATCTTTAATCCTCTGCCGCAGCAGCACAGCCGGTAACCGGAGGAGGGGGTAGCAGCACGGTCGGACAGGAATGGACCGAACAGGCTAGGCTAGCCTACAGCAAGGCCGAAATAGCTCGGTCTTTTAGGTAGATGAAAATATCACCGAGGAAAAAGCGAGATTTAGGAGCAGAACGAGCCGACTAATCTGCACAGGCCGGACCCCCTCCTCTCTGCCGCTACCTGAAGCCGTTTCACTGACATTCTGCTTTTAAAGAAACGGTGGTTGTATTTGTTTTTAAATCCATGTAGTAGCTTTATTTAAAAGGCACATTTCGGTGTCGATTGACCGGCAGACGGATCCGACGCCTCGTCTTGTCGGTTTTCCTTCGCCCCGGTTCGCCCTTCAGCAGCGTCGCCGCGTCCGCGCTGTTCCTGTCAGCTGCTGCGCATCAGCAAAACATGCAGGATGAGCCTGTGGGGGTGACAACCACGCAATTACCCCCGTCAACCGACGAAAAGGACAGCAACAGCAGCACGGTCAGCAAATCCGGAAACCGACCGAGCCAGAGCGACAGGCAGAGCTGCCAGCTGAGCTCATTCAGTCCGGATTATAAACAGAACCGGGAGGCAGCCTATACCGACTTCAACCCAGAGCGTTTTATCCCGACGCAGCAGCCTCTCTGTGACCTTCAGCACAACCGGAAAATACATCAGCAGTTCAGTCGGCACACCGACTTTAGCCCCTCGGAGTCCCCCCCACCCCTGGGACACTTGAGTCACCTGCCCGAGCAGCGCGCTGCCGACCCCCGCAGCTCTCCAACGGAGGAGGCTGAAGCTGATGCTGCGTCGCCATCGTCCACTTCCGTGAATCCAAACAGGCTCCAGATGGACTCCCCCATCGCCCACCATATCAACGGCAATGGCAGCAGCACCGGCAACATGTTGTCCGGAGGTCTCAGCGCCGCCTTCCCGAACCTCCCCACCCAGGAGCTGCAGACCAGCGGCGTAGGCGGCTCGTCCTCACCTTCCCTCCCCGGGTTCGGCACCCCCTGGTCCGTCCAGACCAGCTCCTCACCCCCTCCCGCACCCATCAACCCCATCCACGCCAACACCATTAACCAGATGCCCAACGCGGACTCTGACAACAGCTTCTACCCAGGTATCCCCTCCTCCATCAACCCGGCCTTCTTCCAGAGTTTCTCGCCGGTGTCAGCTAATCCGTGCGCCGGGATTAACGTGCAGGGCTTCAGCGGTCCTTTCTCGCCACAGATCAACGTCCCTCAGCAGCCGCAGAGCCGCAGGTCCCCGGTCAGTCCGCAGATGCACCCCCAGCAGGGAGCCTACCTGCAGCAAAGGAACAACTACAACCAACATCAGGTGAGCTGCTGCTGCAGGTCTGCATCACATGAAGCTGACAGGAGCTCTCAGCTCTTATTGATCTGTTAGGAGTCAGAAAGAAGGCCTCAGGCAAACACAGCACATTGAATGAGGAAAGGTTTTCATTCATCCTTCATTTTCCGTGAAGGCCACAAGTGAGGTGTTCTCAGGTTAGGGAGCGTCTGCAAATAATCCACATCCTTTAGAGCGTTTTTTTGTGTGTTTGTACATTATGTTCCCCAATCTTAATAAATACGAGAATGAGAAATAACTAATCTCATTTTCATACATTCAAGAACAGAATCATTTCATTTGAGGATGGGGAAAGGAGGAGGGGGTGAATAAGGAAGCATCAGTGAATTTTTGCCGTTGTTCTCTCCTGAAGCAGCAGTGGGATGTGGTCACATGACCTCCAGACCATCCATGTCTTGTGGTTCATTCAGTGGGAACACAAAGGCTCGCAGGGTCTGCTGTCCTAAATGGAGGCTTCTTATTAGGGAGAAATGAGAACATCCAGTATCTTGGTTTTGTGAGTGTGTGTTGTTGTTATTTTTTCATATACGGGTTTTGCAGACTGTGAGGGCAGTGTTTCTTAAACGAGAATATTAGCACTCCTGGAGGCTTTTATGAGAACTGCAGGGGGTACTGGAGATTATTTGAATTTATGAATTTCAAAAATATTAGTCAAACTCACAATCAAGATTTTATAGTATGAGTTACAATTTTTTTCAAATGTTACACTTGATTTTCTTCAAGTACATAATCTGTTAACTGACTTTTGAAAGACATATAGCTACATACATTTTGTGTTTGAGGTGCAGTTTAGATATTGAATAACAAATAAAAATAAATAAAATGGATTCCTGTTTAAACAGTAACAATGCAGCTGAAAACATGTAAAATAAATAGAAATAAAATTAAACGAGTGCCTACAAAAATGTTTATTAGGGAGCTTGTTTTGGTGCTCGTTCAGACCCCTGCCCAGGCCTATTTTCAGGGAGAAAGTATGAACAATTTTCTAAATACAGCTGATCAGAGGGTACTATACATTTATATTTTAAAGTAGTCTGTATATTTGTTTTCGGGGTTTTAGCAGCTGTAGCAGTGGCAGAGCACATATAAAGGTTGTGAAGGTGCGGTAGTCTTGGAGCTGACGTGTCAGTAGCTTCAGGTTTCTCAGGTGATTTGCATACAGGGTGTGTATGCAAGTGTGTGTGTGTGTGTGTGTGTGTGTGTGTGGCTTGGGTGTGACTTAAAGGGCATCAGTGGTGTCGTTGTTTCACTGACCTTTAACCCTGAAGTTTGATTGTGAGTGCTATACAAATAAACAAACCCAAAAAATGGAAGGAACTGATATCATTGAAATGTTTTTTGATTCAAATATTATCGCAGAGTGCAGGTTTATTTTTGTTCAGTGTGAGAGGAGAAATCCAACTACACAATCTACACACAAGAAAAACAGGATAAATATATAAATATAAAAAAGCATGAACATGTGTCTTTTTGGAGGAGAATACATTTTATTGAAGCAAAAAATCATATCATTAAATGAGAATTATTTAATGACACTTAGTTTAGATCATGCTGCTTTTTTATATAATAGTATCATGTCATGTCAAAATGCATTTTTCAATTCAAGTCTTTTAGACTAAAACAAACATTTCTTGAATTCATCTGCAGTAGCCACTTTATTTGACAGTGCAACATATTTTTTTTAGATAATATATTTTTCCATCTTACCACCAGCAACAGTTTATGGAAAAGTGGAAAGGTCTGGCCTACAAAACTATAAAAAGAAAGTTTTTTTTTAATTGAATCATTTTGAGAATAAAGTAAAAATGTGGAGAATAAAGTTGGAGATTCAGAATAAAAAAAGTGAACCAGGAGACGTTTTTGGGATGCAATAAATAAAAATAAACCATCCTCTGTATAGATTTATACATATAAATAAAAAATAAATCATTTTACATTTTCTACCGTGTGGCCATGATACTATGGAAGCGATTAGTGATCAGAATTCAAATGATAAAGCTGATTTGAAAATTCAAACTCATTAACAGAAATGCTTTTTAATTTTCAGAATATGGGAGTATTATTTGACTCAAAAATGAAATGATGATTAATTTATCTAATTTTAATTTTAGTTTTCAACTTCAAAAATGCACATTCTTTGACTAAATTAAAATGAGGAAGAAAATGACAATTGCTTTTTCAGTTTCAAAAAATGCCCCGCTAAATCTGTATCATAATTCAAATGAAAAAGCTAATTTTAAAATGAAAATACAGTAACAGAAACACGTTTTAATTTTCAGAATATAGGTGCATTATTTGACTTTTATTTAAAATGAATATTCAGTCATCCAGTTTGCATTATACTTTTACTCTCTATGTATGCATATTGTATGACATAATTCAAATGAAAACTAAAAGGTCTTTGGCTTTTCGTTTTCAAACTTGCCGTGCTAAAAAGTGATCATAATTCAAACCAACTCGAAAACGAAATGGCAAAGTCGACGGCGCAGGAAAGTGACGTCAGACTCCAGCTCCCAGGCAGGCTAACGTAATATTTACAGTCTATGAGGCGAGCGGGCAGAACCCGCAGAACGATGGTTTACATAGAGAGTAAAAGTATAATGCAAACTGGATGACTGAATATTAATTTTAAATATAGGTCAAATAATGCACCTATATTCTGAAAATTAAAACGTGTTTCTGTTACTGTATTTTCATTTTAAAATTAGCTTTTTCATTTGAATTATGATACAGATTTAGCGGGGCATTTTTTGAAAATGAAAAAGCAATTGTCATTTTCTTCTTCATTTTAATTTAGTCAAAGAATGTGCATTTTTGAAGTTGAAAACTGAAATTAGATAAATTAATCATCATTTCATTTTTGAGTCAAATAATACTCCCATATTCTGAAAGTTAAAAAACATTTCTGTTAATGCGTTTGAATTTTCAAATTAGCTTTATCATTTGAATTCTGATCACTAATCGCGTCCATATGAAACGCTTCCGGGGCTGTACATAACTGCTTGTGGTTTCATTGAAAGAAAAAGGGGAATTTAGGTCACATAGGATTTTGAGCGTGTGAGAAACAGAAAGTCGATTGTCCTCTGTGTAAGATTTTCACGTGAAACGCACGCAAGATTAAGCCTGATGCGATTCAATGTATGATGTCCTTAAGAGTGGAACACAAGGTCCAGGTGGAGGGGAGAATGTAACTTACACTGGTGGTGTCGCAGCACACGGGGATACTTAGTATTATAGTCTTGAAGCCCTAAATCTTCTTATCCTACCCCCCACCCCCCCCACACACACCCCCCCCCCCCCCCCCCCCCACCCCACTGCAGGAGTAGATCAAGCTGGGCTGTGAGAGAGAAAAGGAAGGACAGGATGAAATGAAAATAATATCATATAGATATTAAATATTAAAGATAAGACATGATTTAACCTTCAATATTTCCCTTCCCCCTGTCCTCTGCAGCCAATGGTGAAGCCCTCTCCATGGGGCGGTCACCAGGGCAACGGCTGGGGCTCCGGGGGGATGTCCTGGGGCCGGGACCACCGCAGAGGGAGTGCCATGGGCGTACCTGGCTCAGTGAGTCACGTCTCCCCCCTGAAGAAGCCCTTCTCGGGCAACGTCATCGCTCCTCCCAAGTTCCCACGCTCTGCAGGATCACTGGGGCCTAAGTCTTGGCTCGAGGAGAACATGTTCCGCACAGACAGCAACAGCAACACCTTGTTGCCCCTACAGGTAAATGTTTTGGGTTTTTACTGCATTGTTTGGTGAAGCAGATAATCGTACGTGTTTGTTTATAAGCAGGTACAGTGTGTGAATCAGAAGCTTTGAAAGGTGGGAAAGAAACCAGGATCAGAGGCATAAAAACCAAACCATGTGAACAAGATATTGAACAAAGGGAACGGTGGAAAATCGGTGTGTGTGAGAGAAACTGTGAGGACTTTCTGTTTCATCCACAGAGGAACTGAGAGTGAAGGATTCTGCATTTTAAGATGTACATTAACATAAAAGCTCCAGCTGTGGTTAGTATTTCAAACAGATGGGGGGAGTTTGAGCTGATTTGCTCTGCAGCCTTTTACTGAAGGTGTAACAAAGTGGGGGCTGGGCTGCTTTCACTTCAGGACGCAAAACATCTTGTAGGTGAGATTCAGCAACCAAAGCTCCTTTATACAGAAGCAAAGGTAAATCTCTTTTATACTAAATGAGTGTGTCTTTGCACCTGTCAGAGAGATACACCAGTGCCTACTCATTTAACTATATAATACATGAAGTAACAGCCGGGTGTAGACGGTCCCTATTTGGTCATGTTTTGACGTCACAGATACTTTTGGTTTTATTGCCAACAACAACATTTCCAATGGATTTATAATTTGGATCAACAATGTTTTAGGACAGACTATTTTTCTTAGCGATCGCTGTGTGTTGTAGAAATGTCTGATATACACTTTGAT
This sequence comes from Labrus bergylta, assembly GCF_963930695.1. Taxonomy (NCBI): domain Eukaryota; kingdom Metazoa; phylum Chordata; class Actinopteri; order Labriformes; family Labridae; genus Labrus; species Labrus bergylta. The sequence continues at coordinate 29,969,054 of NC_089200.1, forward strand.
GTTTATTTGGTTTTTAAGAAATTAATTGACTGCAACAAAACCTAAGATAGGCTGTCAGTAAAACCTTTGTCTCACATTAACCTGCCTCATATCATACCAGCGCTGCTGATCTGAACGAACCCATCATAATTCACTACAAGAGACCAAAACACTCTGGGTTTATGAAATCCTTTCAAAAGTCACAGTTGTCTTGTTGAGATGCTCAAAGTGCAGAGTGGAGCGATGATGTTGCTGCAAAAATAGTTTCAGGAGAAAACTTATGTAAAGAATGTTCTCCTCTGTGAAAAATGTGCATGTGGCGTGGTGAGCCCTGACATTCAAACAGCTTTAAAGAGCGGCTGGGACTGAGAAGGAAAGTCATTGTGAAGTGTCTTAAAATCATATTATATTTAATGGACAACAGAGGGCAACACCACATCTTACTGTATAGAAGTCTATGAGAAAATCAGCCTTCCTCTTACTTGAGTTCGTACCAAAAGCCATGTTTCCAGCAAGCGGTCCGGGTCAGTTTGGTTCTGGACGGTACGCATTTATTGGCATTTCCACTGTGAGAAGCTCAGAATAGAAAAATAACCAGTCCGTACCATCCTACTTTTTTGTTAGCCTTTGTTAGGGTGCCTAGCGTACCGATCGGACCCTTAAGGGTAGAGATAAATACTGAAAGAATCGTCACTTCACGGTCAACAGCGGTAATAAAGGAGAAACACTAAGCCAGCCAATGTTTAAATGTCCAGTGGATTGTGAGAGCGTAATTTATATATTTAGATTTTATATGAGAGATAGGACAGTGGATAGAGTTAGAAATCAGGGAGAGAGAGAGAGTAGGGAATGACATGCGTGTCGCAGTCTTCTTCTACACTTTGTCATGCTGCTATGATGTCACACTTTTTACGTAGCTATGGCCATCCAGCATACACACAGCGCCGCACTCCACCAAGTAAGGGTACAGTTGGCTGGTGAAATGCAAGTTAGATCAGGGTTAACCATACCAAACTGTCCTGAATCAAACCGGACATGGAAACGAGTCCTAAGTAAAACATTTTGAAAGCATTTATTGACTCAATTTTAACCGCTGAAATACAGCATCATGTTAATTTAGTACATTTTGCACAGTGGCTAATTGATAACCACTAGACCTAACAATACATTTTGTTTGAGACCTGTCTCTTGTAAGTTTAAATTATCGGCTGAATTTCACAGTTACAATCACATAAGGATGCACCATGCTAAGAGCCTAAGCCAATCATTTTGCATTATGTAACAAATATTCACTTCTGGCTCCAAAAGATCAAAATGAAAGAAACATCTGAGAAAAGGCTAAACTCAAGGCTTTAAACGGAAGTCAACAAACCAGTGTAGGACACCATGGCGGCTATGTCCATTCTCCTGTATAGTCCATTTTAAATTCCCTGCAATAGTTAAACACCACAAAAGACACAAAAGGGGTAAAAGACTGGAGGATTGAATACGTAGTGCTGCCTTAGTGCTGGATCTAAATCTGTGTCAGATTTCCCCTTTTGCATCATGGAGGCCACAAGCTTTTAGATGATTGTTGGCATTAGGGGTTTTCAAAGACTAATAACTGGAAGTGGAGAATAATTCCATCTTACAGTAAATAGGTGGTCTACGGCTGATTTATAGAGTAAATACAGTTTACATCCTGTGAGTCAGAATATTGAATTATTGTTTAGGTACGGTCATGGAAGTTAAGGAGAACAGCATCCACCTTAAGGCATTTCTCATTAGAGGCTTCAAATCATACACAGAATTATACCTTTGTGACCATTTTATCACATATTTCTATCTGAATACTGTAATAGTTGTTGGTTTTAATTCTCATCACAACATTCAGTAAGGTTGGTGAGGCAGAATGATAGAGACTCTCACTGTTGTCAGATAAGAAATCCACTGACTGTGTTTCACTGAAGATGGTGTTTCTCCATCCTCAGAGAACAATTTATAACACAGGACACTCAGAAAAGGTCATAAAACTACAAACATGGTTAATTTATTCAGTCTCTACTTATAATAAACAAATATAGTCGTTGTTAGAATAAACCCTTTAATCACTTTTAACATCACAGTGACTCCTTCAGACTACAGTTATGATAAAATGGTGTCATCACATGCTTTTACTGTTACTATGAGCTCACATTATTTCTGATATCAGTGCCAAGAACTGAAGCGCTTCCTATTCCAGGAAACAGGCCCCGACTCTGTGGATTGATAATTTCCATAAACAGCGTAGGACCCAGAATTCTTCAGATTCCTGCTCTTTTCCTTCCTTCCTTTTCTGTTCAGTGTTTGGCAGTCAGTGACACATCTCTGCTGTGTCATGTGTTTCACATCACACTGAGATCACACTGAGGAGAGGAGAGGAGAGGAGACTAGAGGAGAGTAGAGGAGACTAGAGGAGAGGAGAGGAGAGGAAGAGGAAGAGGAAGAGGAGAGGAGAGGAGAGGAGAGGAGAGGAGAGGAGAGGAGAGGAGAGGAGAGGAGAGTAGAGGAGAGTAGAGGAGACGAGAGGAGAGGAGAGGAGAGGAGAGGAGAGGAGATGGGAGGAAAGGAGAGCGTCATTCTGAATTTTAGTGACAGTATTGTGTGGTTTCTCAAACTTTCTTGGAATTAAACATCAATCATGCACGTGTAACCCTGAAACACTAAAAGAGGATATTGATCCACCCCCATGTGTCCTACAGCCCTGTTTGCAAATCTTTAAGTAGAAAGACAGTTTTGCATTGAACACTGTTGTTTGAAGTGCAAGTGTACCTCCTTGTCATTACATCTGGGATTATTTACACATTTCTGCTGATTGGGACATTTCTGACACACACATTAAATTAGACTATTACACTCTTGTTCTGGGAAGAAGCCAAACAGAGCACATTGTTTTTATATTCAGCATGTCCCTAACGTCCTCTTTATTTCTCTTGGAGGCTACATGAGCCACTTCTATGTTAACACCCCTGCAATTGTAATAATGTTAATGTTTTGAGTGCATTGTGTGTAAAGGCAAGGGGCCCTTTCAGACGCCACAACAGAACCATATGTTTATGTAAACAGACAAACAGACAGGGTGCTATGTTGTGTTATTTAAAGGTACTACAGAGCTTTAACACACGTCCCTCCTGATTGGGTAAAAACCACTGGTTGAACCGCTAATGAGAGAAAAGGTTCAACTTGAAACCACCGCTAAATGATTCATGCCATATGAAAATCTAACCTGCGTTAAGATTTGAAAAGAAATATGAATCTGTTAAATAAAAAAAGAGCTTTATGTGGATTTTGATACTTTGCATGATTCATGGCTTAAATTGGGAATGAAAAGCCAACTAATAAGCGATGAGACACATTTAATTCATGCAGAGGGAAATTGTTGTGCAGCAATAGCCAAACGTTATAGGAAAGAGAACAAATACTGAAGAATAACAATAACCCACCACCAGCCTCATGACCCGCCATCAACTCCATCATGAAATATTGCATAATTTTCAACCAATCAGATGCATTCAATGACCCTCAGACGGTACGCAACATCTGACTGAACCAAGAAACAGAACAGAGCAAACATATTTAAAAAGCGCTTCATAGACTTTTGACACAATTTTTTTTACAGGCACACATTCGCGACCCATTGATTACAGCTCACCCACCAGTTGAGAGCCACTGCTGTACATTATGACACAAATTGTAGCTAGAAAGTCTCAGTAATCCAGAGAAAGAGAAGAGAGAGAATATAAATTGTTAGATTGTAAAATGAGGCTGCAGCTCTGTCAGCTCTGTGATTGTTGTCCATTATGCTTCATGAGGAAAGTGTGTTTTAAAGTAAAAAAGTGTTTTTACTGTGTTGATCTGTTTGTGATAGTAGGAGCAGGTTAGTGCTTTAGTGCTGTGTGTGCTGTGTGTGCACATCATGGTGGGGGTTACAGTCAGAGCACCGGACAGAGCCGGCCGCCCTGATGAGCTTATTGATCGTGTTGGCGTTCACTGCTCTCAGCCTGCTGCATAGATTCACACAGCTCTTTATTATCCATACCAACACTAACACTATTGTACTTCACAAAAAAAAAGAGTAATGAATATACATCTGGCATAAAGCAGAACACATCCGGTTATCCACTGCAGAACAGTCCTAACCTATTCCCAGAGCCATTAGATAATATCCCTGAAGTAGGCTAAAAGGTATTTTAACAAGATCCACTGCTCTATGACCTTTGACCTCTTCTCAGCTGACCCACAGCTACTGACCTCACTTACACTGACCAGTGACAGAGCTGGACACAGAACCCATACACCTCCAGGTGTGAAAAGAAAACGTGACACTGCCATTACGATGCTTAGACACTTATTGCTCGTCAAGTTATTTACTGCTGACTATCGGTAAAATATTTCTGTAACAAATTTTAAACATGGGGAGTATCTCGAGGTGAAGAAAGTGAAGAAACAGGAGAATAAAACCAAAACGAGCTCATTGAAACAGACGTCAAACAGCAAGAAAAGCTCAATGCACTGAATAATAAAATAAGTACAGATGAGAATGAGACAAAAGACGAGGGGCAGTTAAAGACATTTTTAAAGGTCATAAAATGATCACACAGTTTGCATTACTTATTACAGTCATGTTAAATGAGTTCACAGAGTTTGTATGTTTAGAAAACCAGCTGATGGATTATACGACAACAAAGAAAGGCCAATGTAGGGCACTCCCATTAAACCATTAAGCGCCCTGTAAACTGGTGCAATAATCCTGCCACTCAATAAGAGCTTGAATTGTGAATTGTGTAATGTGATGTTTAAAATCTAAAAAGAGGCTGGGAGTCAGTGCGCGTCGGCTCAAAGGCATCGATATAAACCCCTCTCTACACACAAACTGAACTTCTGAACATGTCCTGACTTTACCCGGGGGGGGGGGGGGGGGGGTTGCAAAAGTCAAATTCTGTTGATCCCTGCCAGCTCCCCTAGTGTGAAGAAAAAATAAACATGAACACAGCAGGTACAGTAACAGTCCAGATTGATGACGTGGTTCAAACTCCATTTTGATAGCCGAGGTTCCTTCATGTTGTTTTCTACTCTTACATCTTTTGTAATGTCGACACCTCCATATACGTGTTGTGATACCTACGCAAAAAACGCGTCAGCATCAGGGCAGAGTAGGGTTGTCATGATACCAGAATTGTTCAACTTAGAAACGGTTCTGGTACAAATCAGATGATATGGATACCCTGGAAGCAGAAATAGAAGACTAAAATCAGAGAGTGCCGTAGCTTTGCTGAATTTAAATTTAAAATCAAATCATGGCTCAAATCAACTCAATCATGTCCTCATCACACACAAACACTTTTTCATGAACTATGTTTGATAATGTTGTAGTGTCTTGATACAGTATGTTATTATGGCTTTGTTGTTGTGGTGTATTGGAGATATATGTTAGCTGTTTTTTTTAGTGTTTTTAAAGTCAAGTGCTCTTAGCCTATTATTGTTTTAATATAATGTGTGAATTTCACTGTGGACTAGTGTAATGTCATTGTTCAGTGGTTGTGTATTGTCTTACTGTTATGAAGATGTTGTTAGTGTATGTTTTGTTTCTTCACAGAGACGTTGTCTCTGTCTCCTGCCCAGGGACTACAGATGTAAATTAGCTTATAGCTAACTCTGGTACAGCTAATTGGCTGTACACTGTCCCTGTCAAAATAAACAAATAAATAAAATAATAAAATAAGACCTAGGCACCCAGTATAATTTCTAGTTTCTAACTACTATAAATTGCAGATTAACTCATGCACACTCTCTAGTATGCACAGACACTTTGGCAATGCTTCTGTATGGAATCATTGTCAATATTTGTGTGTCATTTAGACTTTGCATGTTTTACAGGGTGAGTCTGGACTATGTCAGGTTTCTGATTTTGCCGTTTTCATTTGCAAAAAATGGATTTAGTTTCTCTTTTTCTTATTGTGAAAAGGTGAGTTGTTTATTTAAATTTATGAATGGATTGTTTTGAAAGAAAAGCATTACAGTGTTATAATCTACTTGAGATCAATGCAAGAACAAGCTGTTCAAGATCTTGTTGGGTAAGGAGCAGTGGAGCCTTTGAATCATTTCTGAATAGAAAGTAAGAACTATCTCACTGATCACCCGATGTGATCTAATAACCTCCATCTCGTCTCTTCAGCTCCTGCTTTTGTTTTCCACTCCAGTCACACGCTGGTCCTGAGATCGTTCCCAGAATCAGGTCTATAGGCGCCTCACAAATATACACCTCCAGACTGTGTATAGTGCATAAATATGGAAAGAATGTTAATCCACGCGTGAGCTACTCATTCTCCATAATCTCTTACATGTTAAGCCAAATACCCACACTTCAGGAGCTTTTGTTTTGTATAAGCCAGATCACTGAAGTGTGTGAGAAACGTGCCCAATCAGACGTCGTGCATCATGATTTGTTTTCTCCTGCTCTGACTCCTAATGATATAAAATCCTCTTTTCCAGGACCGGCCCAGAATGTACGACAGTCTGAACATGCACTCCCTGGAGAGCTCTCTGATCGACATCATGCGAGCCGAGCAGGATCCGATGAAAGGTAAGATGGCCTTTTCCCCTTTCTATCTACGTCTGCGGGGTGGGGGTGGGGGGGGTCGAAGAGAGGCGATGGTGTTCGCTTTAGTTTCATGACATGATCGGTGCAGGGAAGTGACAGAGCTGTGTTGTTTTTTTCCACACACCAGCTTATTTTCTCCCTGCTGAGAGCTTAATACTTCTGCCACCAGCTGCACATCTACAGCTCTGATCCTGACGCTACTTAACCCTCAAGACAACACAGAGCTGACGGGGAGACAGAGGGAAATGATCATTGCTGCAAATGTGTGTCATTTGTGTGACTGCGTTCTCTGGAGGATCAGGCTCGTGTACATTACATCACCTGGATTTTAAAGAGATATATAAAATGCACCTGGGTGTCTTTTTTAAATAATCCATTATGGTTTTGGCAAGCTGTGGGCAGAGGGTGCGCTGTAGTGTGACACTGTCCCGGCCTCCTGGGGCTCAGCTGCTGGACATCAGAGGAGCAGTGTCAAATAACCTCTCCCCCTCTCCCCGTTGAGAGACGGCTGCTTGTAGCTCATTTACAGCCTCTCAGACAGGCAGCTACATTTTCACATAAACTGTGATCCAGAAACAACAACAACACACACCATGAAATTCAAATGTACAAATAAACTCAGAGACTTTTTTGAAGTCTCTATTAAGGTCATCAGAGTTCAAAGTGCAGCCTTCCTTTTTCGGGCAGTTTTTTTTTTTTTTTTTCTTCCTACCCAAGCAGATGGAGAGGACATGGACCAGTGTGCACAGCAGAGAGAGAGAGGGGGAGGGGGGCTCTGGACTAATTTTAGATGTGATCACACTTTTACACACTGAGCATGACAGCCAAAAGACGAGAGGGAAGTAGGCCTCGCAGGGGTGTGCTCGGCCATTTATAGCAACGCCGCAGCTAACAAAACAGTTTTTCCAGCAGCAGAACTCCAAATCAGAGAAGCTTAAAATAGAAAAAAGGTAGTGCTGATAGGTGACACACAGACCCATATACAAACTATAAACACACCCATGTTTTTAATGATGGTTGTTATCATCTTTGAATATCATATTTTAAAATGTCAGTGTGAGAAAAAGAAGAGCGGTTGAGTCTAGTCTGCCATGGCATGCCTTGTGTTATTTGTACACTAAAAAACAAACATGTAGGCTGTAACATTTGTGCATCTAAAAAATTGCATGTCTACCATCAAGGCTCAAAGACGTGCTAAAAATGAAAGGTCGATAAATGAATCAGTATTTATGTTTCCAAAGGTAACATATCTGCACTGCTGTCATCGGGGATTGAAAAACAATGAAAGCTGACATCATTTATATTTGAATGAATAAACATCACAGCCTGATTTGGTAATAAGGAGCATGATGAGGTCGTTGGTTGTAGAATAGCAGGACACTAATGTAAGAATCTGAAGATAGCAGCTGCCTTTTACAAATCATGTTCTTTCAAATTCTGGAGGCTCTAAGTGCGCAACTATGTGCCAATGTCTATTAAAACTAGTGGAGACACTAAATAAACCAGATTCATGTTAAAAATCAACGTTTCTCTGGCGCTCTCCGACAACATGCAGGGCCTGAGGAGCTGAGGTGATGCTGGTGTTACTTTGATTTTTTTATTCAGTTACTTTCTGTCCTTTCAGTTATGTTTGTCCCTGATAAAGACAAAATAAAGACAAGCATTTTCAGAAAATATTGAAGTTAGAAGCTCTTGCACCAAACTACTTTAAATAAATTAGATTTTTAAATACACTATCAGAAAAAAACACTTTTAATAATGATTGAAATTGGGGGAGCAGATGATGATCGTTTTAATCACTGTAGCTAAAACATGTTTGGTGTTTGTAGAAGTTTAGTATTATCAACATAACCTTTACGTAATAAACATGTGGTTTCCTGACATTTAGCCCCTACTCCCGTTCCTCACACAGCCACGAGTCACAGCCTATCAGCCTCCGATTCTTAGAGCTTTTTTTAAACTGTTGATGGAAAATAGCGTTTCATTTTACAGATTCTGCTGTGTGTACTCAGAAATCATCATCAGGGATAAGGAGAGCTTTGTTTCTTTGCAGACATGTGAGAAGGCTGCAGACACACATTCACAGACAGGAACTGTGGTTTTGTGTGTGTGTGTGTGTGTGTGTGTGTGTGTGTGTGTGTGTGTGTGTGTGTGTGTGTGTGTGTGTGTGTGTGTGTGTGTGTGTGTGTGTGTGTGTGTGTGTGTGTGTGTGTGTGTGTGTGTGTGTGTGTGTGTGTGTGTGTGTGTGTGAATTGGTTGCTCCCATGTACACACACTGGCCTCGCCCTGTCCTCTCCATCTGCTCTGTGTCTCATCCCTGTGTGTGTGTGTGTGTGTGTGTGTGTGTGTGTGTGTGTGTGTGTGTGTGTGTGTGTGTGTGTGTGTGTGTGTGTGTGTGTGTGTGTGTGTGTGTGTGTGTGTGTGTGTGTGTGTGTGTGTGTGTGTGTGTGTGTGTGTGTGTGTGTGTGTCTATCTCTCATGTCAGGCCGTGTGGGATGCCCTAACCCCGGGGCTGACGGCCTGCTCATGCTCAATGGTAATTATCTCTCAGCATCATCTCCCTCTGTCGCAGATTATCAGCGTTTCAATCGTGCAGCTGTTTTGAAGAACATTTCCAGTTTTGTTCTCAGAGGAACAATGGAAGCATGAGGAGAAACTGTTCTCATGATGCTTCCTCTGTTAATCTTTAGCTTCTTTAGACACACTCAGCAGACTCACAGTCACACAAAGGGGTCACACAAGGTGACGTGTGCTTCTGTTAATCTGCTTTCAAACATTTTTTTTTACAAATCTACATAGTATGTTTGCAATGAAGGGGATTGTACTTGTTGACCTGGGCCCATGTTTCTTTTTTAAAGTGACATATTTTGGGTTGTCAATTAATGTATTGCTACAAAAAGTTGAAGATTTGCTCCAGTAGCTTGCCTCAGCCTGCTGGCTTTAAAAGCTGCAATGCATCACCGGGGGGGCGAAACAAAAAATCCATTTAAATCACCTAAAAGTTTTTGGGTTTTTGTCACTGACACGCTCAGATTGTTAGTCTAAGTGTCTGACAGGGTCCCTCTAGAGATACACCTTTTTGCTTTCAGGGAAAAACTTGAATTGAAGGTACTTTGCTCCTTTAAAAGCCAGTGGACCTCATAAGGGAGTTGATTGTCTACTGTTGCTTTGATCTGTAAGATCTAATTATTTTGACGGTTGTGGTGATACTAGAATTTTGTTAATTTGACTATGAAAGTTGTTTGTTGAACATTTTCAATATATGTTTTAGTAACAATAAAAAGAAGTCTTAGGAGCCCAAATAATGGTAAATATCTTGCTTTCAATGGTTAAAAATTGCAAGCGAACTGCGGCACACCGTCGAAACTGCACAACAACATCGGCAACTTTTATGTAAGGAAGCCTTGCCAATGTTTTTTGTGCAATTAAGACAGTGTGAAAGGAGTTTAATGTTTGATTGAGTTACTCCACTACAGCACACCTTCCTTATGAAATAGACGTTTGTAAAACTTTGTTAATGTTGAACTCTATATGGATCACAGACTTTCTGATCAATTCAGTAGAACAGCAACTCTAATATTCTCCAAGGTTAAGACACAACATTTGTTGAGTTGGTCCGGTTGCTTCAAAGAGAACGATGTAACAGATTTTAAAACCTCCAACTCTTTAACAAAGAAGGTCTGTCTCTGCAGGGATCCTTTGACGTATCTTAAATGGTGCATTTACCCCCAATGATTATTTTCAGATGCTACATCCTGTCTTGTGGCTTTTTGCTGAATCAATCTAACGCAGCAGTTTTAAAGCATATTTTATTGAATAGTCATTGACACCTCCAAATATGTAAACACAAATTGAAAGATTGAAAAATTCCCCTTCTTGATTGAAAATGAAGATGATCATACTGCACATCTGTGGCGACTCTCCCATTATGAGAATTGTGTGCGTTGCCGTCACCTGAGGACTTTGAATGCACCACAAACTTCTCTGAAGATGTATCAGTCCAATTTGGAGCAATTGTTGCTCTGCATATTTTTTATTTTTTTTAGACATACTTGAGAACAGTTGATGTCAAAAATAAAATCTTGTTCTATAACGGTCTCACCAGAAATCTGGGTCAGAGAGTATTTGCAAATAATAACAACATGTTTTGATTGTTTCCTGAGTCCGTGTTTTCCTCCTGAGACGCCTGAGCAATCAGAAAATTCATTTTTGGCCGTGTGTTGGAGGCAGAGATTGGCTCATGTCTCTTACGGCTGAACATGCAGCTGCAAACAGCCTCGTTGTCCCTGACAGAGGACATTCAGGGCTTTGCAGTGATGTAACATATGTAGAGTATTTTTTTTTTTTTTTTTCAAAATGGCTTCCATCAGATCTGACACATTTTGTGGGAAAACTGAAATATGGGGGTTAGAGAGAAATGATTGTGTTCATCCAGGAAATACTTCCATGTCATCAGTAATGGTTTGGGGGAATATCTCATTTATGTGTTACAACTTGAATTTCAGTTTGTTAATTTAGACGGGCAGATGCAAACTGTTTGTCCTAACATCGTAAACAGGCTGATTCTTTGTTTACTATAGTTTTTTTCTATCATCAGATGATGGAAGAAATTATCCATCTTTTTCTGGGTCTCAGGAGGACTTTATTTAATATGCAAAAGAGTTTATTTCAGTGTCACTAGATTAATCAGCAATTGGAGTTGTGAGATAATTCTGCACATTTAGGTCAGTTGAGGTAGGTTATATATATATATATATATATATATATATGTGTGTGTGTGTGTGTGTGTGTGTGTGTTTTGAGATTGTCTGCTCAGCTGACTCTTGAACTCTGTACTTTTCTACATGCAGCCAGGAGCTATGGGAGACGTCGAGGTAAACTTTCTACAACGTGCCTGTTTCCTTGTGGCAGCATGCGTTATTGCTTGAGTGGAAAACCAAACTGAGGCTTTTTGGTCGGAAACAAGAGCCGTGTCTGTCAGCATTTCGTGTGAATTTTGCCCAGTGAACTATTTTGACTATCAAAAATTCTGTCAAAAAAGTTGTGTTGTGTGAATATTCAGTCATGCATTCATTCAAAGGTTTCCTGATTGGTAACTATATTTTAAATCCTTGTGGCTGTTGAGCCTCTGCTGCTCCCAGGAATCATTAAGAATTAAAATACTTAAAATATGTCAGTGGGCAAATCATTTGTGAATTAATTTGTTACTTAAGGCTTCTCATTATGGATGTTTTATTTGATATTATTTGAATCTCTTTATAGATACTCGTACTTCAAAATGCTCTTCTTCAAAGACCTGATATTTCTTAGTGGTACTTTCTTTTATTTCACTTGATGTTGTTATTTCAGACGATCATTTTTGTGTATAAGGCGCCATCGCATACTACAAGAGTTGGCCACTGGGCTTCTTTAGCTAAAGAAAAAAATAGTACTAGATTGAGGTGGGAAAAAAAATCAATTTATGTAAAAATCGAGATTCATCTCTTCAAAGATTTAAAATCGATTCATAACTTCCAAAAATCGTTTTTTCCTTCCTGCTAAGTGCCAAGGCTAGCTCTTTAAATCAGTAGAATGCCAAATAGAGCAACAAGAAACTCAGCCAGTCTCACAGATGATTGCAGTAGATCCTGAAGTATGTACTAATTCATAAATAGACTCTGAATCCATGAATTGTTTTGAATGGAAAATTGATTCTGAATCGAATTTTGACCCCAAGAATCGAAATCGAATCGTGAGACACCCAAAGATTCCCAGCCCTCATACTAGACCTCATGAGACTGGAGCTTAGTTATGGTGCTGTAGAGGTAAAAATGCTCATGTCATTCTGAATCAACCAATAAGAACTAAGATCTTAACTAATAAATAAAAAAACAAGTGAGTTACATAAGTAGAATAAAAATGTACTAAACTGTTGAAGAGTATTTTGAATATTAATCTATTTCTTTGTTTGACTTTTTTTCATTTTGTACACTTCATAATGCTGAGCAATGTTTTTAACAGCTTTCTTCCACACAGCCTGTACCCTTTACGCTTGCTTCCCCCTCACTTTAATCTGCTTCTTTGTCTCACAGTCACTCCGTGTAAAACTGTCATAAAAGTTAAAAACATGGCTGTCCTCTGGTTGTGTCCTTTGTTATCGCAGTTATTTACAAATCCATAAAGAACGAGACAGATGAGTGATGTGACTGCTGTAGATATGTCTGTGATGTGTGTTGTATTTGATTGTGTGAAAGCCTGGTATTGGTTGAAGTCTTAACCCTCTTTCTTTGCCCTCCATCAGGCCGCTCCTCGCTCTTCCCCATCGATGACCATCTCCTCGACGACGGCCACGGCAACCAGGGTGTCCCAGGAGTCCTTGGCTCCCCGAACTGTTACCCCCACCAAAATGGGGAGCGCATCGAGCGCTTCTCTCGTAAGGTGTTTGTGGGAGGTTTGCCCCCTGACATAGATGAAGGTGAGGACTAATACAAACACTTTCACACTGTGTTGCATTACTCCGTGAGTCCTTTGCTTCTTCTATTCTTGAAATCTCCTCACTTTTTCATCATCTGTCTTTTTGTTTGCACTTCCTCCTCAGATGAAATAACCTCAAGCTTTCGTCGCTTCGGTCACCTGGTGGTGGACTGGCCTCATAAAGCAGAGAGCAAATCCTACTTTCCACCCAAAGGTAATGTCAAAAGCAGCCAGACTTCATGATTTATATCTTCATTTAGAATGAGCTTAGACGCTGTGAAGCTCAAATGCTAACAAGTAATGATGATGATGCTTAGAGAGGCAGAGTTTGTTTATAAGGCAAAATCCTTTTTGTTCAGTCAGAAATAGACTTTAAAGATCTATTCAAAGTAACCTGACTCCATTGACAAAAACAATCACAGCACAGAACACCAGACTTGAGTCAGCTTCTTGAGTGACTACTGACCTTGGATGTTATGAATTTTCAGTCTGGATGCAACACAATATTTGTAACGAAGAGAAGCATAAAAGCTAACAGATTCAAGCAGCAGTTTGTCAGCAACCCCTGTGTTCTTCAAGGTATAATTATTGTTATGTCAATTAAGTCTGGAGGCCTTAAAGAGCCAGAAGTATCAGTTGTTTGTTTAAAAAAAATTACCTTTTACCTCAAATCAAGGGTCTATATTTGAAGGAACTGCATCTGTTAATGTTTGACATTTAGATCAAAAGTCAGATCCTGTCAGTGGCTAAATTAAAAACACTTTACAGGGTAGTACAGTCATTACAGCCCGCTTTGTGTCTGCCTGCTTAAACAGTTCACAGTTGAGAGGTGAATTATATATTACCACTACATACTGTATTGAAGCAGGGGGATATAAAGGTGTGTCTGAGGATGAAAGAATATGTGAATACTGTGAGCTGAATGAAGTGGAACGTGTCCTCTGTATGACCATGTAGGAAAAATCATGTTTAAAAAAGTTCATGTTCCTGACTTAGACCTGATTCATATGGAGAACAGTCCTCTCTTTGATAACGTTTACTTTGTCTGAATAGAGTAACTCACAACACATTACTCAAACTCTATTTATTATGAACTGAATCTAATGGAAACTGTTTGGAAGTGATGAAATCAATTTATTTATTTTGTTAATTCATATATGTGTATTGTGCCTCTTCAAGTGTAATTATTTATTCTATTTTTGTTTTTTTTTTGAGGGAGAGGGTGGTTCATGTTAATGGTGCTGTTTGGATATTGGCTAAACGAACATATAATTGATTTTTAACTAATGTGTCTGAAGACATGAAAATGTAATATTAATCAATCCATTCAAAGGAGAATTTCCTAAACTTTTTGTACCATTCAGAATCTTTTTAAATCAGGCCCTGGACACTGACATGTGGATATGTGTCTGTTTTTCCAGGCTATGCGTTCCTGCTGTTCCAGGAGGAGACGTCTGTGCAGGCTCTGATTGAAGCCTGCATGGAGGAGGACGGGAAGCTCTACCTGTGTGTCTCCAGTCCCACCATCAAGGATAAACCTGTGAGTTTATCAGCTTAGTGCTGTCATGTAACTGTGATTATTAAATGTATTATTATGATTATTAAACAAGAAAAGAAGTGGATTTTAGAGCTGAATTTGTCTCTGACTCCAGGTGCAAATCCGACCCTGGAACCTGAGCGACAGTGACTTTGTGATGGACGGATCTCAGCCCCTTGATCCCCGCAAAACTATCTTTGTGGGAGGCGTCCCTCGCCCCCTGAGAGCAAGTAATTACACCAACTTTATTTTTCTTCCGGCTATTTGATGAATGAACTATTTATTCAGACCTCAAACACTTTTCTTCCTTAGTGTCACTTCCTTCTGCTCCTGGTTCTTTGTCCTGTCACTCATCAAAATGTATTTGAACCCTCTTTGCAGTTGAGCTGGCCATGATTATGGATCGTCTGTATGGTGGAGTGTGCTACGCAGGAATTGACACAGATCCAGAACTGAAGTATCCCAAGGGGGCGGGGCGAGTGGCCTTCTCCAATCAGCAGAGTTACATCGCTGCCATCAGCGCCAGATTCGTCCAGCTGCAGCACGGAGACATTGACAAGCGGGTACAGCCTTCCCCTTCATTTACATAACTCAAGTTCACTGTTATACGTATATGTTGAGTATATGACTTAAAGTTTAGAAGGATGTGTCATTTACATCAATGACCTTCCCTTTGTTTCACCTGTTTAAAATGCTCCAATAGCAGCTCAGATCTTGTTATGCTTGGTGAGACATGTTAGGCTGGAGAATGTAAACTACATTTTGAAGATGGATAGATAATTATTTAAGGACAGTACTGGATGAGGACTTTTCACACAACAATAATAATGAATAAAAAGCTGTGAGAAAAAAATGGTTGTAGGTTGTAGGACCGTTCTAGGACCCTGGCTCTTTGACTCTCTCCCAATGTCTGAGGTCAGAGGGAAGTGAAATAATACAGATGCTGCTTAAATGTGTTGAACTTAACAACACATTTTTCAAAGTTAATCCTTAAAAAACTAATTAAGAGAAATTGGAAAGAGTAAAGATGACTCAGGACACAAACGGCAGCAGCGGCCGATTCTAGGAGAGAAAATGGGTGAAAAGAGAAGGTCACTGTAGAAGTCGTTGTCTTTTTAGTGTTGATGAAGCAAACTTCCAAGAGCATTTAGAACGACAAAGGAAGGTTTCTGTTTTCAGCAACATCATGTTCCCAGTCCTTAATGTCCCCATAGAAATTGTTGAAAGGACATCTTAAATTGCAAAAAAGGTGTGTGTGTGTGTGTGTGTGTGTCTGTGCTATCAGCATCACCACGGACAAAGCAGCTTGTTGCCATGGCGATTGAAATTTTATTAGGGCTGATTGAATCAGCTTTCCTCTCAGTCCGTGCTGCAATCAGCCTTTCATGAACACACACACATTCATCTTTTGTTACTGTATGTATTCATTCATGTGTTCACTCTGTGTGTGTGTGTGTGTGTGTGTGTGTGTGTGTGTGTGTGTGTGTGTGTGTGTGTGTGTGTGTGTGTGTGTGTGTGTGTGTGTGTGTGTGTGTGTGTGTGTGTGTGTGTGTGTGTGTGTGTGTGTGTGTGTGTGTGTGTGTGTGTGTGTGTGTGTGTGTGTGTGTGTGCAGGTGGAGGTGAAGCCCTACGTCCTGGATGATCAGCTGTGTGACGAATGTCAGGGTGCACGCTGCGGGGGGAAGTTTGCTCCCTTCTTCTGCGCTAACGTCACCTGTCTGCAGTACTACTGCGAGTTCTGCTGGGCCAACATCCACTCCCGCGCCGGACGAGAGTTTCACAAGCCGCTGGTCAAAGAGGGAGCCGACCGCCCGCGTCAGATCCACTTCCGCTGGAACTGAAGACGGCGGTCGAAGACACAGTCCGAGGGAAGGGAAAAAGAAACACTGGCTAAACAGGAAGAGCATCGCTCTGCCTCTCCCGCTCTCCTAAGCTATCAGTATAATCCAGTACGTAACACTATACAGTATATACTATATATATCGATATATCTTTTGTAGCAGCCAAACACCACAAGCCTCAGTTTTTCACCAAAACCCCCCGTCACATCTCAGGCTCTGACAACTCTACAACTCTTTTGTGGTACTTTCATCTTTTCTAAGAGGAGATTTAAAAAAAAAAAAAAAAAGAGATTGATTTTTGTAGGTTTTTTTATTATTATTATTTTTGTATGTAAGATTTGAAGTAGATATGGGAATGTTTTTTGCATGGGGGCAGCTCGTCTGTCTGTTTGTCTGCTGCTATAGCCACCCCACAGTGCGTGCAGTGCACACTTGTTTCTGGGAAAAACCTTGATTCTCTAAATGTTGACGCCTGCCCCAGGTCATTAACCAAAGGTAGCAACAAAAATAGCATAAAAATTGACACGTTTTTCTGCCGCAAAACAAACGGTTGTTTTTTAGCGTTGCCATGGGCTCTTTCTTCTTTTTCGAGGGTTTATTATTAAAGAAAGACGATAGGGTGATTTCTGCGCTCGTACTGACCCCATTGAGTGATACCTCAAAACACTGAATCTGGTTTCAGCAACATTTATACCTAACAAGCTATTTTAGAAGCTTTGCTGCTATATATGAATATATATATGAATCATTGTGTAGGTATTATATTTAATGCCATTTATAAACCAGAAATCATGTGAAATGAAATGCAGTATGCACTCAACCACTAATGGCCCCCATTGCCATGGAAGGTGCATGTGATGACAATAGGTTAGCTAGACAAATAGCATGCAGGATAGATGTGTGAGAGAGAAACAATTTAACCACTGAAATCATAAAATTAATTAAATTTAGTGAGTAGCATGACCATGTATTCAAAAATTGCCTACGAGGGAAAAAATCAGACAAATAAGTAAAAAAAAAAACTATAAAGAACTATTTAAACTTGCATGCATTGATGTTTATCCGTTGTTTGATCCGTTTACATACTTAACGGTTTAAAAAAAAGTGATATTAGTTCTACTGTAGTCTTAGCAGACGCCATCTTTCTGTAACGTGATGGCTCGTATGGCAAAAAAAAAATCCTGTCGACAAGCAGAGTGGTGTTCAGTGGTTTGTGTTTGTGTCGTCCCCCCCCCACCCCCCGTGCTGTGTGACTGTTTTTTATCTTTAGACTGAGGCTCTAGTTTAGTAACCGACTGATGACGTCGTAGAGAATTCAAAACACCATAATGACTCTGCCTTCAACCCTTTCCTGTCTCTGTATAGTTCCAAAGATTCAATCTGATGTAGCGTTGCCCCGGCTGGACAGGTTCAAACTAAAGACTTGATCAGGTCGAAAAAGGAAAGGGAGATTGTTTTAAAACTTGGGCACTATTTTTTCACACGTTGGGCTTTAAGTGTCTAAAGGTTCAAAATGGAGTTGCTCCAATAGATCGCTTTAGCTCGCAGTCGTAACACTGGCTGTAATTGTTCAACTGAATCCTTGCATGCAGTTGAAGTGTGTCCACTCAAAGTTTCTGTTTCTGCCACCTTCTTCTAAGTTTCTGACAGCATGATATAAAGGATACCTTCAGAGATAGACCTTTATTGAATAATGTTTTTAAAAAACAGAAACAGACATTACATTGTTCTCTTCAAATCAACCAAACTCCATTGACAAAAAGTAGTAATTCAGGAGGTGCTGGTCTACTCCTGCCTCTGTCTTTGTGTGTCAGTGTGTGTCATTGTGTAAACACCAAAAGACACACAACAATAACACGGACAAACTGACTAAGTTTAGGCAGCAGCAGTTCAGCAAGTTGTACAAATTGAAATTAGTGGTTTTGTCAAGGAAGTCTGGTGGCTTTTAAAGTGAACAATGTGGCAGCTGTCATTCCATGAGATCCCATTTTATTATATAACAAAATATTCAGTCTCTGTTGGGAACATTTCCATCATTTTGTTAGTCACTTAGAATACCAGTGTGAGTCTGTCAGTGACTTAAACGAGCCCTTTCAGTGGATGTACTTTGGTCTGTCATTAAAGCCTGTTTTGCTGCTGACATCTAAAGCTATCGAGTCATTTAGACCTCAAACACACAAAATAGAGCTCGAGTTAGGAATTCCCAATTCCCTGAACTGCTTATTCTTTAAAGACTGGTTGAAGGAGTCCAGGGAAACTCGACTAGAGTTCACCTACTGAACGACCTGAATATCAATTACACTTAATATAAAACTCTTCTTTTTTTCTTTGTATCGTTTGTCTGTTGGATTTTCACCCTTGAATTTCTCTTAGAAAAAACTTTTTAGGGACAATCTTTTTTGTGCGGACGGTGACCCAGCCGTCCGCTTGGTACTGTAAACGTGCGTCGCTCTCGTGTCGTGTTGGTGTTTGTGCTCCACGGCGCCCCCGCTGTGTGCTCCTCCGTGTCGATGTTCGGGCATCAAAGTGTACTGTTACAAAAAACCTTAATGAAACTTATTTACTTAATAGTTGAGTCCAATTTGTCTGTGTCAACTACTTACCCATCACTGGCCCTACACTATGTTTTTTATAATATATATTATGCACTACTTTTCTATATGCCCCCCCCCCCACCCCACCCGTTTTAACTCCTTATCCACCCCCCCCCAAGTGATTTCAGTGCAGAAGCCTCCACCTATTTATAATTCTACAGATGATTTATTAAATTTTTATTTTTTCATGATTACTTATTTAAGATGTAGCGTGAAGCAGTGGTCTTAATTTATCTATATATTCTGTATGAGTAGAGCAGGAATCCAATATGTTCTAATATATTCTGATGTAGTCTGGATGTTGTGAGGACGGGGAGTCAGAGCGTGGAGATTACACACCCAGCTCCCGTCGTCCCCCCTCCCCTCCCCTCCCCCCCTGTGGCTTTACGTTCTCATGATGCGAACATGTTTGAATATCGTCACCTGTAACACTTGACTCGTGCTGTTTTATTGTGAGGTTCTATTTTCTATGTTGAACACTGTTACTTTGTCCTGTGCGTGTCTTTGTTTTTGTAAAAATCATATTTATTTCACTATTTTTGTAGACAAAAAAAAAACTATTTGATTTTGATTGTATTTTTCTATTTAAATAGGACTATTATACAATTTATTCCCCCCCCCCCCCCCCCCTTCTTGTTCTTGTGCTAATTACGCCCAAAAGTTATGTTGGAAGACAAAGAGTCCCGTCATAAACATCAAAGTTTTTGATATCTTCTTCTTTTGATACACACTGATGACACATTTCATTTGAAGGAAGGAAACATGAAGGTTTTATTCTATTCTTGGAAGACACTTGAGATTCTCCCCTGTTGCATCGAGGCCTCGGCTGCCTGTCCTCATAGATGCTCTGAAACTTGAATATAACACATTTTGAAAGGCTGACTAACCTCGAATCTGTGTTGTGATGTGCAATACTGTTTCTAATGTTTGTATAAAAGTAAGAACTACAGTGTAAACCTTTTTAATGCAGATTTATTTTTTTCATTGCATATTTTGCAGATTTCTGATCCACAGTGTCATTTTTTACTGTCAGAAAAAATAAAACCCCGTTTTTTCATTGCAACTATTTTTAAATCCAGATATCTTTGTACTGATGTAAATGATTGTAGTTATTTTGGATAGTGTTTTGCTAACAAAAGGAGAGACTTTTTCATGCATATTTCTATTTCATTTCATCTTGTTTTATCCCACCTTTTGTTTCATTTAATAGTAGCAGATTTTCTTGGAATAATTTTTTTTCATATTTAAATGTCATTGGTATTATTTTGTATTTTTATGTGGAAATACACAATATATAAATTTAAAATGCTAATTGCTAAGATATTATTTGAAGTTTAATTATTTTTAAAGCTAAATATTTGTAATTTTATTGTTAAAGTGACTAATTTCTAAATCAGAGTTTGTGTATAGATTCACAAAAAAAAGTGGTTTATGAGGTGTTTGGATTGTAATTATTACTGAATGGTTCTTTGATATGCAAATGAATATCATGTTTATTTTTATTTTTGTTGGTTTTGTATTTAAATGGGGTGTTGATTACAATCTTTTTTTTTCTTTCACTTCCTGAATAAAGACCCATTCTGTTTGGACACAACGTGGCTGCTGCTGCTGCTTGAATATGAAGGAAACCCATTTCAATCTGGGAAGAATAACACAAAAAGCAGACGAGCATAAAGACTTAGTGACAATAATCCTTCAGTATTTATGCCTACAAACTCTTATCAGTCACCAGAGACATTTAACCTGCTGTCTAATGTCGTCTGAGACAGATTTATTTGTTAAATAACACTTGTCAAAAGTCACAAAATTACTGATAGAAATATGTGAAGCAGAATGTATTTGTCTTTCTGATAAAGCTGCCATAAGTGTGAGGTAACAAAAAAACATAAGTAAGCTAGGTTTTTGAAAGTTTCCAAACACATGAACGTGCTCTGCATCAATGCTGGTGACAAAGTGCTGAAGAGGAGACACATCACATCGTCACCACTGACATTTCTCTGCTTTGTTCAGCTACTTCAAAAGTTAGCTTCCTCTTCTACTCTGCTTATGTGCAATGAGTGTGATTTAATTTATAGAACAGATCAGTGACAAAACAGACATTACATTTCAGCGATTCTTAACTAACTCATTGAAGGTTTTTGGGATGTGAAGCAGATTTCAACAAATGCCACAAAAAAAAATCCCAAACCCAAGAAGAACGGCCATATTTATGTTTTGAGCCTTGCAGCAATAAGGACTTAAAGCTTGAGTCACAAATAGCAGCTAAGCTATTAATACAACTGTATAAATGTATTTTACCAGGAAGTCCCATTGAGATGAAACGTCTCTTTTACAAGAGAGATCTGCAGGAAGCAGCCAAACACAACCAAAAACATGTTAAAACCCAACTTAAACAACACAACACTGAGAATCACACAAAGTAACACAGATATCTAAATACACTTTATAAGAAATACAAACACCTACTTTACATTCTTTATGAAATGTGTGTGTCTAATATTGTAGTTGAATTAGCACTGTCTCCAACAACGAGTGGCAATACAAAACTGGGGGCTTTTTATTTTATGCCTTTGGATCAGTGGTTCTCAACTGGTCTAAATTCAGGACTGTGACGTCACTGACTGCAGGCAGTGCACACATCTATGGCACACACACACACACACACACACACACACACACACACACACACACACACACACACACACACACACCAAACTTTTCCCTCTCTGCCAGTTCTCCTAATCAGAATCAGAATCAGCTTTATATGCTTACACACACAAGGAATTTCACTTCACTCAGTACATCATGACAGCATCCTCCTCTCCATGTCCTTTTCATAGCGCGACCCAGGGTGCACACTTTCACATTCATTAAAATGACTTCTTAATGAAATGGCGTTTCATATGTGCTCCACTGTGTCCCGTTTGTGTGCCAAACGAAGGCGGTCCATTTCCACTTGATAAATAGGATGTGGCGCGAAATAGTGGTCACCTGATTTGAAGAACTTATCTCCACAAACATGTCATTGTGGTGTTAATTACAACGTTGATAACGATGCTTAAATTATTGAAGTTTAAGATAGGGGGCGATTTCAAAAGGTTAAAAAAATCATTTAATTCATAAGAAAAAGTGTTTTTGTTAAAAAGTAATGTAATTCAAAGCGGACAGTGGGAGGGGCTTCTGATTTAAAAGATGGCTGCAGTCAGTCCAGTTCTGGTAACAGAGAAAGTTGCAGCTGCCATAATAGTTTGAAGTGCTCTTGTTTTGTTTGTTCATGTGGAACTTTTCCCTTTATGGCAGACTTTTTTTGGCCCTTTTGTAAATATCTTTCACCGCACCTTGGGAGTCCGACAAAAAAATGATAATTACAGCATCACAGCATTTTACCACTACACCTGTGTTTTTTTCCAATTTTTGAGGTGTGTGAAAAAGAACCCCAACATATTACTCACCACCAACAAAAACAGTGTTGTCTGATCTCAGACTGTACAAAACACGGGACAGAACAAAGAGTCAAAACAAACACTATTATTTACCAGGCACATATTCATGACCCACTGAAATCCGCTCCACATCCCACTTTTGGGTCCAAATTCCCACTAGTTGAGAACCACTGCTTTGGAGTATAATGCCATTCAGACTTCATTGAGTCTATGCTTTTTCATGCAGCATCTGTGATTTTGTATTTTCTTCTGTTGTATTACTACTTTGATTACACTAAAGGTTCTAAATACTACAATCAATGAGTTAAGTTTTCATAATAATCAGAATTAATACATGTTCATGCTCTCTTATTAACTATTCTTTGACATTAAAATCTACATATCCTACCTGCTATATGCAAAACCACTTTACAAAATAACTAGGGTTATTCAGAAAGTGTTAACCAACAGATCTTAAACAAATACGTAGGTTTAAATGCTAAGCTGATAATTCATTATTTTAATATTGAAGACAGATTTTCCATATGGTATCTATAATATATATCCATATGTGGAAAGGAAATAATCCAAGAACTCCTCTGGCACACATCCACACATCAGCTGTGGCCCCGTTCAGGGATGGTTGTGAGGAATACTTGCATGTGAAACACAGAGGTCAACAAAACACAAATGACTTCTACCACTGATAAATCTGATTTTCAAAGAGCACATCATTTTCCTCCAGGATCCAAGCTGCTGACTTTACACATATTTAAACAATCTGCATGCATGACATAATGTGGCTGAGTCGGTGTGCACACACTGTGCTTGGCTGTATGCTAGTTGTTTGTCTTTGGGAAGTTTATGAAGCAGGGAAAAGGGAGTGGAGAGAGGGGGAGGGATTGAGGGAGTGCATCTTGCAGCTTCTGCATTACAAGAGGCTGTCAGCGGCACCACAGCTGAGCGAGGCACGCAGACGTCTGAGAGCAACGGAAGAACAGGGACGGAGAAGATGTTAACCCAGGAGTCAAATCATCATAAAGACTGGAATCTGTGCAAAGAGGACGAGGACACGAGGCAGTGATAACTGTGATCAGTTTTGGAGATGAACAGCTGCAAACAGTGGGGTAAGAACACTGATCACACAGCTGCAACTGTAATCCCTGCTGTATTTTTATAGACCGGCACAAAACATTCTTATTCACAGTATTTAAGAAGTGATGCACAACTGTTGAATTTCCTTATCACATGAAGATGAAATACTTTGAATTACTTTGCCAACACCCGTCAGTGTTTGTGCACACGTAAGCCCATGATTAGGCATGACTCTAAATATATGTGCATGTATTTATCTACATTTTTATGATAGTCAATTATCCTGCTTACAGAAGATGAAGAAGAAAAAAATATTTCTTTTGAAATGCACGTTGCACTGAGTGACTTACTGCACCGGGGACTTTTGTGAGCCTTGTGCCTGACATGAATTAGAAACACCTAGAGGCCATCTCAGAGGCTGCCATTGCTTAAAGTGGACACAGACATTTTTCAGTGAAGAAGGGCCGAACACAGTTATCCACTAATGCACCACCTGTTCACTGGCAAAAGGGGGATTTTCTTTTTGCAGAGGTTCTATTGCGACAGAATTCCAAGTCGATTTGTAATCATTTTAATGTTTGAGTGCATTTTTTGCATTGCATTTGTTGTTTGCCCTCATGCACACGTCTGAGTAAAAAGAGCACCATTTCTTAATAATAGTGACTTTACTAATGCTTACATCATTGCTGCAGTCAGAGCAGAAAAGGCGGGCGGGGTTTCCTCTCCCCCAGGACCTCACACTGGCTCTGTGACCAGATCACTAGCCTTTAAAAATCAAAAACATGCAACATAAGTGGAGCAGAGGGACTGTGCGTTTCCAAGAACAGGCTCAGCTTGTTCATGTCTGTGTGTGTGTGTGGGTGTCTGTGAGTCCATCCGTTTATTGTCTCGTAGTAAGCACATTATTTGTCTGACCTGCTGGCATCTCTCACTGCCAGACAAACTAAATGTGTAATGGCAAAGAAATCATGTTGCAACAAAGACACACAGTTACACAGTTTTAAGACAGACAGAGTGGTGATCTTCCTCTGAAAACCTTCACACACATGTTCCAACGCCCCATCAGCCACAGACAGCAGGCCCAAAGAGCAGATGCACAACTCACATTCTCACGCCCACATGGGGCAAATATGCAAAGAACAAACATGTGTGTATTAATCAAATCGACTAATCCCATTGTCAAGTTTTAATCGATGTCATTCTGAAGGAATTTGGAAACATCTGAAAGGTTTTTCCAGGTGGATCTTCTTACACGACCTCTGCTGGATCTTTATCTCTGATTCTACTTTTGACCTCATTATTATTTCCTGTAGGGTTATATGTTGAGATCCTGTAATGTTTCTGTCTGTTCAAGTGCTCCATGATTATGTTCCCCTGACACAGATTGTGCTGGATGTTATGTCACAACATGGGAATGTTTTGGAACAGAGACAAGGTTTTAGTTTGAAGTCTCTCACATGTGAGCCTGTGGTGGATGAGAACATCAGCGCGAGACAGTCACATCCAGATTGCTTCTTATTATAAGAGTCGGTTCTGATCTCATGCTGTACTGGATCACAGATGTGTTTTTCACAACTCCACTCTAAGTGTTTAATTGCATCATGAAACTGATTACAAGCTTCCACTTCTAATCAGTGGAAGTGATTACCTGAAAACACAAAATGTTTTGTTCAATTTGAGCAGAAATAATCCTGACATTTGTTTTCCTCACATCAGAGAGATGTCCGTAGATGTTCTCTTAACTCTGCTGTTTGTATATTTCCAGATGTGAAGATGTGGACATTGATGGGAGTAGTGTGTCTGTGCCACTGTGTCTTTGGACAGCTGTTTGACAACAAAATGAAAGGAGCACCTCGTCTGATCTGCAGCGTCCCCGGATCACCCGGCCCACCTGGCAAACCAGGCCACAGCGGGCCTCCGGGAGCAGATGGGAATGCGGGTATCCCTGGAAGAGATGGTAGAGACGGCAGGAAGGGTGAAAATGGGGGAAAGGGAGAAGAAGGTATAATATAAAAACATAACATGTGCCGATAAAATTCTACTACCACTCTGTGCCAGGGTAAAGCTGGCACTGAAAAGTTTCCCTACCTGGCAGCTGACAGGACTCATATGTGGCGTCCAGACGTTGAACAGAATCCCACAGAAAAATATATTGCCATTAATATTACGGTTATGAAATACAGGAGTTGTTTAGATTAGCACCCACTGCAGGCCTTAAGGTGAATCTCAAATCAGTGTAAACAGGCCTTTAAGCATCTGACTCCCACACACTATCATGGTCGTTTAAGAAAGAAGGAAACTAGACACCATATCATGTCAAAATACACTTAACACAAAGGTGTGCCTAAATGAAGCATCATGCTCTCAGCTGTATAATTATTGTGTACCTGTACATTTTTCATTATTAACATTAATTTGTGATAAGTTTAAAAGTATCACAACACAAAAGTTAGTTTAACCAAATAATCAAATTCACAAAAGGCATTTCATGAGTGCTGATATATGAGCCTCATGCACTAAATACAGTTCATTAAGATTACAGCAGAAGGATTTTTGTCTTCATTAAAACATATGACCCCTCAGAATCACATTAGTTTAATTTCACTATCTGCATAATAACTATAAATATACAGCTGTACATAAAACAATGTAGCTGTTCTTTAGTAACCATGGAGACAAACAGAACAGAGTGCAGTCATTGACCACTATTGGCCACTTGTATAATAAGAGCTGTATTAAAACAATACTGAATATCAGCCTCTTGCCTACGACCCAATCACAGCAGTGTTGATATTCAGAACATCATTCCCACTTTGATATAGCTGAATTAGCCTAAATGTAGATTTAAAAAAATGTTTACACTTCAACTTTTTCTTTTTTTTACACTAAAAGTTTTTATTAGTTTTTCAACAGAAAAACATCAACAACATAACATCAGAATAATTGCCAGACATTTAGACATGTTGAATTTTAGCCCTAAGTAGTGCAGTTCACAAGGGGTCTTTAAATAGCTTCTATAATTTACATGATAAAGAAAAATGAAATAAAAAATAAAACAGTGAAAAGGAGGTAAACGACATAAAGTTGTCAGAATGAGTGGGGCAAACCACCTAGCACCTTATCTATTGATATGTTGAATATTGTCTCCTACACTTAACTTTTTCATGAGCATAAAAAAGATGATGTCCAAAGTGTTATAGGTTCTTCCAATACGCCTTCCTACATTTTCCACAAATTTCACAAAGATGTTTCCAGTAGCCGACACGTCTGAAAAACCTCCTCGTTGCGATAACAAAGTACATTTACTGTCTTTTTTAATGATCTTTCAACCATAAGTGGGCTGATCTCTACCATCCAAAAACAAACTTTAGAATATTATTAATTTAGTAATTCATTTTATGTTCATTTATTTCCTTAATTCTTTCTTTTACTGTGTTATTTTCTTCAACATATCTTTATGCATTTCTTCTTCATTATGTTAATGATTGAACAATCATCCAAATAATAAAATATACAGAAAGGAAAATCTTGTAGGGAAGAGAACTAATAATAAAATAAAACAAAAGTGAATTAATAAAATAAAAACATATTAAAACAGTCTATTGTCTAAAATGTCTAAAATGTCTATTAGTGTCAGATTGTATCAATTAAAGTGTGGCCAAATATTTTATATTTTTTCCGTCCTCCATATCTCACAACAGTAACCCACACAACAAATATATTAGTGATGACCCATTCCCAAACTTTGTAAAAACCTCCATGGCACTGCAGGAGCACACCTACCATCATAACGATCATTTTTGAGTCATGTAAACGTCTTATCGTGGTTGTCTGCAGCCAAAAGAAGTCCTGCAGGTAAAGGTGCCATAAAGTTATACAAAATATTTGAGAAGAATGGATGGGAGCATCGCTCTGTACTGCACTGTTTCATCTGTGCAGTCTGAAGTGTAGTAAATCTGTCAATGAAAAATAAACTTTGGCACCTTAGTTTTCCATTATGTGTGGAAGCAGTAATTCAGCCAAACACCTTCAGAGACATAAAACTACATCGAATATCCAACTGTCTTTGCCTTGACATACAGTGATCACAGTGTTTCCTAGCTACAGGATATTTACACTGGAGTGCGCTGGTTATAAGAAAGTGTGAATGAATCAAGCAAAAATGTGCTTTCAAAAGTCAAGTGGCTTCGCTCCAAGGTTGACTTAATGCATGACGTTGGGTGGGGTTTAATGTTTCCATTGACAGCTCATTTAAAGTGAGAAACTGACACACAAAGAAAAGGAAGAGAACTGGCAAAATGAATCTACCAATCTTTGTGTAACTAGGCAGAAATATCAATTCAATGATCTTTCTGTTCCAGGCTTAAAGGGCAGAGTCGGCCCAACAGGTAAAATTGGAGCTCGAGGTGAGCGTGGCCCTGCAGGTAAAAGAGGCCCCACAGGAGAGAATGGAGACGTGGGGTTGCTTGGTCCTGCTGGTCGTGAAGGAGATAAGGGAGACAAAGGTGCACGAGGGACACCTGGAACTGCAGGAACATGCAAGTGCGGCAGCCTGCTGCCTAAATCCGCCTTCTCTGTGGGGATTACCAGCAGCTACCCTGCAGAGAAAACTCCCATCAAGTTCAACAAGGTGCTGTTTAATGAGGGCGGGCACTACAACCCACAGACAGGGAAGTACATATGTGCATACCCAGGCATTTATTACTTCTCCTATGACATTACACTGGCCAACAAACACCTGGCCATCGGTCTGGTTCAGAACGGTCAGTATCGCATCAAAACCTTCGATGCCAACACGGGGAATCATGATGTAGCATCAGGGTCCACTGTGATGTACCTCAACCCAGAGGATGAGGTGTGGTTGGAGATCTTCTTCAAAGACCAGAATGGTTTGTTTGCAGACCCGGGCTGGGCTGACAGCTTATTCTCTGGCTTCCTTCTTTATGCAGATTCTAACTACTTTGACACACTGGCAGATGAGTATTCATAGATCCTGGAAAGCACATAACAGAAACTGCAGGTCAAAGTTGTTTTATTACACAAAGGTCAAACTCTATTTTTGTACAAGTGTTTGTATTGCTGTATAATATTTTATTACTATAGAGACATATCTACTGATTTGAAATAGTATTGTTTCATTAGCTTAATAGGTCTCTGATTTAGATGCAAGATCGATTATAATAAAGAATAAATATTGTTGACACAGTTGGAGCTTGTTTTGATCTGTTCTCCTGTACAACATTGCGAGAGTAAATCATTAGTTTATTTTATTTTTATGTAGACTATTTAACCTTATTTAGCCAGAAGAAAACTCAATGAAAGTTAGACTATCAAGACAGGCAGAAGCACAGTACACAAAGTTTCTGAGAAACAACAACCAGCCAAACATACAAACATAATACAAGCTTCAAAATACAAAACATGAAATAATAATGACGATAATAATAATTGATTGTAAAATGTGTAATATAATAAAAGTTCTAATTTGTTGATAGTTTTTACTGTTTTATTGATCTATGTGTTTAATTTTTGTTTGGGCCTTTTTTATCTGTTTATTTGCTTTATTTATGTGTATTATCATTTGTGTATCTTTGCATTCGTTTCTATTTTCTTGCCTTGTTTTAATTGTAAAGCACGTTGAGACTTATCTATGAAATATAAATAAGGTATTATAATCATAATTATTCAAATGAAAAGCTAAATAAAATCTGAAGTAATGTTCTATTAGAAATTAAACCAAAAACAATAACTTGGGGGGAGAAAAAATATGCTATGGTTTTTGTTTTCTGTTTCATGGTTTAAAAAATATTTAATTAACACTGCACAATTTACACATTAAGTCAAACAAACAACGACATAATACATGATGGTTGTTTATGTTAAACAAAATACACGTACATATAGAGACATCTAATAGAAAATGGAAAATAATTATGAAAACATCAAAATGTATACGAAACATTAAAATCTCTATATTTTTACAGACATATAATATATATGATGACATGAAATAGCACTACAAACATACTAGTCATCACCAAATACAGTTTATGTAGTTTTTCTTTTTAAACCGTACGCTTTTTCGATTCTCTTATTTTGGGCTTCTCGGACTCCGTAATGGGCGTCACTGTGTTCTTTGATTGATGGCCTATTTGACGAATGGTAATCGACAAACGGGAGACCCTTCGGACGCATCGGCGGTAATTTTCATGTTCGGTTGAGAAGTAGTTTATCCCGTTACTAGGCAGCGATAACGGTGATCGTTTGCTCAGTAATGATGGAGAAAATATCTCCCTCAAAGAAATGAAAAGTCAGGACCAGGTGATATTAATGTCGGTGTAATATTGTGTGAAGTAAGTCGGTTTCGATACGGACTAAACCACAACTTCAGGTCGCTTTATGCTCAATTTATTGTAAAGAAAAGCATCATGGCCTCTTCAGGGTAAGTTTATCTGCTTCCTTCTTGGTTCTGAAAACGGTGATATTAACTATATGATATATTAACTTAACCACTTGAGTGCAGAAAGCTTTTACGTGTCTGAGATGACACTTTCAGCTGGCTATCAAAGCTAGCGTTAGCTCCTCTGGCTGTGTTGTAAACAAATCTTCTGTTTCAGAGATATTCGTGAAAAACTGCGAAAGAAACGTCGAGCTCTGAAAGAAACTTTGAAGAACAGAGACGAGGATGACGTTCAGGTGAATCATTACAATAATGCTATTACAGATAAATACGATCTTGTGTTATTTATTTATTTATTTATTTGTTAGGGACAGTGCATATTAATGAACAGCTGTAACAATAACAGATGTAAAAATGTCAGATTATAGCTATTAGTATAGCTATTAGCTATTATAAGTGCTAGTTTCCATCTGTTGTCCCTAGGCAGGTAACAGTGAAAGACAAATTACAAATAAAATACAAATACAAAGTGACACATGACAATAATAGAGGTTAAAGGTGGTCACAGACTTGGTTTTCTTTTATCCACTGTTTGAGGTGTGTTTTGAAGGCTGCATATGTTTGAGTCTCTTATTGTGAGTAATATTTATTTCCTTTGACTGACAGAACAGTTTGTCTGAATGTAGTGCGTCTGTATGGGACCTCACAGTCTCCTCGGGCTGTGGCCCCTGGTGCCGATCCCACTGGCAGACTTCATCTTTATAAAGTCCTCAAAAATTTAGTAAATTATGTTTATCTAAAACAGTGCAATGGTGAAACAAAAATGGCTTTTTGTCAAAGATGTCTGTGTTGTTTGTGTGGACTGGCATCAGCCCCTGAGAGAGCCCTGCTTTGACAAGACTCAACATGACTGGGAGGAGTGTTAGCTTCACTGTACACACACTCACAGTCAGAAACACACACTCACACACAGGAAAAAGAGCTGCTAACTCCTTAGTAATGTCATTATACTCGACAGGCTCTGGTTCCGTCTACCAAAATGAGTAAGGGAAAACTACAAACTACAATAAAGGTTGGTGTGTGTGTTTTGTAGCTTAGCCTACAGGCTGTAGTTTGTGTGTGTGTGTGTGTGTGTGTGTGTGTGTGTGTGTGTGTGTGTGTGTGTGTGTGTGTGTGTGTGTGTGTGTGTGTGTGTGTGTGTGTGTGTGTGTGTGTGTGTGTGTGTGTGTGTGTGTGTGTGTGTGTGTGTGTTTTGCTGGCTGCTCAACACCAATATTCTGCTCTCTTTAAAAACTATAGCCCCTTTCCAGCTGTGCAACATAGTGTGAATAAAGGGAGAGTGCACATTTGCAGTGGTGATGCTAGAGTCTGGTGGGGCCCTAGGCAAAAATCAAGGGGCAATCCATCCAGCGTTCATCACGATTATGTCTGCCAGACGATGCTTACTCCTCTTCTTCTTTCCAGTTTATTTTTTCTCTCCTATAGATGGATAATTCCTCTTCAATTTTCTTTCTTTATTTTATTGACAAACTTTGTTTTTCACTGCAATAATGCATGCAACTCACAAGAGTGAGTGCTGTCTGATGGGGCCCCCTTAGGGAGGTTTCCTATACTGAAATTTTGGCCACTGCTTTTGTTTAAGTTTGTGAACCCTCAGGGGCCCCCTTATTGGTCTGGGGCCCCAAGCAGTTGCCTGCCTTGCCTGTTGTCGAGCAGCACCTCTGCGCATTTGCTGCCTGGATGTTGCTTGCTGTTTAACAGTATACCTGTGTCACACTAGGAACCTGAAACCAGTGAAGAAGATCCAGGAGAGACTCTGAAACGCACTTTTAGGACACAAAGAGAGAGGAAGAAAAGGGTACGCTTCCACCTTCATTCTTTAATCCAATAATAACTGTTATATGGTTATGTTATGTATATGTTATGTATTAACTTCAAAACTCTAATATTATATGTAAATGTTGTCAAAATGTTCAGTACTTCTATGCCACATATTTTTAAGCTAAACATTCAGCTTTATTTTAACAAACAATTATATTGAAAGTATCTATTTTATAAGACGGGTGCTTAGGAGAGGATTGAATCCACCAAAAATTGCAGCAGAACTCCTACACACTGTCTTTATTGTACAACTACTTTTGCAAAGTTTTCATACCAAACTGTTGACAACACATTTGTTATTTGGAGTTGGCCATGCAATTTAAAAAAAATCTAAAACAAAAAGTTCCCAACATCGGATAGGTACAGATATTTTTTTACTCTTACTTACATCATCATAATGTCTAAAATTCTGGTATCATCATCTCTTGGTGTGTTTCAGCTGCTTGAACAGTCTTCATACCAGCAGCATGAAGAAGGCGGTTTGGAGGAGATCTCGTCTGTTCAACACCGCAGTGAAGACGAGGAGTCAGCTGATCAAGCAGGTGAAAAGTCTGCAGTTTTGTCAAGACCTCCGACTGGATCTCTGAAAGGTTAGTGTCCAGGTCTTCTTTCCCTTCATGCCTTTTGGTCTCTTCCAGTGCAAAGAATCACAAGAAATGACCAGTACTTTTGTGCAATATTAAAAGGTGTTTTAATGGAGAAAATGTATCATTTGGATAGAATTACCCAAACATCTCTAAATAAACTAATGCAATACTTTCACACAGATGAAAATAACAACCGAAAGAACACAAAGAGAATGTTGGCTGTGATGTAAAGAAATGCAGAGGATGACTTTCACTCTGTACCAACATTTGGTATGAGATCATCTGTTTGAATTTATCATGCACTGCCTTTAAGTAAAACAGATTCTATTTTTTTGCTTATTCAGTCTATTAAATCTTCAAAGAGGTGTTTTTTTTTTCATTGCAAAAATAATAATAATAATAATAATAATAATAATACTTTAATTTAATAATAATTAAACAGTAAACTGAATCTGTAATCAATGCATGAGGACAAGTATTAGAGGCCATTAAGAGAGCTGCTGACTTGGTGGTGTCCTTTGTTCAAACGCTGATGTAAGATATACATTATGGATCCCTGCTTCCACATCTTTCTTTCTTTGCTTTATGTTTCTTTTTTTTTGTATTTGTGTCTGTATACATTAAACATACGTACATGCCACGTGCCACTTTACAACTCTTGACATGGTAAAAACAGATACAAAGTTATTCACATTTCAAGTAGCTGTTACTGATACTTTTGTCATGTTTTTTGGTCTTCTAGGTCGCTCTTCAAAAATTCTACATTCTCCTGGCTCTCAGCATTTAGACGACTTAGTGACACGACGCTTGCAAGAGAAACTGAACGCTGCCAGAGTAAACCCAACTTTTTTTTGGCAAAAAATAGCTTTAAAGGACTTTGACTTTTGTCCTGCAGATGAAAAATATTGACATGTGAGTATGTCCTCTTGTGCTCAAGTCAAAAGGTGAAAGTCTCCAGGAGCAGGAAGCCCCTCTGGAGCCACCAAGTCGCCTACAAGGACTCAGAGACAGAGACACTGTGACCAGGTTTGACCGAGAGGTGAGCATCAAGTTATATCAACTGTGGCCAAACATACTTCCAGCAATGATGGTACATCTTAATCGATCCAGTAGTGGAAGTTTAACTCCCAGTGTTTGACAGTTTGATCTAGACAGAGCAAGACGCCATGATGACCCTCTGACCCTCGGCCCCAGGATCAAGTTCAGAGAAGCAGAAAAACGAGTGAGGCTGTAAACAAGATTGAAATGATCTTTTAAGAATATAATTTTCTTGGTTTTAATTATTTATCTTCTTTTCCAAATTCAGACAGAAAAAGACCTACCAACCTCAGAAGAGGCATTCAACTTCTTTACTTTCAACTTTGAGCCAGAGCCACAAGATGGAGCTCAGAAATTAGGCAGGAAGAGACATAAACAGAAAAAAACAGTAGAAGTTGACCAAGGTGAAGAAGGAGAAGAAGAAGGAGAAGAAGAAGCTGAAGACAAGGAAGTTGTTGGAGAAGGTGAAGATAATCAAGATGAAAATGAAAACCAGGTAAGATAACGTTGACTATAATGTATAGATGATCTCTGTATATGATGATTTTTTTTCCCTCTGTCCTTTGTTTTTGCAGCAGTTGCACAAGACAAAGTCGATTTGTGAATGCCTCATGTTCTTTATCCTGCCGTAGGACGAAGAAGCTCCTCTTGTTCAAGATGAAGGGGAGGATCTGTTCGTCATTGAACAGTCATCGCACGACTTCCTGGAGATGAAGAAAGCAGAGTATGTTGGGTACCGGCAGCTTGTTCAGAGAGAGAGTGAGCTTCTCTTTACGCCCAGTTTTCGAACAGGTATTCTTTTATGTACAAAACGACCTACCACACTTAACATCCAACGCTTTTAATACATCATTTAACAGTGTTTATCTGTTATCGTGGCAGTCCCAACCTCCATCAAACTGCCAGAAAACATGAAGCCTCGTTACCTGGAGGACGAGGGTCTATATGTCGGGGAGAGGCCGCCTGTCTCCCTCACCAACGAGAACATTCTGGAGAACCGCATTCTGAAAATGGAGGAGGTAATCTCATCGAACATGCCCCACATGTCTGTTATCTGTCGTTAATGAATTCTTTCAGATATCCCTTTTTTTAATGTCCTTATGAAGGGAAAGAAGTGGTTTGGAGATGACGGCAGGATCATGGCTCTGCCTGACCCCATAAAGGAGTCGTCCACTCGACCCCCTCTCTTCAACATGGAGGACGACCTCGATCCCGCACTGCAGACTGTGTACAGAAAGGTCAGACCCACACTCATTGTTACTCTTTATTTGGCAAATCTTTCTTCAGTGCACACTCGTAAACTCAAAGTATTGTGGCACACTTAAATTGGGGGGGTTCTCTAACGCGTGTGCCATTTTTAAAAAAGAGCAAAAGGACCAGGTTTGACATTTGGTACAAAAGAACATGGGGGGAGGGGGACATCAGGGAAAAGTGCAGAGGTGTATGCAATTTATCTTTGCCAATATCTCTGCAGACAGCCACTGAGCATTATGTGTATTTATAGAAATACAAGCTGGATGGTTATTTGTATAAAACAGGTGAATTTGAAATATGCGTCTTCCTGTTTTGTTTGACCACTGTATTTACTCTGTTTATTGGTTGATTGTTGAGTGTTTAAATTACTGTTTGGTTTTGTCAATGTGGGTCCTTAAAAGAGTTCTGCTTTTTAGGACCGTTGTACGGTTGACTCTCTTTCATAAAAGATACTGACTGACATGACTTCAGTACCGTTAGGCTTAAAACCTAACTGGCACCCTGACACATGGTCAAACCATCACACAATGCACATAACCCAATACTTCATGAAGATTATCCTGATACAACTTTAAAACAGGTGTCAGAGATGAGAGTATCCCTCGACTCACCCTATTCTTGCAGATGTTTAACAAAAGATTAATGAATTTAAGTGAGGCGATGTACTGTGTTAATACACTGAAATGATGCTCCACACTATCAATTTAAGATTCATATTTCACATGTAAAGATGTGAATATTGTGTTTCCTGATGTAGTGATATTGTTTACTGGCATATATATTGCCCAGGCAATAATGCACAGCTTCTCTGAGCCAGGTTGAACTTATAGTTTCACAATAAATATTAAATCATAACGGCTATACTATGTGCTAATGGTATATTGCTATTGCTAATTAAAGGCCCTACATCTGCAGTACAGTGATGCACTTTATGAATGTCATACGACTATAGGTTGGATTTACAACTGACAATAATCAACAGACATGAAGACGTTTATGTTTTTGAAGGGTTAAATTTAGTATTATTCTCCACGTTGAAACACAACACCTTCATATTTACCATCCTTGTCTCCGGTATAGAACAGGCAACATAAATATTCAACATCATATCATTCCCTCAAAGATTTTAAGAACTATGTTACAAACATGATAATTTAATCAGACAGAAACTATCAGTGAATATCATGTTAGCTCCCTTTAGTGCATTAGACCTGCGTGCTTCCAGATCACTGAATGTACCGGTAATTACTTTATTAATTGTATCACTCCTCTCAGCTTCTATTTGTGAGAGCTACAGGATATCCTCATTAGATAAAGGTTTCCCAGCGAGCTGACAGACTTGCACACATTTGAAGCCTTAAAGAGCACCGTGTAGCTATGTCAGCTACTTGCCTACACATACCAGGAGCGTGGGTATTTAGAGGGACATTATCTTTGGGGAAGAGACAATCAGATTGTTCAGAGCCGTCTTTGTTTTGTTTGTTTCACATGCATGTTGTTGAAAATGTAAAGTGCTTGTAAAAGGTTTTTTTCTA
Organism: Labrus bergylta; assembly: GCF_963930695.1. Lineage (NCBI taxonomy): Eukaryota > Metazoa > Chordata > Actinopteri > Labriformes > Labridae > Labrus > Labrus bergylta. Next base: position 30,005,289 of record NC_089200.1, read on the forward strand.
CATGTGTGTGTAAGAGTTACATATTTTTGATTCATTAAAGAAGGTAAGTTGTGTGTGAATGCTCGATGACAAATGATGTAAAGTCATTTTTAATTTCAGAGTACATTTGTAAGTCATTTACAGTTAATTGCAACCCAAAATGTCTGAAGTTTGCAACCATGCAAATATATTTAAAGAAAAATGGTGCAGATTGGACCTTAGATGGAACTAAACATGTTACAGAACAAAGAGACGGAAGAAATTGAATTCTCTATAGACATTTGCAAAAAAAATTATTTCCAGGCACGCATTCGCAACCCACTGAAAACAGCTCAGAGACCCACAGGTTGAGAACCACTGTCGCAGAGAGATTTGAAGAGGTCAAGTCAGAGGATTAAAAAATGTGAACAACAGTCCTCATATCTATTCAGGACCGGAATTTTTTATGATGGAAGAAGTCAGTGCTGACAGCTGATCAGCTAACAACTATATGATCGCATGGTCCATCTGTGTCTTTTTTAAAAACATCTCAAGTTAATAAATCTCAGATATTTCAAAGGTGTGGCTGCCCAAAGAGGAAAAGAATGACAAATATATAAACCAAGAAAAAAACTAAGAATTCCAGCATCACAGGTCACAACACTGATGTCACTGACATGCTGGGGTTGTCTTCATGTTAAACAAGCATGTACTGTATGTAATAAGTAATATAAAAGAACTTCTGTCTTCGCATGTATTTTCATTTTATAGAAACAAATCTTCCACATGTCATCATCCAGTAAACAGATCATCCAATTGATTTTGATTTGTTGGTTATGGTGCTTTGTTTTCATGCATGACTTTTCATTACAGCTCTCCCTGCCGGTGCTTTGAATCCTCTTTCATGCTCCCTTTAAGATTGCACTCATTCTTAAATACACTTGAGGGAGGCACCAGCATATTTCATAAGTGAGTATCATTTTCCAGAACATTGCATGATAAATGATGTTGCTCTTTCCTGCAGGCTATAAAGTCCAAGTATGCAAATCTGTATATTGCTGGTGCAGCGGACCCTGAAGGAGACTACCAGCTGGATGTGGATGTCTCTGGGCTGATCTTCTCTCATCACCCACTCTTCAGTCGTGAACATGTCTTGGGGGCCCGTCTTGCACAGCTGTATGATCAGTACCTCACCAGGCAGCGCAATAACCTCACAGGTCATCTAACAGACAAGGTAAACTTCACCATCCAGCTTTCTCTGAGTAGTAAAGCTGTCACAACGACTTTCAACGTTTCTCTAAGAATGTCTATGAATTCCTCACATGAGACGTTTATGGACTATATGGTGTGTTGTTTGTTTCCCATATGCTGCAGCTGCATGGATTGAGGAGTGCACTGCGAAATATGCTTAACATCCATGGCGGGCAGAGCCTCAGTCAAGCCATGCAGCGGAGGATATCTGAGTACAGTCTGGAGGTCAGGTGAGTAATCCAGATGTTTCCCATCAAAGCACTATTTAGATGATAACCAGGTACCTTTAGCAACGTAACAGGCAATATTCCTGCTTTATTTCCCCCGACCCCCCGTGAATATTCCAGGAACACTCGGCAGCTGCGGGACAGTGAGCAGGAGAAAGACAGGACCCTGCTGAAGAACATTGTTAAAATGTGGAAGGATATGAAGGCCCTGAGAGACTTTCAGAAATACACAAACACTCCTTACAAGCTCTACCTCAGAAGGTAAATCTCTTTGTGCAGTTAGAGAATTTACAGTATTGCATTTACCGGTGCTGTCCCCTTCAGCTTTGATGATCTTATCAACCTGGACTTATATTACATTTATTGGGGTCTTCAAAACCAATGGATAAAAAAAAAGTTTGGGATTGCCCACAGTTGTAAGGGGCAATCGTGCCCATTAAATGCACGTCCACCAAAAGGTGCTTGTTTGGTCATTAATGGGCTCCACATTTTTTCTGAAACATCCTGATAACATGTCAGACATGATCCCTACAGAGATAGACTTTGGTCAAAAGGGTAGAAATCATATTTACATCACTCTCTTCAAAGCAGCCATACTCCTTTAACAGCAACAGAACTTTTTCCTCGTAGAATACAGGAGTTGTTAGTCTAACTCTGCCATGTTTTCGGTTCCTTTTTGCTATTGCTATTAGGTGATTTTTGTGTTTAAATGGTTAGTTAGGTTTCAACACATTGTTTGTGTAACATGCAAGAGAATACTGTGCTCTGTGAGAGAGGATTCTTTTCAGTGTTGTAAGGTTGCTTTGAACAGAGAAATGTGACATGTTTGGGATACTTTCCCTTATTTATCCAAAAAGTAGAATAACAATGTGAGACGACTGGTAGCAAGAAGATGCTTTATGGGCTTCCTACTGTAAAAGATCTGGCATGAACCCAACACTTTCTGCTTGTACATTTTGTTCAAGGGTATATTTTTCTGGTCAAATTCTCAGTATACACTACTTCCCACAGATTATGCTTGCTGTTTAACCTATGTATGTTCAGTTTAACATATTGGACAGTATTCTTGACATTTATGGGCCTTTTTTCAACCTCTTTCTCCAGAGAGAATGTGGACCGGGCGACAGATGAGCGAGAGTATGAAGAGGAAATCTTGGCAGAGATTGTGGAATGGGAGGCTGAGAGCGAGGAGGACTACCAGAGAAAGCTGGCAGAGTACAAGGAACAGCTGGAAGAGTGGAAACTCTGGAGAAGGAAACAGGTACTGACAGGCGCTGGGATAATAAATCTACCAGGCCGATGTTTAATGATCGCAGATAAATTGGTCATTTGTTTCCAGATGAGTACAATACATTTCAAGAGAAAACTAAGTTTAAAGAAATGAAGGAGCATTGTCACTAAAACATAGAGTTTATTTCCACCAGAGAACTCTGACCAGTTATTAATATATATATTGTAATTGACATTGTAAATATCAGCCCTGAATCAAGCATTGGTTTATTCCTTTGAAATATTTGTTTATTTATATAAACTTAAATCTTCCCAGTTTTAGTCCTTAGATGTAAACGTACCATTTATTCATGTTGAAGATAAATCTTTAAGTCCTTGATTTAATCAACACATAAGTCTTAAAACAGTTCTATCCTTTGTTTCCCGTTTTCAGAAAGCCAAAAAGAAGAAGAGGAAAAAGAAGAAGAAAGGTCAGTCACAGGACGACACAGAAGAAGAAGATGAGGACCGGGAGGCGAGCGAATCAGAGGGGCCCGTTGAAGAGGGGCCCTCAAAGCCGGAGCCTCCAGAGAAGCCGGAGTTAGACTCCATAGAGCAGCAGGTCAGAGAGAAAGCCTCCAGGATTCGCAGGAAACCAGGAGAGTCCGTCCTGATCCCCGAGTTGTCTGCATCTGGAAATATCACGGCCACAGAACTCTGCCCGAGGTATGAACACGGTCACACAGACACTTTTTCCTTTAGAAAGAACTTTAAAAAAATCACTTTATTCTATAACAAAATGGCAACTTTTCCCACTTGTTCAAAGAGAAGAAGTAACATTATTTTGATAGGAAATAAATCCACTCATGAAAATGTTCTACGCTGTCACTTTGATGTTTTGTTTTCATGTTTCTTTTCTCCTTGTTGTAGGGCTGAAACAGCTCGTAGAGAGGATGTCACAAGGCATTCTCTTTTCACCAAGATCCTGTACAACGACAAAGAAGTTTCCAGAACAGACAGCCGCTCCCTGAACACCGACTTCAGAGTCCACTTTGGCCAGATTTTTAATCTCAAGATCGTTAACTGTCCGCAAAGCATCAATTTGCAGGTACCAGATAGCATTTTGTCTAATCGGCATTTCTACAATTAGATTATTCTAGTTTCTCATTCCTTCTTGTGAACTTGTAGGTCTTTGAGGAGATCGGCTCTTCATGCTCCCTACTGGCTCAAGTGTTCATCCCAGTACCTGAACCGTCGGTGTTGGCAGGCAATGCCCCTGTGGAGGAATTTGAGTTTAGCAGCAACCAAAGAGTGATGTTTGACCATGAGGGAGTAGGAAGTGGTAAACGCCTTTTTTGACACTAGCTCACATCTTAAACACACAAAACACTTTCCACTCTGGGAGTAATATGTATATCTGAATGAAATTCATAGCTGTCACAGTTGTCGGCCAGGAGATTATTTTTTTTATTTTAAGTTATCTTCAATCTTGTCTTCCTGTCTCTCTTTCTCTCTGTATGCATCCTCAGACGTGCCGCTGTCCTTCGAGGCTGACGGCAGTGACAGACAGACCCTGTTGACCTCTGGGAAGCTCTCCTGCTGTGTCTCGTGGGGGGTCGGGGACGACGATGTCCCACTTGCGCCTCATGTGTTACAACAAGGAAAACACAGGTAATGACACTTAAAGGATAAAACTGCCGGCTTTGTCTGTCGTTGTCCTTGAACTACACATCCTGTGTGATTTGAATCACTGCCCACCACTTCCAAAGCATGCAACAGCTGTTGATGTATACTCATGAATGCATTTCCCTTCCCTGCAGGCATCCTGTGGTTTTTTAAGTGTATGTCAGAATGAAAGAAACTTGGCAAGTTGCTCTGACTTGAAATATGTTTAATAAAAGCAGTCAATCACTTTTTGTGTCAGAGTTTATGTAGCAGGGTAACTTCCTGAGCAAGCCTCTGCACTGATGCTTTCAACAGTTCAGAAGGAATGAAAATCTTAAACGGAGACATTAATGTTAGCTGAACACAGCAACACTCCCATGTCTAACAACATAGCTCATAAACTATTAAAATGATCAATAAAAAATGATGCAATATCCCAAAATCTAATTAATCATTACTGATTTAATGAATGAATAATATTCTTAGCCTTGCATGGCTTTATCTTTGGGACCAGCTATGTTACTCAGAAGATCAACCAGGAAGAGATAAAGAAAAAGCATAATGCTTATCCATGTCTTTCATGAACACCTACACACTTAATGATAGTGATGGGACTGACAATGATGATGATAATAATGGTGACCACTATCATGATCATTTTGATGGTGTTGATGCTGATTAGAATTCTCATAAGAAGCCGTTGATGCTTTCACTGATGGTATATTTAAATAAAACAATCTGAGCATTGTCTCCGTGCACTGCCTGTCAGCACCTGTGTATCCAGTCTGACTCAAAGCTGTTAGTTTGCACTTACTGAAGTTGTGTCCTCCTTTATAGATCCTGGCTTTTGTTGTACTTACTCTCTGATGTACGTCTGCTAAATGAACTGTATTGTAGAATGGCAGGAAAGTAATCTTTAAGAATCTATCGTGTTTGAAATCTTTGGGCAATATACAGGTGTCAAACTCTGAACATTGTCTGTGTAGCAAAAAATCAAAAGTTATTGATTTTATTCTACTGAATCTCCTTCTGTCTCTTTGGTTTTAGTGGCTTGGCCCGCTTTGATCCTGTCACATACATCGGAGCATCTGGACTTTACGACATGAAAAAAATTGGCGAGTGGGCCACACAGTCGAGACTGGACCCCAACGATCCAAAAAATGCTGCGATCATGCAGCTGCTAAAAGTGGGTATCAAAGTATAAAACTGAACGTGAGACTTTGTGTTTGTAAGTTCAATAGACTTCATTCTTTATGTATGATCCACCAGGTGGCCAGCAGTGGAGAGGTCACAGCTCCTGAATACTTCCGTCTGGAACAGCTGCAGGAGGAGTTTAACTTTGTCACTGATGAAGAGTTGGAGAGATCTAAAAGATTTCGCCTGCTCAGGCTCAGAAACCAGGAAGTTGCAGAGTTTCGAAATTACAAGTGTGTCCCTGCTCTGGAGAGGGAGGTCACTGATAAGGTGTTCCAGGTCAGCCCCTCTAGATATTTACTCTACTGCACATTATAACAGACATGGCAGAAATTAGGATTTATTAGCTAGAGACTGATTCTTTTCCTTTTGGTTCAAAATTATTTCAGGATTATGAGAAGAGACTCAAAGAAGGAGAGATAATTGATACTAACGAACATCTAGATTCCCATCGAGCCTTGGTGGCCAAATACCTTCAGAAGGTGAGTGGTGTTATAGCATCTCTTGACATTTGTTTGCAGAAACTGATTTTCCTGTCAGCATATTCTATACACACAGCATCTGTTTCCTTTGTGTCCTTTCTTTCTCACCTGGGAGACTGCTGTGTCACATGTGAAACCTAAATACATTGATTCATTATTTTAGTCCAAACCAGGACTGTCTCCGTGATTTATTCAAGAAGTTTTGGTGCTTAACCAACCTGAGACTGTTTCACAAAGCGCTGGCAGCTTTGAAAAAATAATGATGATTTGAGCTGGAAATAAAAACCTTAAGACTTACTATATTACAATCAGAACACAGAAACGCCTCATCTAAGAAGGTTTTTGTTGCAATAAATATTTTTTTCATCTTAAGATCAGTATATTTATGTACGGTAAGTCTTTTTGAGAAGAAGTATTATTTTAGAATGTACCGGTAAGTATCATTAGTTGTACATATTTTCCAGTTGATGTTAAAATCCCTATGATAACTGCTTTTCACATTCAAACACAAATCATCTCTGTGTGAAAGTTTGAATTTGGCATGATGTCTTCTGAAGGAGTTAAAGTTAAAGGTTGATTAACTACACGTTTGTTTAATGATGATTCAAATGAAGGGTCTAACTCTAAAGAGAGGATTTTGTAGGAGGTACAGATTCTGAAAACTCTCCAGGCACATTTTGGTTTATTTGGCTGTGAAATTCAAACTTTTCTTCTTGCAGATCCGAGAATCAGTCATTCACAGATTCATTCTTGCCAAGCATCACTACCTGCTGTCTGATTTGGTGATCGAGGAGGAGATACCGAGCATCGGGTAAATACTCCCACACGCATTATTAACAGATTTAATTATCTAACTCACTCCCATCTTTCACAACATACAGTATATGTTTTCATGTTTGTTTTATCCATTTCAAATATTTATTTCCTGCTGATCACATCATTCAAGCACTAATAGGAACTGTAGCCTCCAGTGTTGAAATGTATCATTACATTATGGTAATATGTACCACCTCTATTCTACTTGTCAAAAGTTGATAAATTAGAAAAAGAAAGCCTGAACTCCTCGCTCAGGTTGTAAAGAAAAGGTCTGATAAGTTGGATTGATGTGAACTGTGTGATCAGGAGTCAAATCAACCCGTCAAAAAGAGTGACAGCTTGATAAATCACACGCTGATGGAGGTTTGTGTTCTGGCCTTGTGCTGCTTCAGTCTGTTTGATCTTGAACTCAGTATTCTCCCCGCTGATGAACGCTCTCCTCTGGAACTGATGGAAACCTTTTTTAAAGAGCTGGTTTCATAACATGTGGACATGCTAACTAGAAATAAGTCCTTGATTGCATTTGTTCCGATTGATGTCAATAAGTTACATCAATGACACGCCTGCTGATGGGTTTATTCTTTAATGTGAATCTTTAAGTTCTTTCTGTTCTATTTCCTTTGATTCTTCTTCTCATTCGTTTTGAACAGTGGTGCAGGTCCGGGGTATGTGCTTAGAGTTTCTTTCTTTTTCTCCCTCCCTCTGTGTCTCTGATTCTCCAAGTAGTTTGAACCCTGAGATCCAGCACTGTAGTGCCCATAGACCAGGTTCAGTATTAGGTCCTTCCAGTATTCTAAAGATACCATTTCAATTTGATCATGGGATTCTTTTTCACAGCAAGGAAGAGGATTTTTTTAATTTTTTTAAAACTTAAACAGCACCGTTTTTCTAAACTTGTTCTCAGATATTTTAACGGTGGAGAGAAAACGAGTAGCATACTTTCAGACATAATGCAAACAACAGTTTTTGTAATTGACCACTGATGACAATCTTCTTCAGAGTATTGGGTAGCAACAATAGGAGGTTATTAGGCATACATACCCTGAAGAAGACATTCATGTGAAAGGTTAGTAATTGTTCAAACATGTTTTAGAATCAAGTGTGCCACTGTTCCTGCGTTGGCCATTGCCTCTCCAAAACTGTGTCTTTTTTTAATTATTCTAATATATTTTATTAACTAATCTTTAAATGACAGGAAGAATATTGATTTTATTTTTATAAATTGCCACTTATATCAGAATAATTAATTTGCAACTGCAAGAAACTAATAGAGGTTGATCTATCAGATATGATTTATTTGTATTGGATGCAAAATGTAACCGTAATGTGGCTCTATTCCTCTTAATGAAACTCTAAATATGCCTATTGTTTTTTTAAATGTACTTACTTAAACTATAGTGAGACATGCTTAAATCCTTTAATAAGCCCCAACATAGCAAGTAATTTGTTTGTTTTTGTGTGTTGTTCAAAAAAGTCAAAAAATCCTCTTTCTGCTGTGTCCATATCAGATCATAGTTCATAAAAGATACATAATGAGCAGACTAGGAAACAGACTCTGGATACTTTTCTACTAGTTTTTACTAAAATGAAATAAAAAAGCCATGAAAATGAAAATATTGTGGGAAACATGAGTATTTTATTTGAATAAACATGTAAATACCTGGAGGGACCGAGTACTGTTGGTGGCAATAATCCCTTACGTTGAATCACAATGATCTCTAATCTCTCCTTACTTTCTTCGGTTTAGCATTCAGTGTCTTTATCAGTTTCAATGACACAGTTTGACGTCCCTCATTGGTTGTTGACTAAATAATAACCACTGTGTGTTGTGTCAATCAGGATTCTGGGACTAAACCTCTTCAAGCTGGCTGAGCCCAAGCGTCCCCTGAAACCTCAGAGGAAAGAGAGAAAGAAGGTGACGGCTCAGAATCTGTCCGATGGGGACATAAAGCTGTTGATAAACATCCTGCGGGCCTACGACGTCCCCGTCCGCAGGCCACAGATCAAGTGAGTGTTGAAAGTCAAAGTCAAGTTAGAGGAAAAAAAAAAGACCTCATTTGTCATCAAACATACTGACGCCCTTTAAACACCTGACTGATCCGTAAACTTTGTGTCTTGTTACAGTATTCTAGGTCAGACGTCTCAGGGTGCCATCCAGGGCAGCGATTGGCTCTGTAACCAGGTAACCTCCCAACCTCAAGATCTTCAAAGGCTTCTGATCTGTGTTCTAGACAGAGTCAGGATTTTATATTTGACAGATTCCAGGGGACGTTTTGTAGAAGATTAAAGACATTTCCCTTCAGATGGTTATCTCATAAAGGCTAACAATGCATCAGTTGTTATGTACGAGATGGACTGCCATGAAGTCTGTCATTTACGGCCCCTGTCCTTAAGATTTATTTTTACATTTTGATGTGTGCTATCTGTTGATAGAATGAAAAATTTGTTGATAGAATAAAAAAATGCTTTTCAACAACATCAAAGGGACTAAATATGAAAAACGTCAGAAATCTGTGAACGCAGCGGAGCCACTGAGGGATGTTTAATCACGTGTCCATCAGTTCAACTCCAAAGAAGTAAATTGTAGCTAATACGTTGTTTTTTTGTTTTTTCCGTGGCGAAGGTACAAGTGAGGCCCTTTGTGGAGGTTTCCTTCCAGCGCACAGTTCTTCAAACCACCACAGCTGATGGACCAAACCCCTGCTGGAACGAGGAGCTGCAGCTGCCATTCAGGTGACTGGTCATAGCTGTGTAATATTTCATTTGCAACATCACTGACTTAGCTTTCAAATTTGATAGCGACTCACTGCTACTGCCTGTGGCCAAATCCAAATCAGCTCCAGTAACATAGACTACAAAAAAATGGTTCAATTTTATAGCCGTAACCAAGTGCTAGAGGGACCACTATATGGGGACATGATGAAGTTCATGACCTTGATAAACTTTTATCTGGATTTAACAGCCCATGATACAGCAGCCATTCAGTCTGTAATTTATGAGGTTCAGATCATTTTAACAATATCACTAAACCAAATGAAGGATTTTATGCTGAGAGTATCAGGGAGTCATGAGAGAAACAAGCTAAGATGAAGTAGGCAGACGCTAGAGAGCCCATGTTTTGAGCACTTGAATTTACCATATATGTTTGTTATGAAAAAGCTTTTTATAAAACCCTCCCAAAGAATGAACACTTAGCTAACCTCATAAGTGGAAGTGCTGCTTGAAAAACCTTCTGACTTCCTGTGTTTGTTGTATTAAGGGAATTAACCAGTTTTATATAAATGTACTTTAAAGGCTTTATATGTGATTTTTTGATCCAGCAGATGTCGCCCTTGAGCACCAGCATGAAACCAAAACAACTTGCGCTGCATTGTTGTGTTAGCATGCTAATGCTAGCGATCTTTATTATGCTCGTATCTTCACACTGCATGTAAATTTACCTGAAATGAGCGTGATCTAGAAACACAGTTAAGCAGTGAGTACAGTATGTTATTCTTCTTTTCTCTAGTCCCTCAATTAAACAACTTTTATACTCGAGGGGAGGAGTCAGCCGGCCGTCCGGCGATGTAAACAAAGTGAAGATAGGACTCTGAAAACTCTGAAAACATCACAGACAGTGGGACTCGGGTGTTACACCCATTGTAGACAGTCATGACTCAGAGTTATTTTCAGAGGATATACTTGATTTATATTATATTTAAGTGTGAAAAATCACATATAAAGCCTTTAAAATAATAAAATAAAATAGCTTTATAATGTTTCATACGGCATATAGCTATAGCGTTTATAGCTATAGCTGATAGCATTACAATATTGTTTAAGAACATGTTTAGTTGTGATCCTATTTTTGTTCACATTTTCTTTTACTAGCCCAAACATACAGCTAAAGTGAAAATCATTCTCTCTGCAGCGCTCCAAACGGGGACTACAGCGCGGCGAGCCTGCAGTCAGTCAAAGATGAAGTCTTCATCAACATATTTGATGAAATGGTTTATGAAACTGGGGTGGTGAGTCACACGCTGTTTTCTTTTCTTTCATATGAACTACTTGATAACATAGAATAGAATAGAATTACTTTATTGATCCCAAACTGTGAAATTGTGGTGTTACAGCAGCAGGTTATCAAAGCAAATAAAACAATATAAGAATAGATACATAAATAAGCACTTAGAATATAAAAAATAAGAATAGGAAGAGATTTATACATCAAGGATTTAACTTAACATTTCTACTGGTTTAAAAAAAATATACGAATATATGAAATACAACATTTATTCAGGCTTGTCAACTGAATGTAAAAATACTTGCTGGAGGTAAGAGATGTAAGTTTGCAAAAACAGTGACAGTGGTAAATATGCAATAACGATATAGCAGATAGATATAACATGTTCAATGCATTGTTCTCTGGCTCATATTTAAAGCTCTTTTTGCTCCTCAGAATGATAAGGACAAAGGGAAATCCATCCACTCACGGGTGGAGAAGCACTGGCTCGGCTCAGTCAAGATTCCCTTCAGCACCATTTACTCTCAGTCCAGGGTGAGGCTGTCTGTTGATAAAAAAATGTTTCAGCTGACTGTCTGAACGGCTGCCTGAATTCATTGTTTTTTTTATTCTTCTCTGTAGATTGATGGAACATTCAAGGTGAACACTCCTGCAGTGCTGCTCGGGTACAGCAAGGAGCGGAGTCATGGCCCCACCAGTGGTTATGATATTTTGCGGGGCCTGAGTGATGGTGCTTTTATCACACTGTTCATCACCATCGAGCCTCAGCTGGTGCCCGGAGAGACTATCAGGGAGAAGGTTAGCCGTGTTTGAAGTGTCACACTCAAAGATGGATCATGTGCAGTGCTCAGCCTGCTTCTATGTGTGTTGTCAGATCACTCCCTTTAACATGTTTACATTCTAATATCTCTCCATGTTTGCATGTCAGTATTAGAGAGTTAGTTTCTGTTGTTTTCGTGAAGCTTTGCATTTCCATGTTGTCACCAAAACAAGGAACAGTTCACATTACAGAAGGAAAATATCTATCCATCAGTCGATCAATACTCAATCAAATAATGCAAATCAAACTGTTCTACAAGCAGATGACAAAGGCAAACGATTCATGCAAATATAAACAAAAATATACATGAAATAAACAAAAAAAGGCTATTTAAGCGATTAAAATAATTAAAATAATCAAATAAATGAAAATACAAACCTAATACATTATTCTTAATTAATCAGTAGAAATAGATTATAAATTAACAGATTTATAAATAGTTTATTGAAATGGTGAGCTTTTGATAGATTACAATTACACACATTAAAATTATCAACAGTAAAATGTGTGAAAAAAGATTCAATCTAAACAAATAAGGTAGAAATGATCTTACAATGAAATTATAAAACACATTATATAAGGAAGTCTTAATATATGAGATTTTTACTCATATTAAAAACAACAATATATTTAGCTCCTCTGAGCGACAGATGCAGATGTTGACTGGTTGAGTCAACATCATTATGGAGTGAAGTTAAATCATGGAGGTTTGATTGAATCTTAGTCCCTTGTTTTGGAACAATGTGCCCATGCTCTGAAGTCACATGATTTTGCATCAGTTTATTTATTGTTGTTCTTATGCTTGTCATTCTTTTCTGTCACTTTCTTGCTTTTGCTCTGCTGCATGTGTTAGATAAAGGAAATGAAGGTACCTGTCCATTCAAACACTCCTCCATTTTTATTAATCCATCCATGACTGCATCACTTTAAACACATGATTCATTTACAAAAACCACTTTGAACTATTTCATGAAGTTTGACAGCCAGGAGGACGAGCGTCTGCTGCAGGCTTCAGAGAAGTTTGAGAGGGAGGCAGCTCAGGGTTACCCTGACCGACCCTGCATCACCACCATCATAGACCTCAACGGGAAGACAGTCTTTATCACACGATACATACGACCTCTGAACCCACCTCAGGAGCTACTCGATGAATTCCCCAACAACCCCCAGGAGGCCACGGTCAGTCATCTCCTGAAGTAGTAATAGGTTGCATTCTTTTATATTTGCTTGAATTTTCCGCACTGACTCGTTTATTCCACAGGCCCTGGTGGCTCGATTCGTCTCTCTCATTCCCTCTCTGCCAGACCGAGTTTCCTTCTCTGGTGTCTGTGACCTTTGGAGCACCTGTGATGTGAGTGAACTCTCTGATTTACTGTGCTTATTGCAGGATGCAAACAAACCTTCTTACAGAACCTCCTGTTTCCTCTTCTTGTTTTTTAGCAATTCCTCACCCTCCTGGCCGGAGACGAAGAAGAACACGCTGTGCTGTTGTGCAACTACTTCCTGTCCATGGGCAAGAAAGCTTGGCTCATAATCGGCACTGCCATACCAGAGGTCTGTGTCAAATCATTTGTTAGGGTTTGTTTAACGATTTATGTAGTGTGATGATTTATTCATTCATATTTACTTTTATTTTCAAACATAAATATATATACAGACAACACAGCAAATAACAATTGGAGCAAACTTCATGTAACGTCTCCATTTTTAACCAGTTTGAAAAGGGGGTAGGATGAAGTGAAAAAATGATCTAGTCCAACCCTTTTTCTTTTAAGCTTTATCAATTCATCACAGCTTCCCAAGCTTTAAAACAAACAAAGAATACAGTCAGCAAATACATAAGTTATATAACACACATGAATTGGTAGATTTGTCAAGGGTCCAGAGAATAGTCTATAAGCCATTTTTCTTCCAGTCTGTAATGATGAATTTTTTGCTGCTGACTTTGCAGGGTATCCCAGTTGTTCACTAGCATTGTTTTATTGCCCTGTCATCCTCGTCATAAGACTGCAGGGCTGTGTGGACATAAGCATCACGTGTAGAAAATGGAACATTAAGTAGAGAAAATGTTAAAGTAATAATGCAAATATAAGGTGAATAATGCAACGTTCTCCAACATATCTTTCTGCTTCTCCCTCTATCCCACTGTCCAACACAAATACAGTTTCAGCAGATAGCTGTTCAACATGAGTCTGGTCCTGCTCCAGGTTTCTGCCTCTTAAAGGCAGTGTTTCCTTGCCACTGTAACTTCACTTAATGTTGCTTAGTGCTGTGCTCATGGTGGATCAATCTTTGGTCTTTGTAAATAATGATAATAATATAATAATAGTATTAAAATATATATTCTCTTTGATCTGCTCTTTTTGAAGTTTTAAAAAGACATTAGACTGACAAAGACTCAAAAAGAATTGTTTGTAAATGGGTCTTAAAGCCTAAAGCACTTGTGTTTTCACATATCCATTTGTCTGTCTATTGCTGCACGATGATTTTTTTAGGGACCCACGGCGTACGTCCTGACTTATGAGCAGAGCCGGTACCTGATCTGGAACCCCAGCAGTGGTCAGTTCTACGGACAGTACGACACCTTCTGCCCGCTGCAAACAGTCGGCTGTCTCGTCAATGCTGACAATGTAAGTGAAGAAAAATGCTATATGATATTCTAATTCATCGTGTGGCTTTTCTTTTTTTTTATTATCATTGCCTTCAGATTGCAGAATATATATGAACTTCTCTCTGAATTCTTCTGCAGGTGTGGTTCAATATACAAGAATATACGTCACCAATGACAATGAGTTTTGACATCGCAAAAGCTCAACTGTGGAAGCCCTTTTTCTCACGATCCTTCTCTCACCCTGGGCTGTCAAGTGTACAAGTGAGTGTGCAAAATGTCTGTGTGATCTTGTTGCAAGATCAGCCATAGTTCTGTATTTTCTCATGATTCTGATTTGATGTAGCCTGAGGAGCTGGTGTATCGACGCACAGTCAGAGCGGCTGCAGTAGAGCTTCAGGACAGGCAAGTTAACACGAGTCATGTTCTCTTTTTTTTTTTTTTTTTAATTTGCTTTAATTCCTTGTCAGAAACATAACACATTTCTCGTCTCTTTTCTGTAGAATCGAGAAGATCCTGAAGGAGAGGATCATGGAGTGGCGTCCTCGTCACCCAACCCGCTGGAACCGCTACTGCACTACCACCCTGAAACAATTCCTGCCCAAATTGGAGCTCAGGGGGGGGCGGGACGTAGCAGAGGGGCACCGCCACGAGCTGCAAAGTCTACTGGGAGACAACAAGGTGAGTCTGAAAGGGCAGTGCCTGGAAATAGTGTTTGGTAATACTGAGTCATTAAGTTATGCCATCAGTCATTATGAATCTATCAATTCAGTTCTATTCTCTGCTTACTGTCAACTAAGAGTCTCATATTGACAGTCTGATGATTAAAACCTTTTACTTCTTTTTTTTTTTTTGTAGATTACAGGTTTCCCTCTGAATCTGCCATTCTCTGAGATCCGGCCCATCGTGGAGGCCGTCTACAGCACCGGGGTTCACAATGTTCACGCTTCAAATGTGGAGTTTGCCCTGGCTGTGTATGTTCACCCTTACCCTAATAACGTCCTGTCTGTGTGGGTGTACCTGGCCTCAATGATGCGCACATAATATGAAAAACACATCTCAGTGTGTATCACTGTGCTTTTTCTAAAAATGAGCTGTAACTTTATTTTTACAAAGATTTTTATTGAATGACATTACTCACACTATGTTTGTGTTGTTGTATATCTAATGTATATAATGTGTATACAGGTTATCTTGGTAACAGTCACCAGTTTAATATCTGCACATTAAATCCCACTTAATAAGATGGGACCTTCACAATATGCGAAACAAACATAATACATTTTACAAATCAAAGCAGCCGTAGACCAGCAACTTGTGCTCATTCGGTGAAAATGTGAAATTTTTGAGACTGAGCACTGTGGCTTTAAACTGAGTGATGTAACGTCGTTTTCAAGGATCTTAACTTAATCAAGCAAAATTTCCAGCTTTGTAGGGTTCCATTGTCACAAAACTCAAAATCAATGCAAAAACCAGGAATTTTAACCTTCACAAAAATAGGATTTATTATATAGGCAATGGTTTAGTGTCTACTACAACAAATGTATTTAATTCAGTTTTGAAACACTAAAATGTATTATTTGTAAACATTTTTCTAATTTCCAGGTTGCAATGTGCTCTCAAAATAAAATGACCTACAACAGAACTTTTATCCCCAAGGTACTTTTATTGTTCCATTTATGAATTGAACATTTCCATTAGAGCTCCTCGTGAGATTTTTTCAAGACGCAATTAAATTCTGCAGCAGAATGAGCCGAGATGAAACATAATCTACACAGTAGGCTTCTCCCAATCCGAGTGTTATTAATCTGTTAAATCCTTTTTAGATGAACACTGGTCCATTTCTTCGTCCACAACTCTGGAGTGCATAAAGAGGAATCAAAGAGAAAGCTTGTTTGGTGACTATGAACATCTGGTTTGACAAAAAGGTTAAGACTACACTGTGACTTCATGTTCCGATTCCTATGTGTGTCCATGTTGTACTCGTGTGTCAGTGGTGGCTGAGCCAGTATCAGCAGTGAACTGAGCATGAAAGTAAGGTAGGTGTTACAAAAAATCTTTAGAGGGTCTGTATGTGGATTATACCAAGCTGACATGACAAACATTTTGGTGCAGTCTACAATATGCTCTGAATAAATGGATCAACTAAACAGCAGGGGGAGAAGACTTGTGTAAATCAGTGTAGTGATACAACAGAACACTCAAAGTACTTGGTCTTTTTCGATTCTCTGATTTTTTTGAAATTTTCAAAATCCAAAACAAAAAACACCAACCAGAATTTACATTTTCAGACACTTCAAATCCATTATTACCCCTTTACCTTTTCTGAAGATTATTTCCTTTTTAATATAGATGGAAATGGAAATAACAGGAGCAGAATGTACTGTTTCATACTGAAACATTTAGAAGTGACACAAAATACAGCAACCGGTATTCCCAGGATAAAGTGCAATAAAAAAGGAGACGAGACATTTTAGGAGAGCGTTGCTCGGCAGGATCACTCTCCGGAGCGACAGCAGGCCCTGAAACCACACTGCAGGTTCTGGCAGCCGCTAGCTGTGTCTGCATGAGGACCTGCAGAGAACACATCACACAGGGGTTACAGGACAATCAAAACAATATGACAATATTTAAGTGGTGTGCAAGGCCTTCAAGTCTGCAAAGTGAAGGAAATGCATGTGCCTTTAATCAGCAATCTTTCTAAAGGCCAGCAAGGGGCAACGCCACTGGTTGTAAATAGAAGTCTGGTTGTATCAAACAAGAAGAAAAGCATTTCATCTTGTTTGATTTACTACTTCAGTAAATACTTTAAGGTAGTTTAAGGTCTTTATGTTAGTGTCAACTATTTAATAATGTCTAATTTAAAGTCAATCCGGTGATAGAACAGGCTATGCATGAGGGGTAACTACCTGTAAAGACAAGTTTCTATCAGAAGGGACACCCAAAAAATGTAAAAATGTAGGCCTATAAACTGTAGTTCCCAAACGGATAGGTGATGCCTTGTTCTCAATGTCCACTTCTCCATATAAACTCTATGGAGAGAAAGCGTCTACATTCACACTCTATACCTACCGGTACTCTAAATAAGTAATGAATAATATGAATAAATGAAAAGAAAAATGAAGGCATCTTACTGGCTACTGTGGTGCCTACTTACCTTCCACCTCTGTGGCATCATCTGTTACTAACAGTGGAACACATGCTTTGCAGGTGAAGTTAGTAATATTATTTAAATATGCAACACATTTCAGTAGCTCTTCCATCAACAAGACACAACACACAGTTTGACTTGGGAATGTTACCGTTGATGTTGTCGCAGTAATAGAAGTGCTCATCATTGAGGGAAGGACAGGCTGACACCAGCTCCTGCAGCCCCGCCTCAGTGATGAAGAGGCAGCCAGACAGGTTGAGATGCTCCAGGACAGGAAGTCCTCCACGCTGCGACAGAGCCCTGAAACACACACACACGTGCACACACGCGCGCACACACACGCACACACACAAGAGTATTGAGTGTTATTGCAACATCTCTTTCCTCATTGAAGAGTCTTTACAACCCTGACAAGTTACCCTGACATAACACACTCTGTTTTATGTATTTTTTTTCTTCATGAGGCCATAATTAACAAAATGATGCTGCATTGGAGAAAACTCGAAACCAAAGATTGAGACCTTAAACTTACTGGGAAAATGTATCCTGAGGTAATACATAGTAGGCTTATTTTCTTAGATAATTCTATTACATTTGCCTTCCTTGTACTTCCAATGGAGTCTCCCCCTTCTGAACATTATGAGTATGCAGGCATTTTAGCATCAGGTCAGACTGTAAATAAGAGATGGACGTACCTCAAAAGATAAGCCAATGTGGAAACTACTGATTGCAAAACAAGTCATTTTGTATAATAATGTATGAAAAAAAAAAAGGAACTTTTGTTTTGACTGATCTTACCTTTGTTAACATTTTATCATTACAGCATGATGTTTATTGTGTTAATTTTAGTGCTATTTAAGAATTAAAGAGATGAAAATGCTGAATTATCATTAGGACAGATGATTGACACGTGGCTGATGTGATGAAGGATGGTGGTATAGCAATATGCATTCACCCTCTGTTCTAAACATGTTCACTTTTAGAGTAAAAACAAGATGTGGCGGCCAAAATGTCAAACTCAAGCATTCAAATTTATCAAAACACAATGAGTGATGTCATGGCGGGAACATAAACTGCTTTCTACTTTCCATCTCATTGAGGCAGATAAATAAACAAGATAGTTCTAAGATATTAATTCTGTAAATGGGTGTTTACACAATTGAAAAAACTTGTGTTCCTATGCCAAGCTTAATTCATTTAATTCTGTCTTTAATGGCTCATTGTTTTTGGGATGACTTTTTTTTTTAACGGTTTCTCTTTGCCTGTGTAAAGGATTTGATCTTCTGTGTTTTGAAAATGGTTGTTTAAACAATTGTAAGCCACTTATCCTAGAATAAAATTTGTTTTATGTTAATTGTGAAAACAGCAAGGCATGATCTTTACCTCAAACCCAAATCTGTGACTTGATAACATCCAGAGAGGCTGAGAAACCTCAGTGAGCGTTTTTCCTCTGACTGGTCAGTCCTTTTCCCACACTGCAGGCCCCCAACTGAGGAGCATTTAGTCCGAAACTCTGCAGTGCTGCTTCTGAATGTGCTCGATTCACTCTGAGGCCCAGTAAATGTCCTGAGGGCCATGTCGCTAGCGCAGCAGGTGGAGTGACCACAAAATATTTCCCCAGACATGGCAAACTGCTGATGCAAATAAGAGGCATTTGAGCTAGTCCTGTGCCCACGCCTCCTGCTCCTCCTGCAGCAGCATGAGCCTCCCACAAGCTGGGTCTCTACAAAGCTTTCTTCTGCACGAAGAGCTATTCCACTATGACGGCTCCAGTCTGCTGCATCTTCAATATCAGCGAGGTCTGAGGAGTCGAGGACCCACACCCGTGTGGGGGTGCTGGCAGTACCCCAACGGCCAGCTCCATGCTTGAAGATGAGAGCCTGACGCTTCCGCACGACTGGATGCAGGCCTTTCTCCTCCATGAATGTGATGGGTATTGGTGAACTTTTCAGAAGCTTAGCTCGACGGTCTGGGTTTTTGCCCGAACAGGGGGAAGATGTGCGGTCACCCAGTCCAACAGACAATTTCTTCAGAGTGTGATCAGTAATTTTCTCACACCCTGACAAATCCAGGTGCTCCAGAAAGAGACATGCTCCCAGGGATAACCAGCTGAAAGAGGGAGGAGAGTAAAGACGGGGTAAGGATGATGAGTTAAATAAAAGGAGTTCACTAGGGTCAATGACTTACTGATAATTTAGTAAATACTTTTATTTTTTAACCTGTCAAATGCAGAATCTGTGACATCTGTCTGGGTCAGGTCCAGGTGAGTGATATTTGGGCAGAAACTGAGGATCTGGCGGACCTGAAAAGAATATACACAAGTTTGACAGTTAAAGACTTGTCACCACGTTCATAATCAGAGGTTCAATTCCAGCGTAAAATGAAGACTTTTCTCCTCTTACCATTTTACTAGAGACTGTAGAGCTGTAGGCCAGAACAATGGACTTAACAGACGGACCAACAGCTGGCAGCAGGTTCTGAATAATCCCATTTAGGAGCTTCTTCTCACGCTGAGCCGTGCTGATTGCCAGGGAGCTCTGTTTTTGGCCCGATACCTCTAGACAGACAGTAAACAAGAACAATAAATTTAACTCAGAGTAGATACTGAACTGTTTTTAAATATCTTTGAAGAATAGACTTCCGGCCTTTTAGCTAAAACTCTTAAACTCAGTTTGGACTCAATAGTCGGCACCAAAACTAGCTACCAGTACTTTTGACTTTTGATAGCAGATTATTTTATGCACTTTGTTATCAGCATAAAAAAACGTTGATAAGTGAACTTCTTTTAAAGCTGACCAATGAAAACACGTTTTTTCTTTTTTTAAGTGCATAAACTTACTATTTTCATACTGGCAAAAGGGAAGGTAAAAAGTGTTTGAAACTAGCCACTGTTTTATATATATTTTTGATTTAATTTGGTTGTTTTTGTTAAAAAAAATGGATGAAACATACTGGAAGTGCTACCATTAGTGAAAATAACTTTGCTTTAGACAAAATCTCACCAGATTCATCAACATCAGCATCCTCGTCCCATTCCTGGTAGGCCCGTCCTTCATTCTGACGACTCTTCACCCACTCCTCATCGGGCTCCTGATCCAGATCCTCAGGTGGGCCACTATAATAATCCCCTACATCAGAGACATAAATATGTATCAGCCCTATACAGAAACAACATACTTAATTGCATTTATTACTATTATTATTTTATTCAGTTTTCAGCTAAGGAAATCATTTATTTAATAACCAGCCATCAGCAGCCTACCTCGGGCCCAGTGCACAGGGTACAGGTGCCTCCACAGAGAGCCGGTCTTGGCCAGCTCTGACCAAGAGCTGCACACTTGACTACAGCGACACAGACTTTCAGGGCTAAGATAGTGGAACAGTCTGAGCATGATCTCTGTAGGAAGCTGGGAGATGTGGGTGGAGGAATTTCGGTTCTTTTCGAGTTCTGAGGAAGATGACAAACAACTCATAATAGAATCCAAATCTGAAACTATGATGGAAATATTTTACTTAGACCATCTGCCTTCCAAGAAAATCTATGCTATGTACTTAATGTGTAAACTGCACTCATACATGATATTTCTTTAAAAAAATAAATAAATGTAATGTCACCGTTAAACACTTCATCTCAAATTGTAGCAGTAATGAGATGTAATTTAAAAAAAAGGAGATAGTGCTTGTGTGTGTAGGATTCTTGCTTCAGGTATGAAAAATATCAAGCATTTCTTAAATACAAGTGTGACATAAAGCAATTTAACATGAGCACATTCACTAACCATAATCTGTCTTCTCATGATCGGCATATTTAAAGGCTTTTTGCAGCTCCTCAGCCTGGCTCCATAAGCTGAAGCCTTTCAGCACCTCAGCAGCACAGTCCCAGTGCTGCTGGCTGCAGTGTTGTGCTATCACCTGCTTCTTGATGTCCTTGAGCTCCTCATAGGTGAAGTACTGCATAAGCATAGGCTGAAACACCTGTAAGAAATCTCCTTAGGTTACTGACGACTAGTTAAAGGGAAGTTTGCTTGGAAGTAAACAAACAAGTTTTTAAACGTTTTATTTTGTTGTTATGCCCTCGCTTTTATGAGCCACTGTTAAGTCTTACCCACTTTAAGGACAATATAAAGGTATTTATCATAATTAAAGAAACAATTTGTGAACAGGTTATACCTCTTCCTCTTCCTTCATGTGCGGCAGAAAGTCTTGTGTGAAAGCTTCCAGTCTCTCCTTCAGCTGCTGGGCATAGTTAAGCTGCTCATATTCACTCTAAAAACACATCACAATTGTTAATTATTTCAGTCACATAAAACCATGGCATTTGAGACATCTTAAGACTTAATTGAAACCATCTAGCAGTTCAGTCTTTTTGATAACTGAATTAGAGCAGCCTTGTTTTTTTTAAGGAAATAGTCTCTTGGGAAATATTGGAAATGGGCATAATGACTAATAACCTTGACATGATCACTATTCTGCCCCCTGTAACATCTACAAAATAAGTTATAAGTAAAAGTAAATCCTTGCACAGTATTTACATTCAGGAGAAACCTCCTTTTCTTGTGACGTTGTGCAGCATCAAATCCAAAAGCAAGAAAATGTGCCTTTGTGTTTTACAAACTGACGGGGCAGAGCGGAAGTTAAGATTTACACAATTGCATCATTCAGGAAAGCCCATTTTTGTGGTTAAGCAGGAACAATAACTGTTCTCTGTTGTTAAGCAGATCACAAAAACAACCCTGCCCTTATTAAACAATTCAGCCCTCTTTTGAATAAAATACCCGAGCTGTTAATCCAAATAACACAGTGACGTTGGGCTTTCATTTAGGATAACATCAACAGTAAAATGTTGATGTTGTTCAAACTGCAGTCTTTGTTGGAGTAAAATAATAGTTATTTTAATGACAGAGTGTTACCCAACAATTGGCATGAAGTATCAGCTGACCTCTGCAGAACACACACATGTTTTATCTTGAGCCTGTTCAGGGGGATGACAAAATATTGTTAATGTGTGAATGTTTACCTTCACACTGTGCAGGCCTTTCTCAAAGAGGGACAGCATTTCAGAGAGTTTGTTGTCAGAGTGCACATTGTACACAGTGCAGCAGCGCTGTTCCAACAGGCCGATGATGTACTCGTTCTCAATTTGTTCATGCATCTTGAACTCTTTAAAGGTGGCGCACAGGGACTGAAGAAATGACCGGAAATCATTGTTGTTGGAGAAGTTGGTTTTTGACAGCTGTGGTAAAAAAAAAAACATTAATCATTTTATGATACGTCATTTGTGTTCAAATAAATTCCAGGACATACATATAAACAGGTGTACTTCCTTATTGCAATTCTAGATTACAATTTAATGCAATAGCTGAGTGCGACATCAAATGTAGACTCAGACAGCTAACATCACTGTAAACCAGTCTTACATAATGTCACATCTGAACTGTTCACAGATGTGCTTCACTTAACGTGTAAACCCATGACATTACAATGCAATAAACGGTGTGTGGGAACATTAAAACAAGGGGAAAGATACTTAAAGCATGTTACATAACATGCGATCTTGCACAGTAAGTTAAGCTAGCTAGACCAGTTAGCAAATTCAGCTGGTTAGAAGAATGGGTTGTTGAAACTATTACCATAAACCCAGTACCTTCTTCAATACAAATTATGACTTTTCATCAGTGTTAAAATGTTCACAAGTCAAAGCAGGGAGCTTCGTGAGACTGACTCGATGCTTCAGCCACAAGCTAGCTGACAAAGCTAGCTGTCGTTCATTCGTTCTTTGGACCTTCACCGTCAACATATTTCTCCTTTACATTTAAAATGAACAACCGAAATGTATTGAGACAAACCTTCTCGCAATATAGGCCCACTAGCTGCTTCATTCGCCAATGTGGACCAGTAAAAACATCCACCTCGTCCGGAAAGGGGGCCATATTCACACAATACTATCTACACTGAAGCTCAGTGCGTCATCTCCACAGTCTGCGATACAATCAAACAGGAAGTGACGTCACTACAAGTTACAAGTCTGTCTTATCATGTACTGGTCCTGGTCTCAACAGTAAAGATCCCATTATATTTTAATTAAAAAACACAAGTTATATTCATAGATTCATGTTTTGACAAGGCATTATGCTAAAGGACGAAATTTTATTTATTTTAAAACATGATTGATTTTGTTGTGTTTTTAAACATTGTCTCAGTGAATTTAAACTATTTGCATAAATTCAGGTATGGTATGGCCTTGAAATGTTTTGAAGTATTTCATCAATTTGATTGTTTTTTAATTTTATTTAGTTAATTTTATTTATTATCATCACATTATTTTTTACACCGTTTACCAATGATAACGACTATATTTAGTTGTGGGTTTTTTTCACATCTCAACTTCTTTATCTAGTTATCTTGGGATAATAAGGCTGGCTTTTTCTAATGATCTCGAGAAATTAGGTTGTTATCATGAGTAACACACTTACAGTCTATGGTAACACAGTGCTGTTATCTCAACATAAAGACAGGCGTAAGTTGAAGTCCCAAGGAAAAACCATAGACTGTAAATATTAAATCTATGAATAAATGTCCCGGTTTTCTTAATATTTATATTTCATAATCATTTTTTGTTTAATATATATAATATGTATCAAACTAGTAAGAAACATTTAAATTACTGTTATTTCTACAGTTGTAAGTTTAAGAAATGCTTAAAAAAATACTTTAAAAAAGTAAACAAAAGTGAAAAAATACAGTGATTTTGGTTGGCTTCAGTTACAGTCTATGGTTCAGATCCACGGTTGGCTTGTGGTTGCTATGGAAAATGTCCACAGCAACAGCCCTACTGGGGTGGAGACCAGCGCTGTCAGTCACTTAGATGACAAACAGCTGTATAAACCAATCCACGATCGAGGAATATGTAGGTGGCCAATCAAAACGCATCAAAAATAGAGCTTGTAGTTAGATAGAGAGCGCGCGGACTGTAGCAGCAAGTAGCAGAGGCACTGCGAGACAGCGACGAAAAGACTGATGGTAAGCTCAGAGTTAGCCTACTAATGTTATCTAACTGCTGCTAACAAGTGAACTATGTATGTTATATTTCTCAGTCCACTCATAGGACATATAGTTTATTGATTTTCTTGGTCCATCATCTTTATCCAGCGACTATGTAAACGGTAACGCTAGCTGTCTTGCTACAAGCTGTTGTGTGTTGTCTCAGCAGCATCATACATCCTTTCTGTCTGCTGTCACTCCGTAACTGAGCTGACATTACGGTATATTCACAGTTTACAACAACCATGTGGACCGAAGTTCACACGAGTGGATGTCATCATTGCCTTTTACTAAACTACTATTATTAAGCCCTTTTATTTAATCTAAACGGGTTAGCTTGGGCTCAGCTATGCAATGTTCTCCGTGATCTCTCTGCAGAACCAGCATGAGGATCCAGCCATTTCAATAACATGGACAAGTACGAAAAGGTGAAGAAAATAGGGGAAGGGTCATTTGGAAAGGCTGTCCTTGTCAAATCCAAAGAGGATGGACACCAATATGTCATCAAGGAGATTGGCATATCTGGAGTAAGCTGCCATGCATTATTTATCACATTTTATGTTAGTTGTGAGCCCCTTTCCCCTGTTTATATCTGTCACATTTTCACCTTATTCTTATTCAGATGTCAAGTAAAGAGAGGCAGGAATCTCGGAAAGAAGTTGCAGTCCTTGCCAACATGAGTCATCCCAACATTGTGCAGTATAAGGAGTCTTTTGAAGGTATATTCACAAAAACACAGACTATAGAGTATAATGTGTATTTTATGATGTCCTAACATGTCTTTCAAAACTTCTTTTAGAGGGGGGTTGTCTGTATATTGTGATGGACTACTGTGAGGGTGGAGACCTCTTCAAGAAGATCAACTCTCAAAAAGGAGTACTGTTCTCAGAAGAGCAAGTAAGTTAGTAACTCTTTGAGGAAATCAACAATATCTGGAATATGCCTGAATGACAACATGTGAATTCAGTGTTTCCCCTAGGTTTACAGCTTTTTATTTTATTTTATTTTTTTAGGGGGGGGGGGGGGTGCAGGCAGATGGACGCTGACACAAAATCTTGGTGTTCATGCGTTACTTTTAATGACAGCTGTCCTGTTCTATCAGTATCCTTAAATGACTTCTTTCCCTGATTTCTGACTGTATCCACTATCCTATCTATACAATAAAGGCACAAAAAGCCCCCCCCCCCCCCCCCCCCCCCAAAAAAAAAGTCCTTAGAAACATTTACCACACATGACATAACCTAAGTGTTTGTTGTTCTATTTTGGCCACAACAGTACATCACCACTTCATCAAAAACATGAATCCATTTATTTATTCATTATTATTACATGTTATTATTTCTATTTTTCACTTGTTTATTTCATTAATTTTTTGGTTTTCAAAGTATTGAGAATGTTAAAGTGTCAATAGTGTTTAAGTTTGATAAATGCATGTGATGCAGATGTTGTAAAAATCGATGAGTAATCGTTTTTTAATAGTCATGATCTCAATACCAATCAAATTCATTTTGATTATGGTTTTTGTAAAAAACGAGCAGCCATACTTGTTTGTAAATATAGAAACTAAATAATGATTCTTTGGTTTTCACTTTCTTCCAATGATTGGTTAAATTTTAATAACCAACATCTCTTAAGATTTTAGTTTTTAAATTAGATTGAATTAAGGAATAGTTTAAGTCTAACAAGTGCGTCCTGAAGAGCTACAATATGTTTTAAATAGTGAGTTGTAGAGAATCAGTGAAATCATAGAGTTGTATCATCCTCATAATTTATTACAGTCTGTTATGGAAGAGACAGACTTTTAAAAAAATCTCATTTATATATATATATATATATATATATATATATAAAAGAACTGATCCTTTAAACAATGCTTGTGTTTTTGGTAGACGCTCTGATTGAATAGTTACTGCTTTGTTACACCTTTCAGAACTATATTTTCAAAACCATCAACAAGCAAATGTGTCACACCTGGTATAACAGTGTGTGTATAACCACAGACCTGATATCATGTAATGTGAGTTCACCAACATTTTTGTTTTTGCTAGATCCTGAATTGGTTTGTGCAGATTTGTCTGGCCCTGAAGCATGTACATGATCGCAAAATCCTCCACAGGGACATCAAATCACAGGTATTCCTGAATTCCACCAAAACTACAAGTTTGTTATTAGCCTTCTGTTTTGCTTCTTACATGTCTTTTCATCATGTCTGTATAGAACATATTTTTGACCAAAGATGGGACTGTACAGCTTGGAGACTTTGGAATTGCAAGGGTGCTGAACAGGTATTTAAAAAAATCAGATCTGAGGATCTTTGTAAGCTAAGAATTTGGATTATAAAGGCATAGTACGATTCACATTCTCTTCTCATTTTCAGCACCGTGGAGCTGGCAAGAACTTGTATAGGAACACCATATTATCTATCACCTGAGATCTGTGAAAATAAACCCTACAACAACAAAAGGTACTAACATGATGTTGAGGAATACCAAAATATGAGTGCTTGTCTCATTTGTGGTGTAATTTTTAAGGCAAGCAAGTTGTGAAACATACAGGATGAGGTAGTGATTGATGTAAAGGTATCATGTCTCCTCCTTTATTGAGTGAACCTGCCTGTCTGTAGCTACAGCAGGGAGCAAGTATTGATTTCCTATTGAACTTTGTTAAGTAGACATGTAATCTAATCCACTTTGGTGTCAGCTAATGAGTCAATGTAGCCATCTTTGTATGTTGATTTTTTCCCAGCAACGATGTTGCTTTTATTCCAGTAATGATAAAGAAAGGAAATGTGACTGTTGATAAATTATTTTATGAATGCAAACCTACCCCAAGAAATTATCCCTGCCTGTCCGTTTGTATCTTCTCTCCTCTCATTGTCCCTACTTTCCCTCCCTCTGCAGTGATATTTGGGCCCTAGGGTGTGTCCTATATGAAATGTGCACTCTTAAGCATGCAGTAAGTACTCTGTGTGTGAACTGTTTAATCATTTATGCAGGTTTGATGTTTCTTATGCAGCATTGCGATGCTCTCTCACATACTGATTTTGTATTTTCCCCGTGAATACTTTTGTATAACCGCTGACAAACAAGGTTTCAGAGAATTAGTCATTCTTTTCCTGAGAGTCTGATAGTGAAATCCGTAACTCCTTACAGTGTGATGAGTGGAGGTGTACGCTGATATTTTTCAACCTGGTTCATAGTTTTAGATGTTTTGGTCTCTAAATGACTATTAGTCATGCTTAGTTTTTTTTTCTCAAGTAGTTTGCTTTTGCATCCAGCAGCCAATCTGGCTCTAGTGGCTACAATGTAATCACACAAGATTAATAGACCCCTTCAAATAATTACATGTTAATGTGTCTTATTTTTACCACTGACAGGCTCAGACTGTTACTGTTCGTATTAGAGCCCAACCAATTAATCGTCCTGCAGATAATATCGGCCAGTATTAGCATATCAAGTGACTATCTGCACCCGCTAATTATTTTTTATCTCCGACATGTGTCAATATTTCTAGATATATTCACCAGTCCAATAGCATTTCATATATTTATCATTATGTTACACTAGCAGTTGTTTTTCTGGCGATCACCAGGAGAGTATGCTTTATGAATTAAAACAAGCTTTATCAAAACAAGTGTCAAGTGGTGATGCACGTACATGCGCAGATACTTTCCAGTTGAATGACCATCTTTTCTTTTTGATCAAGTCAATAAAGGTATATCTTTATCTATCTATCTATATCTACTGATTCAACAGTATTGGATCACCCCCCTCCCACCCCCCAAAAAAAAAAAGAAAAGAAATTGGGATAACGGCCCCAAAAATCCCATATCGGTCGCGCCCTAGTTAGTATCTGACAATGTAATAAAAAAGGTTTTGAGTAAAATGATCCAAATCACTCAGTTGAAGCAATCAGAATCTGTCCAAAAGAACTGTAATTTTTCCTCACGCACCACAGGAGCTGATGTTCTACCACTACTTTGTTTGGCTGTATATTGTACAAATCGTGTGTTGAATCTTAATCAATTAACCCAATAGACCAACCGATTGAGAATATGACCAGCAACTCCCCTGTGCCCATGTTGTGCATGTTGCTAATTCATCCTGTTGGCTTTTATGTTACAACTGTTTGTGGTTCTATGACTTTTTGGATCCTGTTTGTAATGTTTTCACAGTTTTAAAAACAATTCGAGCCTGCCAGTGGCAAAAAAAAAGCACTGTTAGTGAACTTACCTTGGTAGGACATATTTTAACCCTTTACCCACATAGGTGCTGGCTGAAGCTTATATTGTTTAAGCTTACAAAACATTGGAATAACAAAACATGTAAAAATGGAGTTAGGTTTAAACTTATGGTATGTCTTCTTATCTTTACTCCATGATGGTGTTTCATTGCCATCAGTGATTTTCTCTTGTGTTTATTTCTCCCCAGTTTGAGGCTGGAAACATGAAGAATTTAGTTCTGAAGATCATCCGTGGCTCGTACCCTCCTGTGTCTCTCCACTACTCCCAAGAACTGCGCTCTCTCTTGGCTCAGCTGTTTAAACGCAACCCTCGAGAGAGGCCGTCCGTCTGCAGCATACTGGACAAACCTTACCTCACCTGTAGGATAGAGAAGTTCCTTACACCACAGGTAGAGCACACTTTTAGTTGTACACTTTCTGACTGGGTTATTTGTGTTTGGTTTAAAACTATTTATTTCCTCCTGATTTTAGATCATTGCTCAGGAATTCCATCATACTTTTCTACACAAGCAGCCTAAAGTGGGTGCAGCGCAGGGGCCACCAGGTGAGTAGATATCTATTTTCCAGAGAGGAGAAAAAGCAATGCAGAACTATTCCATGCATGCAACAGAAAGTAGTTCACCTTGATAATGTTGCAAACAACAGCAAGAGCATGTTGTTTCTTGACTCCTTTTCACTGCGGCTGGTTCAGTCTGAACTTTTTCTCTCTTAAAGCTGATCTTCTGGCCAAATCTAACAAAATATTTTATAGACTAAATCACCAATTTAATTAAGCAATAAAATGCTATTCATTTCCTTTATCTTTAATCTTAAATACTCTACAACATCATAAAGTGATAAACAGTGTAACAAAGGCCTTTACATGTGGAAGGAGAAGTGCCTCATTAACTTAATTTGGTGCTTTTAATTGAATGTTTTATTGATATAATTTTTGTAATTGTAATTTGTAATTTATTTCAAGGATAGCCCCTTGAGATGCATCATTTTCAAGGGGGTCCTTACAAAACATAAATATAATCATCAGTAATACAAAATCAAAATGAAAGGTAAATCCAAAACATCATACCAAAACATTTAAACACAGAGACACACACACACACTCACAATCACTCGCACTTATTGCTCCCCCAAGCCTAGCCACCCACCAACCAGCCAATATTACACAATCAGAAAAACCTGAAGAAAAAAGAAAAGAAAACCTCTGCAATAACATACATGTACAGATAAAGCTGTGTACACCCATGCACACATATGCACCATATAAATGCATATACATGTACATATATATGCATACAGACTATACAGTACATACACACATAGTGTACGCAACCTCAAGGCACAAGGTACAGTACATACATCTAGATGAGGTACACGAGCGCGAGCAAGAGGAGAGCAAGTCCAGAAAGACTGAGTCCAATAAAGAAAGAAAATCAAAAGCAAGAGCTGGATGTTTGACAATGAGTAAGCAGAAGGGAAAAGATATGCCCACACACTTGCTCAATTGCCATACAAAGTTTTAATTTAATCACAATGTTTCGACCTGAAGTCTTCTTCAGGGGATTTTTTTTCTTCTGATTAATTGTTGGTGAAAGCAGGCAAGCGATCCCAAAACGCTAGGTATATTTCAATGGCATGGCCTTATCAGCTATGGAGACCTGTCAGTAAAACCACTTTAAAATAATCTGTACTTTAAATAACAAGTGTATTTGTTTCGCTTTTTATATATATGTTTACAAATTGTCTCTGTTTCTGATTTACTTTTCATTTTTCTTGTGTGGCCAGCCAAGCGATCTGCCCCTGGCTCCATACCACTCACCCCAGCACAGAAGATCACCAAACCAGCCTGCAAATACGGAGTGCCTTTAGCTGTGAGGAAGGTGCCAGAAGCAGCCAAAAAGCAGGCGGATAGGAAACCAGCTGTGAAGCATAAAGCGGTTTGTAGATTGTTGTTAAATTTTTTAGCTTCACTTTTGACCTTTTTGCTCTATTTGATGATGTGCTCATAGTCTGTCACATTAGAGGCCTCTCCCATTTGTCTGTGTGAGTCTGTGCTGCTTATATCATCTGAACCCCAGTGTTGTATGTTGCTCAGGCCCCTCTCCCAGCAGCCCCCCAGAGAAGAGTGAGTCAAGTGGAGCAAGAGAGGAAAAAACACGAGGTACAGCTGAGAGCCCCACATCAATTGAATTTACTCTCAGATTTCTTTCCTGCATTTCTCTTCCAATTTAAGTAAATGTGAAGGCCCCTTTCTTATTGCTCCCTCTCATAACGCTTAATCCCTGGATGCATTCATTTTCCGATCCTGTCTCATGCAGAGCGTTGTGCCTCACTTCTCTTTCTCTGTTTACTAAACTTTCTGTCCTTACCTGCCTGCCAAGTGACAGAGCAGTCCTGCTGTCTCCTTTAGCAAAGCTGGCTTCTGTTTTGACTTTTTTTTTTTGATTGAGATGCTTTTCCCTCCTGCTTCAGGAAGGCATGAGGAAGAAAAGGATGGAGCTGATTGAGAAGGAGAGAAAACAGAGAGAACAGGTGTGTGAATTATTTAATAACGAACGATGAAAAGTTTCTGATAGTTGTTGCGTTTTAATACGTTTACCAATCTGTGTTACCCTCAGATGGTCCTGTTGAAAGCAGAGCAAATGAAGAGATTTGAAAAGGAAAAGGTGGGTGTGAAGTTTACTCCTTGATGTTAAGATATCTCTATTTTTTATAAATAGTCATGAACTGTCTAAAAAATCCTCAGATCCCACAGAAACTAGTGCAGCCTTGCTATACCAGACATACTACAATTTTTGGATGTCCAAACATCATTGGAATTTTTGGACAATATGTGTTAAAATGTGCCTCAATTGAGAGAGTGTATTCCAATTGTCTCTACATAAAGCTTTACATGTAGGGAAAATATATCCTAACCAGTAGTGCTACTTCATGTATTTTTAATAGAAATGAGAATATAAAGATAAGTAAGGAATTTCACGCACACACAAATATCGACTTTGAAAAAGCAATTTTTTTAATTATCAGCAGATCTGACACTAATTACAGAGATTCATTGTTCTGCTTACTGCATTGCAGTGTGAAAGAAAGTCAGTGAACTTAATGTCTCCTCATAATACTGAATATGAACTTGTGATCTATAATAGATCAATCGTATAAACCAGGCCAGAGAACAGGGCTGGAAGCATGTCCTGAGCTCGAGTGGAGGCAGCAGCCCAGAGAGGAAGGTAAGAGATGCCTGTTTCAGATGTTATGACACACAAGTGTACTCATATAAGTATTGTCCTATTTCATTATAGCATGAAACCACTTTTTTTTATTATTCTCTCAGTGCTTTGTTGGCGTTGGAAAGAGGGCTGTCCCCAGTTCTGGCGGTCCTCCAGCTCTGAGTAAAGTCCCTTTTGAACACTTCCACGCTGCTTTGGACCAAATGTCAAAACCCCAGCCTGCAGTGGTCAGCAGGGAGGGGTCCTCAGCAGGACCAGGCAGTCCCAGACGGTAAGTGAGATCAAATCTTCATTTTCTTCTATTGAGGTGTGTTGAATATTTAGTGTAACGGCCTTCTCTCTCTGTTTGTAAGAAGTGTACCGCCTGCTGCTGGCCCGGTGCTGCCCAATGGCCCGTCCCGACCCTTAAATCCTGACATAATCAAAAGGGAACTACAGAGGCTGCAGCACGTTTCTAAACAAGTTCATATCAGCAGGTCAGTCACTCAACTTCTCCCTGAACCTTTTGCTCTTCTCACAGAAGGAAAGGTATCAAGAGTATTAATGACCTTCTGTTCTTCAGGCCACGATTTCAGATGGTTCCTGAACGGGCCTATCAGGTTGAGGAGTTTTTACAGCGAAAGAGAGAAGCAATGCTCAACAAAGTTCGTGCTGAAGGACAGCTGGTATGTAGTGTAACTTTCACAGTTTTTATAAAATAAGGGTAATATGAAGAGTATTTAATCCCATTGCTTGATAACTGAACCATACCGAACATATTGATAGCGACCACTCTGCGCAACTGCAAAGAGACGATGCATTATGATCAAATATAAAACTAAAAGCTCCTTTTAGCTTTCACTAACTACACTATTTAAAAAACAAACAGAAACAGCCTGATGTCACCCTCAGCCAAATTAAAGCTAACTGTTAAACACAATAAAGGGAGAAAAAAAGAGTAGCTGTATAAAAAAAGTTGTTGCACCAAAACCAAGACAAATTAGTAAATGTTCTATTAGATGGAGAAATTAAATGCTTTTAACCCCTGAGTAACTAACTAACTTTTAAACAATGTAGTTTGAAACAACATTTACTATGAACTGGCACGTTTTTGGCCTCGTACAGTTTTTTAGTACAATTTACTCTCTCGCTAGGACCTAAAAGCTCGTCTGATATTCACTTTCGTCAGGCCCTGTGTTTGGTAACACTCTCTTTTCTCTTTGTCGACATCCTTTGCTATCTTTGCCTCTGCTGTGATTTCCATACTGACTATCTGAGCCAATAGTGCTAACAGTAAAAGTTGGTCTTACGGGCTCTCCCCAAAAAGCCTTTCCATTAAGCATTATGCAATCCTCATGGGTGACTCAACCCACTCTAAGAAACATGGTGCAACACCAGGTTTGGGGCATGTAATGGGAATTAGAGTGGAGCCTCTCAGATCGCAGTCAGAATGTTTTGTAGCTGTTATTTTCAACTGAAATAAATGCATAAAGGTTCTTTCAGTTTTAGTTCAGATCATCAAAAGAAACCTACCTTCAAACAGTCTTTACTCACTGTATTAAATGAAGTTGTTAAAGCTGATGTGTTATGTTGCTCTTTGTCCAGCAGATGCATCGAAACATTCTACTGAAGTTGTGTTTTTGGCCACTCACTGAATCTGAATATTTACTGACCTCGCTTGTTCTAGACAAACAACTCAACCCATTCAGGCTTTACAGATTGCTAGATTGTTGACTTTTTTCACCAGCTAGCTGCTGTATGGTGCTGAGCATCAAAATGCTGCAGGTATCAAATGATCAAATCAAATATTTTCATCTTAAAACAAAAAAGAGGTTAAAATACAATGAAGAGCTGCAGCATTAGCAAATGCTAACTCCTATGGGTTTATTTATATGTCTAACCTCTTTTTGTCGACGTGTGGTTATTCAACTAATCTTAATGAAAGACCATGCAACGTTACCTCCTGGCTCATGATGTTGTGGTAGTTAGATGTGGGGGGTTTTTGCCGTCTAAAATTTGATTAAATTGAACGGTAAACAGGGCACTCGGCAAAACCTGGCAGCTCTCTATGGAAGTCGTGCCGCTTCGCTTCGGTGCAGGAGGCCCAAAGCCAACAAAGAGGAGGAGGTAGGAGCCCAGGCCTGAGTGCCCAGCCTCTCACTCCACCTCACTCACAGCACGTCTGGCTAGGCTGGTCTTCCCTCATACTTTTGCACAAAACTCCCTTTGACACTCCCATAATTCAACCCAGCAT
The DNA here is from genome assembly GCF_963930695.1 of Labrus bergylta. NCBI lineage: Eukaryota > Metazoa > Chordata > Actinopteri > Labriformes > Labridae > Labrus > Labrus bergylta. The sequence continues at coordinate 30,039,413 of NC_089200.1, forward strand.
CTCATGCCCGTTCCGTGCACAGTGTGTGGTGTTCCACTGTCCAGTCGGAGCTTGTTCTGTTGTTTATTTTACCTCCCAATAATGTCTGTTGTTATTCACAGAAGTCGTTTATAATGTCCCATTTCAAATAAGTTTACCATTTAAATTTAAGTTGTGTATTGCAGCCTTTTATTTGCTTTGAATCGAGCTCACAACATAAAAGAATGAAATATGTTATTTTTGTTTTGGCTGATGTGTCAGGTGCTAACATCATACTGTGTTTTGAGTCAAACTTAAAGTGCATCATTTATATGTTTTGTGACTGTGACTCCAGGTATCAAAGCTGTGTGTGTGTGTGTGTGTGTCTGTGCAGGAATGCTTACGAATCAGTATATAACTTTTCTGTGTTTGTTATCAGGAGTACTTGTCAAGGCTGAGGCAGATCCGTTTGCAGAATTTCAATGAGCGTCAGCAGATGAAAGCCCGACTCAGAGGAGAGAAGGTGTGATCCTCTTCTCTCTTTCTTATTCATTCTGAACACAGCTTTTCAGGATCCTTTTCTGTTTTTCTCTGACATTTTGTCTTCTGGTTACTGTGCTTCAGTATGACAGTGATGGATCTGACAGCCAGGAGTCGAATGAGGAGGCAGAGCTCAGGAGAAAGAAGATAGAGGCCTTGAAAGTGAGTCTGTCTATAATTAAACATTACATTTTACAATATGCAACACTTAGATGATAAAAAGAACTTCAAACACTTAGATCACCTAAAACTCTGACCTGTGACTAAACAGAACTGATAACAAAGTAACAGCAACATGAAAGATAATGTCAGTTAATCTTATCACTGTGTGAAGTGATCAACAGCTACTTCTCAGACTTATTTAGCCTCTCTTGATTGTTGTAATGAGGTCACAGATGTATCTTGATATTCAACAAGCATGGGCCTTGTAGCCGCACAGTACAGCTCTAAAACCAATCCCACACTTACCTGGCAACACGCCTATAGGGCTGTTATTGTCTCATCTTTAAGAGATCGAAGCCTCACTGTATTCAGACTAAATTGTCTTCAATGGCACCTGCTTAAAGTACATTCAGTTAAAGTGCTTGTTTTTGCCTTTCACAGGCTTGGATTGTTATTTTAAAGGCTTTCAAGAATTTAAGCAAAGATCCCTACAAACATGGTCTCTTCACAGCCAATAGACTCCATTGACAATAAAAAGTAATATAACCTCACAGAAATATGGGAGTAGGTGGTCAAAAGTGGCCTCGACTCGTTGGTTTGGTTTTTTGTTGTTTTGAAATAGCTGTTTATATTGAACACACAATAAGACTTAAGCAACATAAGACTTAGACTTAGTCACACATTAACAAACTCACCAAGTAAGGTGTCGTTAAACCAGCAACTCTGGTGTTCTGCAGGGTAAAGTTCCTGCTTTTGTCAACGAAGTTTAGTGGTTTTCAGGAAAGCAGTGACATCTATATCTAGTTTTTTTTTTAAGTCTATTTTGCACTTACTCAAATTTAGTGGCTGCTTTACCATGCTATGCACAGAAGCAATTAGAAATCTTTTTGTACCTATCAGTCATTTAGGAATTGGACCAAGTGTTAAACAAAGGAATTCTCTTTGAATGAGATGACATGATAGCATCTCCCTAACACATCTAAAATGTTACCAACCTTAGAATTATCAGCTGCAACTGGCTGAATGTCTTACTTTGATCACTCACAAATATATTGAGCCACAACCTTTTTTCTTCCTCATATGTATATTTTTATGTCCCTGACAGGCCCAAGCTAATGCCCGTGCTGCTGTGCTGAAAGAGCAACTAGAGAAGAAGAGGAGAGAAGCGTATGAGAGCGAAAAGAGAGCTTGGGAGGACCACGTAAGCGACATCATTATTTGCTCCACTCTGACATTCCTCAGGCAGGAGCGTTACCTGGTCTTACTGTTGCGTTGGTTTAAGTTACATCTAATCCTGGGTTTTGTATATTGTTGAAGCTTGCAGCTCGGGGGGTGAAGGTTGGCATGGCAGCAGCAGCAGAAACAGCATCATCTACCTCTGAGGCTCCTCTCCCTCAGCCGGGTCCCTCTCAGCCAGACCCACCTGCCAAAGCTCCAGCACTTCCTGAAACCAAGCCCTCCATCCAGGCCATATCCATGACTGCTGCCCTGAAGAATGTTGGAGCAGTCAGTAATCATTCACAGAGTTTATAATACCCCATGTCTTCAAATGTGTTGTGCAGCTATGTCAATTATGAATTTTCCTTTTGGTAGATGTCTCCTCTTAAAGATAACCTCCCCGAGCAAGAGCCTGCATCTGCCATTCAGGTGACTGTATGACATGTTATTAATCATTCATTAAAGCGTCAGTTTTCCTGAAGGTCAAGGAGTTTTGATCCCATTTTGGAAAGTAATGATATTTAATGTTTATTTTAACAGAGTGAGAAAAAACAGATCCTGCGCAGACTTAACCAGAACCTAAAAGCCCAAGTCCCAGTGGAGGAGTCGGAGGAGTCGTCTCCACAGCCTGCAGAGACGAGTCCTGCTCCCCAACAGAAGCAGTCCAACACAGAGAACCGCCCCTCCTCATCAAACGGAGACAGAAAGAAGTGGGACGCAGCAGAACTGCCTGTACTTCCTGTGGCACAGCAAACCTTAGAGGAAACCTGTGTCACAAGTAGCAGTAAGTCAAGCCCATCGCAAGATAAAAATGAAGTCCCATGAATTGAACGATACGAAAATTGTCATTGAGAGAACATTTTCCATTAACAGTTCTATTTAAAGCGTTTTCAGGAAACTGATCATATCTTAACCACATTCTCTCACTAGTGATCTCAGTATCTCCAGACGATGCACTGTCCTCTGCTGGAGACAGAAAGAAGTGGGAGGCGGGAGTTCCACTCGTCCTCTCTGTAGCCCGACAAACTCTGGAAGAGACGGGCATCCCGACCATCGGTGAGTTAAAAACAAATGCAAATTTGCTAATATTCAATCTGCAGTGGAAACATGAAAAATGTTATTCTCCTCCCTCTCTCGTTGTGTGTCTTTGTGCCTCTGTGTGTATTTGTATTGTTGCAGAGCAAACAGTGGGTGGAGTAATACAGATGGGCATGCTACATGAAGAAGCTGCTCGAAAGATGTGGGGAGCGAGTCCCGACTCTCAGGTGTTGCGAGTGCTTCAGGAGGCGGAGCTTCAGCCTCTCACTCAGCAGCTGGAGAACGTCTCTATCTCGGAGGAGCTGGTCTGTAGCCCTGGTAAGTGTTCATGGAAATACATCAACTCCCCAGCCAGGAATGTCCCGAGTCAACAAAAACAACACAAAACAGGCAGGGGACAGGGTCTTTGCAGACACAGCCACCACCACGCATGTATGGTGGCCCATAAGTGATGATTGAGTGGCATTACTTTTGTGTAAGTCGATATTTTATTTTGTAGGAAAAAGCTATTGACTCTATTTTTTTAGTTGTCAGGTTTTTTTTTTCCACCCAAGTAGGCTATACCTAATCGGAACATTTCATTAAAAGTGAAACAGCAATAGAGCATGAGAAATAAATTGGTTAAACAAAATGATGTTTCATTAAAACAAGCATTTTGTACAGAACTGAAAGAGAAGCATTCATACAAGCCCTTAACTAGTAGTAATAACTAGTTAATTTTGTTGAAAATGTCCAGTAAAACGTTCACTTGTTTCAAGCAAGTAATTGTGTGGCTCTGACTGTGACACTCAAAAGTCCTCAAAGGGTTCGGCTGCAAGTAGCAAAGTGTGTTTGTATGGGGTAGTCTACTGTTTGTGTGTATTTTTTTGTATATCATGAGCATTGTTACAATACTCTACAATCACACCTTGGTATGAAATCATTTAAATCTTCATTTTTTTATTTTAACTGTTGTGTGCTGTTTCAGAGAAAGTGTTGCTTATTATGGATTTTAATAACTTGTCAATTATGTCATTGTGTTTTTCAGATAAACCTTTCCAGAAAGCAGAAGGCCAGATTGTGGAGGAACCTAAAGCAGCTTCTCCTTCTACACTGACACTGTGTGTTGCGGGCGATGGTCCAGGTGCTCAGAAGCAGAGTGTCGCTGTGACCAATGAGGCCTCACATCAGAAAGTATCTGTGGATGGTGCAGGAGAAAGAGTGACACTGCCACCCAACTCTACTGAGCCTCAGGGTCAGTACAACACTCAATCTTGTATTGATTGGATATTTCAGCTTCTCATTTTTTAAGTACATCTATTTTTAGTAGAATAAAATCCTGTCTGTCGTGATTTCTTCCAGATCCAGCAGACCTGGAGTTGTTGGTTTTGGAAGAGGCACCTAAACAGACCCTGCATCCACCAGCTGGTGTGCAGCAGGCGTGGGCAAAGGAAGTCCCACAGCCACTGTGAGTATTCATCTTTCTGTCCATTTATATTATTTGCCCTTTCTAAAGAGACAAAAATAGATAGATCTTTTCCAGAGCCAAGCACAGAGACATTTCATTAAACCATTGTGTAGTACTCAGCCTACCACTGTTTTCCATGTTAATGCTATTGTTCTTGCACAGACACATTCTAATGTTTGCCTTTAAAACATGCATAAACATCTGTCCTAGATTACTTATTTTCTTTTTACATGGTTACCTATTCTGGCTCTGCCATCCAAGAAACTCTTTTGACCAGTACACTGGGGAAAAAAAAACAAGATGACACTGAAGCATTTTTATCCTAATAAAGTAGTGCTCTTCAAGACAATATATACAATCCACTGTGTGACAGCTCCAGATAGGCAAGAAAATGCTTCAATATATTTGAAAACATTATATGCTTGTAAAGATAAAGTGTATTTTTCTCATAGGCCACCAGAGGGGGTCACAAGACCAGCAAGCACTAAGGAGTCTGAGAAGAGTGCAGAGAAACCAGCAGCATCATCGGGTGAGCCGAACACTCAGTGAGTAACATGCACCTATCTTTTTTTCTCAGCGTATCTTAATTACATCTGCCCTCTCCCTCCTCTCTCAGGTTCAGCACAGTGCGAGGAGCCCCTGTTTATGAAGTTGTGTTCCCCGGCCCACCGACGCACCGCTGCACTTGCGATGCTCTCGGCTCAGTCCTCCATGGATGAATCATCCTCCTCTCTGGCCTCTCGCTCACGCTCCGTATCACCTCTGCGCTCCAAACACCACGACGCCCTCCTCATCGGCCTCTCCACGGGCATGTTCGACGCCAACAACCCGAAGGTGGTTACTTCTATTAAAAGACAGTCTGATATTGTTTTACAAGTCAAGACATGAGTATGTTAGGGAAGGATTAATTGTGGTTAAATAAAACATCCCATAGCTACAGCAAGTGAACTATGACCTTATTGAATTGATCAGTAGACCAGCTGCAGCAGGGGTTGAGGAATGTCAGACCTGTTCTTATGCCTTGGTGTGAAGTTGGGGCTTGTGAGGTATTTTTAGTAGGACTTCAGTCTTTTTTATTAATGAGGTGGTCTGGAATAGAGCCAGAGCCATTAATCACATGCGATGTACCTGCAGTCGGTGTGATAGGAGAGAGGGAGCATCCATCAACCTATATCTTTCATAACCTTCATCAGGGACACTGAGATCTGCAGAGAGCCCGGCTCTACATTGTTCCACACAGAGAGCTACATAGAACATGTATAGGAGAGAATATGCCAATGTGTTTGTATACTTCTGCGCAAGCAACAGGCATTATGATATGGGGTTTTCTGTTTTGTTCCACCTATCAAAAGCGTGGTAACTTTAAAAACTCCTTGAGGGAATGTCTCTGATTTTACACAAATATCAAATTAGACCCAATGATTGACTGATAAGATCTTGGCTGTCAAAGGGGCTTTGTCACTATGATCCTAACATACATAAACATTCTGGTCATTGTTCTAGCCCTGTTATTTTGAACCATCACCACTCTACCACTATTGTGATGAAATTTTCTTAATTTTTACTTAAGAATGCCCAAATATTCTTTGCTGTACCCCTCTTCTACCTGTTTGGTCTGCTGTCGGGTGGAGGACCTTCAGGCATTGAAACATAGAGGGAAAGACTTCTTCGGTGTTACATCCCTCCTTTAATAATATTCATGCACACACTCTAGTTTAGTGTAGGACTACTCATGGGTTGTTTTGTTTTTAAGTCAAATGTTCTCTTAAAAATATGTTGAAAATACAACTTCACTTGACTGCTCAGAGGCAAACAACCTCAACTGATTCTAGTTAGGGTTTGATTGCTTCTGGCCTATTATTCTGAAAGGCCCTTAAAATAAATGAATATCCAGGGGAGAGAGCCCAGTCCATCTGTCTATTCTTTGAAATGATGTGACATTGAACAATTCACATTTGGCAGACAGTTGCAATAAAATATAATTGACTTTTTGCTTTCTTGCAATGATTACTATGTTACCCTGTCCGAGCCTCCATTAGAAATATTGTCTTTCTGTCAGATGCTTCGGACCTGCTCCCTACCAGACCTCAGCCGTCTCTTCAGCCCCCAGCAGGACTCTGCAGTGACCAGTCATACAAATGTTCCCCACAATAACAACTTGGAAATCGAGGACCTGGAAGAGGCAGCTAAAGATGATGACCAGTCAGAGACTGAAGAGTAAGAATATCACAGATTAAATCCCTAAAGGAAAAAGATAAACTCATATTTTTAGCAAAGCAGTAACCTCTGCAGTCTGAGGGTAGATGATAATGTTTTAATCATGACTGAAATCTTGCTTTTACTCTGATTCTGTCAATCATCAGAAGGAGGTCATTGCACATTGTTTGTAATAACAGTATTCCCTGCTCTCTAGTGGATATGAGGATGAAGACCTGCGAGACATCCGGGCCTCCATGGAGAGACTGCTGCAGGAAGAAGGAGACCTGATGAGGAGTTCTGCAGAGGTCGGCTCAGGAGACTTTAATGGAAACCCTCCTGAGGGTGAAGACCACGAGCTGTTCAACAGGATAGCAGCTGAGATCAATCAGGAGAACAATCAGATGACTGTGGATGAGGATGATGATGATGATGATGATGGGGAGGATGAGGAGGATGAAGGCGAAGAGGACGAGGAAGATGAGGATGAAGAGTGCTCTAATGGGAGTCCTGCAGATGAAGAGGCAGGAGATCTGCTTTCAAACGGTGTGGGAGAGGAAAACCACTGTAATCACAGCCAGCTCAATGAGGAGTGGCATTCAGGTACGAAGGATGAAACTTGGAAATTGACCTTTATACGTTATATTTATGTATTTAGAGTAAGCATGAATCATCTTTTTTTTACGACTTTTGCTGTAATTCCCATGCTTATAAGTCCAGCTCTGGGATAGAGTTGAAAGCTTGCAAATGACTTCAGCTTGTGAAAGGAAACTCATCATGAATGAATATTTTATGACCAGTGATTAATGCCTTTTAATAAGTGGCCATGAAATAAATTAAGCACAATCAGAGTGATTGAGTTCAAAAATACCAAAATTACAAAGTCTCAGTCAGTCAGAAACCAAAACATGTAAACTAAATAATTTAAAAAGGGACTAACAGGAGCACAGAGTAAAATTTCTCCAGTAGATAGCTTTCAAGCCCAATTTAAACACCTCCTCTAAAGATGTCGTTTTACCTCTGGCTTGCTCAGATTTGCTGTTGCTGTCACTATTGTGCCACTGCATTGATCCTTTGTGTGCATAGTTTTTTTTTGTGTAGTTTGTTGTGTGACTTATTATTTTTATTTTTTTTAAAGGTTAGCTTGGATCCAACACGACAAAATTACTCAAATAAACTAACCGTTCAGGCCATGGTACACTCTTGTGTTCAGAGAGCACAATTAACATTTTTGTCGGTGGAGTCTGGTGGCTTTTGAGAGAGCGATGCATCATCAGTTGTTCTTTTTTTAAGAGTATTATAGCCTAAGAAGTGATCTGTCTCTTTAGTGATCCTTTCTGAAATGTTGTCAGACACTTTGAAAGACAATCTGATTTCACAGCTGATGGCTCAACCAATCTCCCAAAACAATTTAAAAACTTGATAAATCAATCAGCCTTTAAAACTAGGGGTCAAACGATACTGTTTTTTCAGGGCTGATATCGATACTTGTTATGAGACGTTCATGAGACCGATAACCGATATTCATATAAAGTCAAAATTTAGAATTTGGAATATTATAAACTCCAACCCAAGACTTTGTTTAGATGCTCAACCTGCTCCAGACGGCTTTCCTCTCTGTTCATATCAGTGGCAGCCAGGCTTCAGAATTGATTGGCTATTACTGGTTTGACATCTAGCCAATCAGATGAAGAAGCACACTTTAAAAATAATTCATTTAATTGGCGATTAGTAAAATAAAACACCAATCCAATTGGCTAAATGATGAATAGCAACCACCAATAATCGGTCGGACCGATAATCAGTTGACCCCTAATTATGTAATACGGTAATAAACCCATGTTTAAAAATAGCAGATATCCCCTGTAAATGTAGCATTATCCTGAGATCTGATAAATGCTGCTGCACCACAGATGGCAGCGGAGAGGACCATGGCATGGAGGCTGCACATCATGACAGCATCTTCAGCCGTCTGGAAGAGCTGCGCTTCAACCTGGAGCAGCAGATGGGCTTTGAGAAGTTCATTGAAGCCTACAATAAGATAAAGGTAAAAACTGTTTCTGTCTGTTTACACTGGTAAATATTCATCATAAGACTGATTTTAATAGATGTTCGTTTGTTTTTTAAGGCTATGCATGAAGATGAAGATGAGAATATTGACCTGGGCTCCAGTTTGGTCCTCAGCATTTTGGGAACAGAGCATCAGCATCTGTATCCCAACATCCTTCACCTGGTTATGGCAGACGGAGCTTATCAAGAAGGTAAGTGATGATAGTTTATCCTCAGCTGATTGAAAAACATTTCATCTTTTTCACTGCATTTCAGAAAAGTATTTTGATTTAATTTTAGAAACAACCAGTAAGAATTTGACCTCTTTCCTCCCCTTTTTAGTATTGTGAATGTTATTGTGTTAAATTCTATCCTCATTTCTCGCATGAGGTTTCACATCTATTTCTGCTCATCATCATCATCACTTGGTACTAGTTTCTATACATGCTTTTTTGACGCTCTGTGGCTGTGCTAACTCAGTTGGCCGACCGAAGATACGGAAAGAGGAGGAGGGAGTATTTCTGTTGAGTTTGACAGGTTTCCCTCAGGATGGGAGCAGTCTTCAGATAAACTCTCTCTTTTGATAAATTCTTTTGATTTCTATTTTTACTACCTTCTGTTGGAGAAGAAGGGGGGATGCAAATGTCACACATCTCCCTTGAGGCTTTGTCTAAGATCTGTGAAAGGTGCAGTTTACAGCTCTCATCCAGACAGAAATGACACCAGATGATGCAGTTCTGAAATATGTTTCTGAAGGCTGCAAGAGCGTCATGGTTGTTCTTAGGTTCTTATCTTTTCTCTTATGCTGTGTTTATGAAGATCTTGTGCAACATGGGTAATGTGCTAATCTATGTGGTTGTGTTGTTTGCATTGGTATGTGCTTTTCTGTTTACATGTGAATGTGTCTGTTTCTATTGTTTTTATTGATTGACTGTGGAGGCAGCCGAATGTCTGCAGCCAGACAAATTTCCTCAAGGGGACAATACAGTGTATCGTTTTTTGCATGCTGGCACTTCCTGATTAGCAGAGGATGCAGTAGAGTAAGTACACTATGAGCTGATGGGAGTGCTGTTAGATCCATTATCTTTTATTATAAACCAAGATGTTGATTAAATAAAAATATTTACCTGATGATGACACTGTACATGGCTAATATAAGATGATTCCAAAATGATTGCAGTTAATCTATTTGCTACTTGAGTTTGCTAAATTTTCAAGGCAGTAGATGATATTAGCTGTTTATATTCATTTAATTTAAAGGAGTTTATACTTCATGGCTGAGCTAGATAAAAACTCAGGGAGAATTAAAAATCATGAGCTTCCATCCTCAGGGAACCATGAACACGTGTCCCTTTTTAATGGTAAGTCTGGTCAGGTGTATCTTGTCGGCCTGCAGGATATTAGAACAATGTGCGATATTGCGATGATGATATGATTTGGGATGAACAAAAAGTAGTAGTGCATGTTAGCTTAAGTCACAGTTTTTAAGTCTATTCTTCATGTTGAACTCAATGCTGGTGTTTGCAACATGTTTCTCCTAAATCTAAAATACATCCCACAAAATGTGTTTGTTTTATCACCACAAGAATCGGCACCAATAAATCTGAAGGTTGCACGTCTAGTTTAAGATTTATCTGGCTGCATCCAAATCTGGTGAAAAGAGTGAACGTTATACACAGACCTCTGTCCAAAAGGTGAATATTCTCATGGATGAGTGAAAAATCGTAGTTTGTTTACGTTATCACTTTTTCAAACTTATTGAGATAAATGAACACTTTTAGGATGTGTTTATTATGACTGCTCACATAATGATGCTATCGTATGTCCTGATAACAATATCTACTTACTAAAATCAGTGAAGTTGGTGCTGGTAATGGTGACAGCAGCAGCAGCAGCAGTGTGTATGAGTGTGTGTGTGTCCTGATGGTTTTTAACCCCGTCCCCGTTTAACCCCCCCCTCCCTCCTTGATGTGTGTATTTTAGTGTTCATTGTGTGAAATCAATTTTTATCTTGTTTTATTCACTGCTGGCTGTAAAGCAAATTGCTCCTCGGGAATAATAAAGTTCAGCTTGAACTTTGAACCTTGAGATCGAACATCAGGGACCTTGGATGTTAAAGGGGAACACAAGTAACTCCTGTGTTCTGCCAGTTACAGCTACGTCTTTGTAAATAGAATCTGGTGGCTCTGAAAAAATACATGTAAAGGCTGTTTCTTGTCAAATAAAATGTCTATCTCTGTAGGGATCCTTTCTGTGAGGTTGAGAATACAAATCTGAGCTATTCTAGAGCTGCTTCTCTTCTGTGATTTCTTATGAAGACACATTGACCTCTTAACCTTCTCATGAACTATTGGTCGCCCATAATTCTCTCTCTCCCTCTTCTTTCTCTCTTTCAGATAATGATGAATAATGTTTCCTGCGACGTATTGCAGCTGCTGGCAGCTTTGACAATCTGCTGGCTATCTGATGTCTTCCCATGACGCACATCATTGGCAGAAAGGAACTATGCATGAAGAGAGGCGGCCTCACATCGAACAGTGTTTCAGGCACACCTGCATGATGAATAAGTAGTTCACTCAAGGCATCACCTGACTCTCCTTTTCTCAGCAGTGTTCATTCAGAAGTGCATTATCATACTCATGTTCTTATTAACCAAAGTTGACTTCAATGTTCTGTCAAATGTCCATGTTGAGTAATAGTGTAGAGCTGGTTCTGTATTAGTCTGTTGCTGGTTCAGTGAGGGTCCACATTTGATTTGGCGGGCATAGATCTGGTCCTCTCAGGTTCTCTCTTTGTAATCGTCACATACTCGCCTGTAATGGCTTTAAAAACCAGGTCACACTCAAAAACAAACACACTATGATTTACTCAGAACCAGTTACAACCTCCTTTTTCTTACTCTTTTCACCAAACAAGAAGTTCAATCTAATCATTTTACAGATTTCTTACTGTTCCAGTTAACACAGATTTTAAGATATATTATATGAGAAAGCACTTTGTTGTCAGGGTACTGTAGCAAGACTGTGATTAGGATAAGAGTGGTTAGTGGAGAGAGTTCTACTGATGATGTAAGCAATGATACAGATGTTAACCATAATTCATATTTGATTGTAGAATCAAAATTGTACATCTTTATATAAAATAAAACCCTTTTTTAAGAACCTTAAGGCATGTTTATTTGTTCTCTTAAACTGGACCTTCATCTCTCCCGTTGTTAAAGATCTCACAGGTCATAGCTCTATATGTAGCAGTGAGTACACAGGATTTCTTCTTCCATCCTCGGACCCTTCCACAGACCCCTCACCCTTCTGTCAGCAGGATTTATTTGTAGTTTCATCCCTGAGGAATAATAAAACATGAGCCTCCAGTGTTCCTCTAACACCATGTGTGATTTAGAGAGACGGGAGAAGAAGCTGTGTTTCCTTTGAGTTGGAGCATGACCAAGTTATTTAAAGAAGCATCCTTCTCAATAATGAAACCAATCTGGTAATATTGGACTTTTGATTTTAATGCTGTAGTCACTTTTTTTTTCTATACTAATCCAATGTCATGATTTTACATTAGAAACCAATGAATCACATACCATTTTACACATGGCGGGGTTATGTTGTGGATTAAATAAATATTAGTTATTGTATGTACATTTTCTTTTTCAAAGCTACTGTGAGGTACTTTTATTTTGTGTTGATCTTAGCGCCCCCTGTGGACAAAGCAGTACCTCTCATGTCTTTGAGGAGTCTGTCCTGTATGTGTGTAAGTCGTGTTATCCTGCTTTCTTTTAACACTTCTGGTCAAACCTTTCTGTGGAAAATGTAAACAGACAGTTTGTTTTGGCTGCAGTGACGGGCAATGATTTCTGTGCAGACAACAAACCAACAAAAATCTGAGAACATGAAATATTCAAGGACTGTTAGAAAATAAAATCCTAAAAAAATATGACTCTAAACAAACAAAAAAAAAGAAACGTGCCAGTTGGTAGCAACAATATAAAAACAAGAAAATGTTATCTCAGGATGATCCATTTTCTAATGGATCAATTTCTCATATTGAGGGTAACAAAACGTTTTTCCTGGATCATTTCTTTACTAGGTACTTCCTTTAAGGTGATGACAACATACTTTAGGCAGGTTCAAGTTATTTATAGTAACTGTTTTGTATTTTATTAAACAAGTGACAATAAATTGGCAGTTTCACTTTTTCCTCTTTTCCACCTTGAAATAATTATTACATCCACAAATTCTCAGAAGTTTGAAGTTTGCCATAAGAGCAAAAAAGAAAAAAAGATGATCTAAGTATTTCTTTACCTTTCATGTTTAACTTTGTTTGCAAACAGAACTGAAACATGACAGAAAAATAAATTCCTTACAAACTTTTTTTCTAACTAAAACTTATTTTTCTGAGTGTAGATTATTCTTTTCATCTGTTCTTCAGTCATCAACACGAGAGACGCTCAATCAGATGAGACAAAGAATCTCCATTTGTTTGGTCTCACTTGTCCTTCACGGTTTCCCTAGAATTATTTTTATAATATCTATAAAGTTTTATATTAAATGTAACTTTGCAAAGAACAACACACAGCTGTTTGCATATTCTGTACTGAATGTTGGTTCTTGTTTTTTGGTTGGGGGTGGAGGGGGGTCTTTCAGGAACAACATTTAAAGTTGTTACACACAGCAGAGCATCATTCAATATTCATGCTGCATGGTGGCGTTGTGTTTGTTTGTGTTTCCATTTAGTAATTCTGTTTTATGTCCTGCTTTGAGACTTGGATTATGCATGCGTGGTTGTTTTATCTCAGAGGTGATTTGCATCTTTTCAGAGGCATGTATACAGTACATGAAGGTAGGCAGCGCATAAGAGCATGTGGGCTTCTCACAAATTGCTCATGGCTTTTTTTTTCAAGTATTTGGATAATACAGGGCTCAACTGGAATCGTGTTATAGCTCCATTTTGGGGTTTATTCATTAGAGTGTCATCTTTCTCAGCTTTAGACTAAAAGATGTGTTTCTGATTGATCAATAATACATTTTGTCTTGGGCGGCAGCAGTTTAACCCAACAAAAAGAAGTCAAAAGCATTGCATTTACTCTCCTCTCTATTAAAGAATGCAGCAGATCCTTATGAAAACACTTCTATTAGCCATGAGGAAAACAGAAACACAGATCAGATGATGATGATGTTAAAGGGTACAGTGTCAAACACGCAGACATACAGTATCTAGTCTGTTTGCAAACATTAAGCTTGGAGTGAATTCATTCAGGGTTTGGATGTTTCCATAAGGCCTGTGTTTGGCTCGATCCCAGCTCTCACAGGAAAGTAAAATCACCCCACAGAGAAATACATGCACTCAACCGTTATCACGCAGCCTTCATTGACATTCAGCTTTGCCTCCTAATCTAATTTGAAAGCAGGTTGCCTCAGGCTGGGTTAGTAAGTTTGAAAGCCTTATCAAAGTAATACAAATGGAGATCAGTGGATGAGAGTGTCGTGATCTTTATTACATATTGAGCCCTGGAGATTTTCGGTTCAGTTTCAGTTACAATGTCATTATTTTTAAAAAGTGCATTTGGGGTCCCAAGCTTTGATATCTGCTGCAATTCAGCAGTTTTTTTTAATATCTTGAACATCTGTTTCCAGAAATGAATGGTACAAGAAAGGGCAATATTTCTGTCGCGCTACATGGAAATTGGGACGTATTTCTTGTCATGTCCTCTCTGGCTATCCTCATCCACATTTATAAGCAGTGACACAGCTGTCACCTCCATCATATATGAGTGTGTGTGTGTGTGTGTGTGTGTGTGTGTGTGTGTGTGTGTGTGTGTGTGTGTGTGTGTGTGTGTGTGTGTGTGTGTGTGTGTGTGTGTGTGTGTGTGTGTGTGTGTGTGTGTGTGTGTGTGTGTGTGTGTGTGTGTGTGTGTGCAGTGATCTTGTTCTTGCCCTCCGGTTCAGTCCTCATGCAAGATTATTGCCTACAAATCATTCCTGCTGCCTTACTGAATGACATTAAGCAGTGTTTGCTGGAGCATTTTCACCAAACAACCCTGAACGTGTGCAAAACGTGAGTGTGGGGTTAGACGTGCAGGGGTCAAGCATGAAAGCAGGGCAGAGGGGCCATTGTTTTGACTCTGAGGTGCAGAGGTGGAGGGCGGGGGTTTGCTGCCTCCTCACAGTGAGGAAATATGACCTGAGGGCTCCTGCCGACTCCTGTGGGATCACATGTGACAGCAGAGAGCCACCTCCAAATAAATCTCCCTCTTTATTGCTCTTTCTCCCTCCCCTTCATCTCTCCCTCTTGCTCAATATGCAGCGTCCTCAGAATGAGATAAAAATAAATCACATGTTTATTGTCTGCCAGTGTCTCACTCCTCCGCCTCTCCTTCAACTAGTGTGGTGCTTTGTTGTGAAGGTTATTAGGAGTCAAAGGTCTTTATCAAATATTTTGTTTGGTGTTTTTGGATAAACGTGCTTCCTACTTCCTTTATTTTTGTCTATTATTTTTAATCAACCAAGCCATCAATCAATTTATTTTGCGTCAATAAATGACAAAAAGAGTACAAATCCAATGCAGAGTACTTTTTATACTAATTTCAGATGTTTTTATTATTAAAATCCCTTTAAACTAAATGTTTTTTATTTGATCAAATGTATTCATCATAAATGGTTTCAAGCAGAACTCAAAACATCTCGTTTTTGTAAGTTCTCTGTAAGTATGTTATCCCAACTAATTGCTATAGTAAAGAAAACATTTAAATGTATGGGGGGGTGACCACCAGATGTCACTTATTTACTTACAGTATATGTTGCAAATGAAAACTATAAAACTACCTTACTAAGTAAATATATGGACCACTTTTAAAAAAAAATGTTTTTATCTACACGACACGGCAGAGAAGAGTGCACATAAACTGTAACCGAGAAACTGCTGCTTGAATACAACAGAAAAAAAAAATCTTTTGGAGATAATTTTGGGTCATTTTCTTTCAGCTCACGGCATATCAAGTCCCTTTGTGTGGCCCCATTATGAAATGAAAAACATATTTTCCAGTCCGCCAGAGAAAAGATGCTGCTCTTTGACACATCATTAAATTTCATTTATGCGATTCAGTTCACGCCCGTTTGACAACGCTGGACGCTGCCTTCAGGTGTACCTCGGAATTCGCTGCTTTCAGCTGTGGTAGAGCGATTTGACTTTGAAATAGCATAGCCACTTTAAAGTTTATAACATTAATTTTTCATTATCTCAATATATAAACATACAGATTGATTCTAGAAAATAACTCAAACTAGGAGGATTATTAAGTGTATCAATAAAAATTGATAATCAGGTAGTTAAGAGGATTTTTTTTTTTATCACAATCAGAACAAGAATAGTTTTTAGTTTTTTTTACTGCCAAGTACATTTTCACATTCAAGGAATTTGACTTGGTGCTTTGGTGCAAAAAAAGTACCGTAAAATATGATACAATACGATACTGTATGATACAGAAGGTTACAGAGTAACCCCATACGGTAACCCTTTATTGTCCACTTGGGGATATTTGTCTTGAACTTGAAGTGCTGCAAACATTCATCTGCTTCCACATTAGAATGAATAAATAAAAACAATGGAAACAGATAAAAATCAACATGTAAACAGAAAAGCACATACCAGTTAAAAAACACAACAACATATAGTACTGCACATTACCCATATTGCACATAGTAAAAGTAATAGGAGAAGACTATAGGAACAACAGTGCTGCTGCTGACAGGGAACTTGAGTAGAATAAGATAAAAAATATATAAAGAGCAATATACAAATATACGACAGAATATCAAAAAGCACAAAATATACAAAAAGTGAAACTGATGAGATGTACAGTACTTACACTATACATTTCCACACAGTGTGCAGTTTGAACAGAAAATACTTAATTTTGTGGCTTTCAGTTGATGCACCAAAATGAAGTGCATGTACGAATTAAAAGGCCAACAAATACATTTATTTAAAAGTGCTTTATAGTGATTATTTGAAAAAAAAAAAAAAACATTCTCTAGATGTATTATAAGCAGTCTGTTTCAAATAGTTTACAAATCAAATAAACATGAAAAATGTATTAATGAGCAAAAAACGTGTTTCTTAGCAGCCTAACAAGAAAGTTTCTTAATTTTGATTATGGCGTTTTTAATTGGCCTAATTTTTAATCCTTTAATTTATGCATGTATGCATTGTGACATTAATATGCACACTTCCTTAATGTTATACTGTATAAACTATCTACCTCATGTAAATAACCCAACTGTTACCAAATTACATCATTTATTATTTTGTTTATTTCAGCATCTTTTGCACAGTTCTACTGCACTATTGTAATATTTAGTCTTTTACATATAAGTATTTGGTTATTTGTTTGTTTGTTGTTGATATTTTATGTTGTACTTTTGTACATGAAGAGAACAGTTGATCGAAGTCAAATTCATTGTATGTTTAAGCATACCTCCAATAAAGCTGATTCTGTTTCAATTAGCATTTATGATTTTCCCATTTTCCGACGGTCCTTGAAGGCGGCACACTCCCTCCCCCTCTCCGCTTGTTTCCAGCAGCAGAACAGAAGTAGCGTACTAGCATGGCGGTAGGAGGGAGCAGTAGGAGTTCCGTTGTCTCGCTTGTTTCCTCTTCATGTTAGGTTTTATTTTAATGTCTAATAGAGGTGCTTTTTTTAATTCAACGTTGTACGTCTCTTAACAAAACCTTTATTAGAAGAAAACTATTTTTTAAAGGCGGATACTCTATTTAAGTGTTGTAGATTCCAGGTCGCTTGCTAACTAGCAGGAAAGCAGAAATTGGGGAGATACGAGGCAACAAGAGGAGGAGTCGTGTTTTGGAAGAGGTAAGCTGACTTGTATTTAGTTGGAGATTGAATTTAAAGTGTCATCAATAAATCACTTCAATCCAAAAAGTTATAGAAAGCATTTTTTAAAGTATGGAGACCCTTTAAAAAAGTTACATAGTTACTTAAATGTAGCGACATCAAAGTGGACCCCGCCGCCACTAAGCCATTGTTTTTTGCTTGTAAACGAAGTTAATTTAGCAGTTTTTAACAAGTCTCCCCATGTAGGAGTCATAACAGACTTATAAGTATCACTACATGTTTTTCATGCTGTTCAGTGTTACGTAATGTTGACATTTTCTGAGTAACGTTACGCTTCTGCTTAAAAACCCTGGAAAATCCTGAAATGCCTTCTGGTGATGCCAGGATCCTGATCGGTGACACCAGGCTGGTGTTTCTGTGCACTCACATTATTGCTCAACAGATAAATATACAGTCTGCGACATTCTGGGTAATAATTAAATGCATGTTTTCGCTTTTCAAAAACAAATCACAGACTTTCACTTGCAGGTCTTTCTGTGTTTTTTCTTCTTCTGTGTTTCATGGCGTGTTTAATCATGCAAAAGTTCCCGGGTCCATTTATCCATGATCACAGTTTGCAGGTGTAGTTATCTGTGTCGACTAAATTAGATTAACTTGGCCAGTCAATCCCTTAATGACACACAATAAGACAGTGGCTCTGTGTTTGCTGCAGCATTAAATGTGTCAGTGAACGCGTCAGTTTCACTGTGACATCCAGGGTCGTAAGAAAATATCGATTCACTGGATTCCCAAAAGCATGATCGATTTTTAATTAATAGTTCACATGCGAGGTTATATCTTAATTCCTTTCCTCAGATGAATAAAAAAAACTATTGCAACGATGTTGGGTGTTACAGGGCATGTGATAAATACAAAGGTACATCTTATGTTATTGACAAAAAATGTAATTTTTTACTCATAAGTTATTCATATAGCTGTTTCTGTATATCATGACATATTCTATTTAATTAGATTTTCTCTAATCCTAGTGTTTAGCCTGTTTTAATAGTGCAATGAGTTATTGCAACATAATAAACTGTCAACCCACGTGTAGCAATTATGTTCAAGGTTTTTGCCACTACACAGTAACAACTGTGACACTTGAAAAGAGACATTTCTGTCTGGATTTGGCTTCAAAGTAACGAGCTTTGACGAGTTGTTCCTGTCACCCAACTCCATTATTAGAACATATCGGTCCCATGCTTTACCTGGCACATTTATACTTCCAGTTTTCCACAAGTGACGGCTCTTCCTGCTGTACTTCCTGCTGACTACTATTTAAGAGTTTTTAATCACTTTTTCGATATAGTTTACCTGAATGAAGAGTTTTAGTCAGCTAGTGAGCTTAAGTAAACAGCAGCTCAGCTCTCAGTCCCCAAAGAAGCAGCGGACCAACACTGGTTTTTAACATGAAATTGCTTTATTTCGAGGTTTTTACCTGATGAATTTCCTGGCTCTATGTTTAAGAAAGGACGGTGCCTCTGTCTGTTATTTAAACGAGTCAGAAACCTTAAGCATAATGAACACTTAATAGTCAATTTGATGTTCTTTGAGCTTCACCACCTGCCATGCTGTTGCTCTTGAATTACTCTTTAAACAACTGTGTAGCTAACAAAACCAAAACCACTAATATTTGAGTGACAAAATGTGAATCAATCTGAGGGTTTGTCAACAGATATGAATAATGTACTTTAACGGGGTAGCCTTAAGGTTTTCTATGTGCAACAAATTAAGCAGAAGCACGCAGTTTAAGCCCTTTGTGATGTCTGTTGGATGCAAACCATGACCTATTTCTTGTTTTGACTGAAGATTAATTTGCATATCTTGACCCTGTTTAAAGCTGATGCAGATGCCATGGCCACAGTCGAGGAATGGGAGTGACGTGACAGCACTGGTCCCTGAGCAGCATCATGTTTTTCTGCTGAAGTAGAAGCAGAACTCAAAAGAGAAATGGACGAGTCAATGTTGTTGGATTTACTCGAGTGTCCTGTTTGTTTGGAGCGCCTGGACGCCTCTGCAAAGGTTCTCCCCTGTCAGCACACCTTCTGCAGACGATGCCTCCAAGGCATCCTGGGCTCACGCGGAGAGCTGCGCTGCCCGGAGTGTCGCACGCTGGTGGAGTGTGCTGTGGATGAACTCCCCAGCAACATCCTTCTCGTGCGCTTGTTGGACGGCATCAAGCAGAGACCTCGCAGGGCTGGTCCTGGAGCTGGAGTCTGCACAAATGGTACTTCTGGAGCCGTGGCCAGAGCGCACAGCGGTGGGTCCAGGGACCAGGGCGCTCCTGGAGCACAGCCCCAGCGAGCTCAGGCAAAGAGCACCCTCGTCCGGGTTAGTATTCTCACCATGACTGAGCATGGATCAGTGAGCATGAATATGTGTTTCCCATTGTTAGGGTCAAGCTGAAACAAAACAGAGAAAATCTGTGCGGATTAAAAGCAGCATGTTGCATTACTGGCTCTCTAATCTTTCTGCGGATTAACGGTTATCATGGTGATTCCGAGCCAGCCAGTTGACTAGCAGCCCAGCATTATAATGGCAGTGATTGAGAGCAGAGTTAATAGTTGAGCCAACAAATGAGTCTGCTCTCTGTTCTGACTGCAGCTGCATGGGTCTCTCTCTATGAAGGCTTCTCAGTTCTCTGGTAGTTGCTGACAATGCTGTATGCCAAAGTCTTTTCTTACACTTGAGATCCTCTGCTGTAGTGTGGCTAGTGAAAGTACGTGAGAAAAGCAGGGTGGGACGACTCGGTGGTGGTTTTATCTGCATTACTGAGAGGAGTTGTAAATGGTATGGTGAGAGAAGCAGAAGAAGAAAATAGTGAAATGTGTGGAGTTTGTTTTATAGCTGCTTTTTTTTAAACAGAGAGTGATGAGCTTTGAAACACAGAGAAATAGGAAAATAATGCCTTTTACATTTCTCTCTTTGTTAGGTAGAACATGTTTTTACCCTTGTGGTTATGTGCTGAGCAGGTGCTGAGGACTGAAGTTGTCCTTGCATGTCTTTCTTTAATGTTTTACTGACATTTTGTTGAACCTTTCCAAAAAACTGCTCAATTTTCAACCAACATAATGATGTGCTCCTGCAAAGTCAATATCCAGTTTCTGATGTCTGCCATTTTTCAGTGTTAAAAGTTAAATGTGTTTACTTCCTCTGAGCTGCTCGGACCATTATTTGGTGTGAAATTAAATCTCTCTGGGTTCAGCCAGTGTTCTGAAGTTACAATATTACCATGATACTTTAGTCAAGCCACAAGAGCAATATGATGAGTACTGTGAGAACTTATTTTGTGATTCCATTTTCAATTGCAAATTAATGAAACGCTTACAAATCACTCTTTATTGCAAAGAAGTGGGACAGTCAAGCATACAGACTGAGCAAATCTCAAAAACTTCTTTTAGAGCTTATGTCGTCTTACTGAACTCTGTCAAAATGAATATCTGACATTTCCTGCGTTGAAAATAGCCGAAACTCAATGACATTATATATTGAATGGTTTTCTTCACACGTTGAAAACCTGGCTGCACAAAATGTGA
Source organism: Labrus bergylta (assembly GCF_963930695.1). NCBI lineage: Eukaryota > Metazoa > Chordata > Actinopteri > Labriformes > Labridae > Labrus > Labrus bergylta. The sequence continues at coordinate 30,060,447 of NC_089200.1, forward strand.
CAACGTATAGGCCCCCTGTTTTCTGCAGTGCTGGTCTTCACAGAGGGAGAGATGTCTTGAGATGAAAAGATGTCAAGGTCTCATGTAGAATTACTGGAATGTCAAAGAGCTGATAATGTGTCTGCCTGGCCATGCAGGTACGAAGATCAGAGACCCTGCTGTAAAAATCGCTACCGGGGGGACCCGCCTCATTTGCCACACTGGTATCACTTTAGAGTATACGTGCTCGTTTCAAAGCCGTCTCTGCGTTGTGGAATTTCCCCCTTGATTCTGAGAAGCCTGTTTGTTGGAGATAAAGAGGGTGGACACTTGAAACTACCACTTTCTTTCACCTCTTTTTTTTTTTGTGTTTTCTAGGATTGACAGTTAATTGTAATCCCTCAGTGTAGGCACGGAGGGTACAATCCTCCCCCATGAAAGCGTTTTGTCTGACTGTGTAATTGTTAAAAAGCACTCAAAAGCTGTTTCCTATTTTCCTCTATAGATTTCTTACAATTTTGCAGAAAGCACAAATGGCGTCCCTCCGTGTCTTTTCTCCAAAACCAGAGTGCATTCTGCCGGTGACAGAGAACAAGAAAAGACTACGGCTGTTGCAGGTGTAACGTTTTTACAACATAAAAGGCAGAGATCAAAGCTGTCACTGATTGCCCAAGTCTGATCTGTTCTTAGCGCTCAGCGGGGGGACTGAGCGCTTCACTGCCCCTGGGTGACACCCTCAAGTCCCACTTCTTTATTGTTCGTCGCCTGTCACCCGGTTTTTCAGGGGAATTTGGAGGTTTCAAGCAGCTCCTCCGGTGTCGTGCCCCCCTGTTCAAGCAGAGCTCCACCTCCCAATTCTTATATGGGAGGTGAGGGGAGGGAGGTGGGGACCGCCTGACAGATGCACAACAGGGTTTTGTCCTGGGGCCCCTCTTGATCTTCACGACTGACCGACACGTGTAGAGTGGCCAGCAGAGATTGTGTGTGTGTGTGTGTGTGTGTGTGTGTGTGTATATAAGGCTACCAGTAACAGAAGCTGATGAGTGTTAAGTGAAGGCGTCGGGACCAAAAGGGACAAATGTTTAGTGAGTCAGCTCTCTGCCCCCCTCCTCTAACCATCTCCGGGGTTGTAGCAGTTGTTTGACACTGCACTGGCATTTCTTTGATGAGCTAAATGAAAAGGCTCGTACATGATCGTGCTGTGGCCGTCTGGCCCTTCACAGTCAGGTCGGTGACTCACCTCCACGCTGGTGCTCTGTTACATGGATGTTTTGTCTTCCTCTCTGCCTTGTTGACTCATATGACACAGTATTTTGTTCACACAGATAGAAAACAGATAGCCCAGTGGTATTTTTTTTTTGTTGCCTGAGTAAAGCCATTGGAGCTGTCTGCAAGCCAAAGGTCAGGGTGCAGGGTCACAGCAGTCAGGGGTCGGGGCCAGTGAGGGAGAGTGGTAGGAATTAGAGAGAGGTTTCTGCGGATGTCTTTAGTTATCCAAATAGTTGAGTCACTACATCGTTATTAGAGACCCCCAAAACTGCTTCTCTCTAGTGATAAAGCTTTAGGGTTCAGTTTTAAAGTCCTGCCCATTAGTGACCGCTTAGAGCACATTTAGAGATACTAACCTGTTTCCAGAGTAAAGGCAAAACTACATTTTCTGCTGTTGTGTATTCATGGGAGAACCCCCGTGCTGTTTTGAGGTGTGAATCTTTCAATATCTCAAGATCCATTTACGTTTTGATTATAGACATCACGATTTGATTTACAATTGACTTTGACAGATTCTTGGTTCACAATACATTTCATATATGTTACAAAGGGGTGCTTGCTTATTTCAGGATCTACTCCAGTCTGCTGCAAATTATTGTCACATTAAAAGCACAATGAAATGTGATGATAATGCAGCTTTTTTATTTGTAAGGGTTTGTTTATCAGCTCAGTGCAAAAATGTCAATTATACACAGTGGAAAACTGAAAATAAAGATGAAATTTGTTTATGCTTAACCTGCAAAATACTTTAATATGATGACAATGTGTGGGCTTAAGCCATGTTATTGAGTATTCATCATAAATCCAAAGCCTTCATTGTTGACGACACTGTAAGGGCGCAGGTCACTAAAATGAAACAGACAATGGAACTTATTTTAAATGTTTTCAGAATTGGCTGGCAGATCAGTAAAGAGGTGCATGTCAAAGTCGCTGCTCATGAAAATTTATTTAAAATGACTCAAAACTTTAGAAATGTATGTGATTCTTTTTTTACCCACACTCCTACTGTCATTGCTCAGATTCTACCAACGTCCTGCATTGAATCAAAAATGGTCAATCCAAAACACTCGCATGTCCCTTTTCTCTAATCTGCATCGTGACTTGGCTATTTTTGGCGAGGTTTCAACTCATTTAATTCAATTAAGTAGCAAAATCTGTTTGTTTTTGTTCCCCTCGCTGTAGTAAGCAAAATTTGAGCTGACACTTGACTTAGGGTTGTACAATTTCAGAATAAAAAAACAAAACCTACATAGCAACAGCTCTTTTTTGTCCATGATATGGACCCGTAATGCAAATTCAAAAATACAAAACATGCTAAAAGAAACATGCAGTGTTTTCTTTTACACTTTCATTTAATCACTTTTAAGTCCTTTTTCACATTCAAACCCTAAAAACACTCTTACAACACATTGTCAAAGTTGTGCTGAATGGTCTTCACTTTTCATTTGAACACAGCTTTAAATATTCAATGATTAGTAAAGAGGCTCTAATTGACAATAACCTCTCCTAACTGTCTATTGGATGTGAGTGGGAGTGTGTGTCTTTGTGTATTTTCGTTGATGGGATATGAGACACTATTCCTTTCTGAGCTGCTGGGGATTTAATTGGGTCATTGTCTCTTCCTTGATAATGAGAGCTTTATTTATGGAAAGTTTTCTTCCTTTTTAAAGGGCTCTTAAGTTGATTCCCCTCCATCTGCTTTTATTTCTCATAATCTTCATATCAACTGAAAACTGAATCCTAAACAAGCGGGAATCAAAAAGCAGCTTTTCCACTCATCAGACATTTAGAAAGTTTGTCTTCCCAGTTATTTTTAAATCAAAGTTGTTCTGAGTTTTTCGTCTCATCCTCTTTTGTACTTGATTTATTCCTCCAGAGAAGAAGAATGTTGTTTATGGGTTCCTCATGTGGAGGCATGTCATTAAAATTCCTGTGCACCTCCTTCGTCTGAGGTCGATGAGTCACGCTGGCCCTCTTTGATGACATCACATTGTTGTTGAAGCCTTTCCTCTTGGCCGGCTGGCTGACCTCTGCCTGTGCGACACAACCCCATCATTACACCCGCACGCTGCCCACACACTGGCAAACACATACTTTCTGCTTTCCACTGGGAACTTTTTGAGAGAACTTCAGTCTTTTTCATTCCTGCTCTCTCAACACACTCATGCTTTTTCTCTCGCCTCCTCTCTATTTCCCACGGAGGTCTACAAGTAGCCATGACCTTCTGGACAGTGCGTTCGGATTTAAGAGCCACCTGTAATTTTCTCCTCCAAGACACTGACACAAGCTGTATTTTTGTTCCCATAATTCTGCTGTGTGCCTCCTCCCTCCTTGCTGTCTGATCCAGGCTGGAGCCTGTTAAAGGTCTAATGAGATTAGAGTTTATTAGACAGTGAGTCGGCACTGCTCCCTGCTCTCCTAGTACTGCTGACTCTGATTCTGGTGAAACAAAACACTTGTTATGTAGTTAAGCTACCTGTGTCTGAGTCTCTGCTTGCCGGCGTGTGTTTTCACTCACTAATCTAATATGACTTAAGTCAGCTTGTTTATTGTTGACAAGTGCAGTTTTTTTTCAGTGATGGATTAAGAAAGATCATTTTATTCTAACAACTGACTCTGACTGTGAAATTAACCAAAGTATCAGAACAATGTGTGGGTAATCAGAAATTTTTACACCGAAAGTTGAAAGCACTCAGTGAAGAGACCCCTCATCCCAGTAACGCTGCTATGCTCTACTGATAATTTACATAACCTACTTTATGGACCTGAGTTGCCATCGCAATCCGAACTGTCTTGACACCTTCAACAGACCTGGGCTCTGTGCATCTAAGCAAAACAAAAGACAACAAAACGACCCTACCACAGGTATTGACATTAATGGTTACCTAAACAAGTTGCTGTGTTCACTTAATAGTAAGGTGGCTGTCTGTGGCCAGCAAGTTTTATCTGGATACTTGGGTACTTCTCTGCTCTAGTATTAACCCTGAGCAGAATTACTGCAGCAGCTAGAGAGCTTCAGTAGGTGTAGCAGACACACTCGTACAGCAAATGGACACTACATCCTCCTGTTTGGTTGTAATTTGGTTTCTTCTGGGCTTTGAGAAGTAAAAAATTCCAATATGCATTACTGCACAACTGATTAGCCCTCACTGAGGTAACATCTGCTGCTGTTACATCAAATCCAAGGTTTTATATTAATTGGCAAATTTTTGGGGGGCATTTGCTGTTCCGTTTGTTGTCCAAAACGATTGTAATGTTGGTGATAAGGTTTGAATTTTTTTGCTACTTTGCTACTTTTCATCACCACCTGGTCTTATATTATACAATCTATGTAATTTTAATCATCATTGAAACTGTTGAAAAGTGCCAAAGGTTTTAAAAAAACTACATGTATTTCACGAGACAGGTGCTTATGAGAGAAACGAATATGACAAAAATTGCAAGAAAACATGGAAACAACATATTTGTTCGATTAAGAGAGTGTAGGATTTTGCCTGTATTTTTTAACAATTGAAAACAAGAAATTAACTATGGGTGCCTAGAACTTCTAACTTTGTAGCTGTGGTATCCAAACAGGTATCAATATCATTTGATTTTTACTTTTATAATATCAAAGATTAGATTTCTGGTATGGAGATAAATCTAAAAGGTAATTGGACTTGAGTTTGTATCGCCTTTTTTTTTTAGTCTTCTGACCTCTTTATTTTATGTAAGCCAAATTTTGGTCATTTGAAAATAAGGTGATTGTTTGGCTGTGAGGCCAGTCAAATTGATTTGGAGCACAGAAGGTTGTGAATCAGTTCATCTATTGATTTCCTGTCGTGGCCATCCCTTCATGATCTCCCTGTGGAGTTAAAACCGCTGGGTTACAGAAGAGGAACCTGGACAGGAGCCTTGAACAGGTCAGCAGTAATATGTTGCGCTGCTAACATGCGTTCACATAAACACATTAATCATCCCTTTCACACCCATTTGCAATTCACACATGCCTTACAATTCAAACCATGTTTTGGAAAACATACAGAGAATGAGCAAGTGGCCACTTATGCTGTGGAAAATTACTGTACCCCATGTGTGGGTTTCCATGTTTCCCAGGGAGAAGTTCAAAGGACTTCATCATGTGATTAAGGTGCAGCCAAGGCCTCCTCATTGTAGTGACACACGGCTCCCTGGATGGAGGGTGTGTGCCTTTTACTTTGTCTTTGTCAAGACTTTTCCAAGCTTATAGACTCTAGAGGAAAGAGTTAACTTGTTTAGCTTAATCTCCTTTTAACCTCTTTCTCCCAGACTGAGGAGGATGTTTTGTGTGAGTGTGTCTCTGAGGAATGCCGTGAGTATTCGCAGGTCACTGTTTCTACCCTAAACATCGGGCTTGTCTGGTCTCGCCCTACGTACCAGCTCATGTTCACCTCATTCACTTAAACCTACTTTCAATGTCAACATGTATTTAAGTGTACTTTCTGACTTTTTAGTTATGAGACATACAATACTGACTCTCTGGAAAACCTGGTCATTAGAAAGGACATGCCTGTCATATTCATAAAGTCTCTAGTTTCGATGATAATCCTGCACGCAGTGACGTGTCTATGCACCTGAAAGCCCCAGGGGCCGTCTCAGCTGTGGCAGATGTATCTTGTTGCAAGGCATCTTTTCATGCTCATCCAAAGGTTTACCCATCTGGCCATCATTTTTCACACAGTTTGGACTGGCAAGTGATCCAATAATGACATTTAATCTCATTTTGTAGCACAAAGAAGTGTGAATGTTTGTTGTTATTTCCAGTTTTTTTTACACTCATGTCTGGGTGGTCTAGCCTCCAAAAAATGCCACATCTGTCGTCAGCCCCCTCTTTCTTTCCTCCATATCTCGTCTCCTGCCAAGTCTGACAGCATGACAATATTAAGTGAGGCAGCTGTGACTTTTTTTTTTTTTTTTTTTTTACCTCCTTTTGTCACACCTGTGGGGGTCATTTAAAGCATTTCTTGAGTTTCACTTTGGATATGTGGTCCAAGTTTTATTGGGACCAGCACTTATCTAAAGACTGCATTACAGGCCACTTTGAACATACGTAAAGAGTTTTATACCTGTGTTTCCACTCATTTTGTATGAACTATGGTGTTTTCACACAAAGCTCAAAGCAGAAGGTTGAGCTGCATGTTTCACCCTGACTTCATCCAGTCTTTTTCATGCCAGCCTCCCCATAAAATGAAGCATTAGGTTGAGGTGAGCCAATTTATAAGCATAGGAGGTAATATTCAGGAAATTCATCTGGGGCAATTACGTTTATATCACAAGACCGATGGGATCATCATGCACAGAATGAAGCTGCTTCATACTTTCAGCTCGCCAGTTTGTTCTTTTCCACTTGTTTGTTGAAAGTGTAAATACGTCCAATTTGACATATAGCCTTTATATTGAGGCAAAAAACTGTTACAGACGATCGCTTCGTCTGCCATCTTGGTTTTTCTGCAACCTTTTCTTTATGTCATGTCTTGCCTTGTGAAGACCATCCCTCCCCCTCCGACAGGGAAAACTTCTGGCTACGTGTGAACAGGCAACTCTAGTCTGCTGAAATTGGTGTTATATGTTGACACCAAATTGTTTTACAAATGCCTAAAGTGGAATTTATTTGCTCAGGTGTTTTGTCAGCTGTTTGCCAACATGTGACTCACTGTCTTCCCCCCTTAATTCCCAAGGTGCCCCTCATACCTGCCTGGCCTTAACAGAGCAGTTTGACCCCTCACCCTGTGTTGTTTTTGAGGGAGCAGGAGTGGTCATCCATGGGCCGTTTGACTGCTGGCATGTTAAGTGTTTAGTTCCCATCCCCGAGGCAGAGTAATGATTTGCTGGGAGTTTCGTTTTCAGTTGTTTGACCCCTGATCTAAAGCCTTATAACTGACTCTTAATACATCGTCAAGCAGCAGGCGGCCTCTGCCTCACCATTATGCACATAAAATGTGTTGTCCCACACGTCCTTTAGAGATTAATGATTCTTTTCAAATATTTCTCACTTTTCTCCCTCAAATCTCTTGCCTTTTTTCTGTAAGCCGGGTGTGTTTGCTGGTCTGCTATGAGCAGAAACATTTTCCTGTTTTTCTTTGAGGCCCAGAGTAGCAGTTAATCTGCATTTGTCCCTTGAGTGACATCTTTGTCCCAGCTGCTGAGGGCACTGGGTCTACAGTTCAAAGACCAGAGAGGAAGAGGGGTTGCATACTGTAATTCAAAGCAATTATAAAGATTTTTCTATATGTACTGTAATATGAACAGAGTCAGTGTTACTGCAAAGGCAAGTTTTCAATTAATTAATTAATTTCTATTAATTTTGTGGTGGTTTGGGAAAATTTTGTCAGAAGGTAGTCTTTGAAAAAAAAGATGTTTCAAAATAGGTTTTCAAAAAGCACATTTTGTATACCTGAATGGATATTAATTAATTTAATCCAAAAAAAACATTGTAACATTTTTTATCAATGGTTTCTTCTAATAGCTATTTTAGGTGTCTTGAGCTGATGCTATGTTAATAACTTGCCAAGCTTACTTTGTGGAAAAAGATGATTGACTGTAGACTCAGGTGATGTGCCTTTAGTTGTTAAAGCAGCCACTGGTGACTAGCATAGACTGTAGGACGTATAGTCTCAGTGACCTCACCCATTGGTTACTGAGGGGGAATTTTGATGCCCAACCATGGTGGTCCCCATATTGGAAAGGCCGCTTTAAATTAACTTACAGACAAAAGCCGTTTTCACATATGCACTCCGGATATTATCTAGATAATTTCGGGAGTACTGCTCTGGAGATTCTCCTGACCTGGCTGTTCACATATGCTCCTCATAGCTGGAGACTATCCCTGTCAGACGGGAGGTGGGGTCGAGGGGGTCTCCTGGGGTAAAACGTGACGTAAAAAAACAACGCAGAAGTAGCGGACAAAGCAACAGAGTCCGCTTCACGATGCTATAATGAGAATATTTGCCTTTATATCAAAGCTACAACATCAACAAATGAGTGGAGAACAACATAATGGACAACAGAAAACGTAATGCAGCCGTTTCTTTACGTGCACAGACATCATAGTGGTTGCATGCATACACTCTATGCACCGTGCAGCAATCACAGTATAGAAACTCATGATATTATCATTCTCATGATAATATCCTGTGGCGAGGGTGAAAGCCTTAAAAGAGGCGGAGTTGAGGTGGGCCTTTAACCTCCTGCCAGCTAGGTGCACTCACTAGCAGTCATATCAGTTCCTTCCATAATTATAAATGACTCTTGTCCCTTAAAAAAACAAAAGTTAGTAAAATAAAAAATTCACCCCCTGCACGGTATGTGCCGATAAAGACACGAGCTATTCAGGCGGAAAAAAAATTGTACCAGACTGTAAACATGTTAATTTCTTTTAATATGGGATGTTAATGTGACTTCCATGGCTTTTGGAGCCAGCCTCAAGTGGACACTCAAGGAACTGCACACATTTTGGACTTATTTTTCCATACTGCATGTTGCCAATTGGTGACAGATAAGCTGAGAGAGTTGCAGCAGATGCCTCTGCAAATTTAAACACTATTTTATCAATGAAAATCTTTGGTCTGAACTAAATGCCGCTTGTCTATATGACACCACAAACAAACTGCATACCCTTTTTATTTTGGTGCATTTGCTGTGCAAATGGGGGCTGTAGAGACCTCTTAACATTTGGATACTTGGACTCTGTTTGTTCACCTGCTGCTCGCTGCTTTCTCCATCAATCAAATCTGAAAACAACTCTTCTTTGAGCCGGCTGTGAAAAATAATTACAATTGTAGAAACAATTATTTTTTGGAACCATGTTACTATTTCTCAGTTAGTATTGTCAGTGTTTTTCTAACACCGGGGCCGAGGCAATTTTCTTCTGTGCTATCGGTGTCAACATCTTTAGCTTATTCATTATTGCAGAAATCACAGAGCCCTTATTGAATTTCTTTATCTCCAAATCATTGGTGACAATGTGCTCTTAAACGGATCTTTAAAGTTGAACTGCAGGAGTCTTTGTTCTTGAAGGGAATTATTTTAACAAGATGCGATGTGCTATATGCACTTCTCTTTGTTCCAGTACTAAAATAAGAAAGAGAAGCTAACACCTATTCTCTGTATGGATTTAAAACTGATGCTATTTCCTCAACTGATTGACAAGTGATTTCATAGATACAGGTGTATTACACCAATAAGATGGAAACCTTGAATATTTGTATTTCTAATATATTTATATATGTTTCATTGTTAAGAATATAAAAAAAACGTCATTATCTGCAGAATCATTTTCTATTTAAATTGATAACTTTTAATGACTCTTTTGTCACATTTCAAAGCAAATTGTCTATATTGTATTTATGGAGAAAATGGCTTAAATACTCACCCACTGAAACTTGTGTTCTCCGTTCCTCCACATGTGTGGGGTCTCTGTGGCTGTCAGTGTGTGATTAATTACTGAAGTGGGCTTGAATAGGGGAGAGCTCTGACAAAGACCGGGGGTCTGGGCTTTTATTCATGATTTGCTGTCTGCACAGACATCCCACGACAAGCACTCACTGGAGAATTACATTCACACTTCTTTCCCATAATAACTGACTGTAGGAAAATGTACTTTGAGCCTTGTTATTTGACACAAAAACAGGCCAAGCCCTGTGTGAGTACGGTGTGACCGAGCCAGGTCAATGTTTGTTTTAATGACTCACAGACTGATTTTAGATCTGTAAGGGCCCTCATACAGTACACACCCACAAAAACACAGGTGTTTAGCCTGTACACACACAATCTGTGCCAACTGTGTGATGAAATGTCAGCGCAGGTTTGAGCCAACCAGCCTGTGTTTATGTTCTGCATCAGGTGTGATCCTAAGCTCATCATGTCAATTAGAGCTCCAGTAGCTTCCATGTTTATAGATACCATTATTCATTTTAGAGCCAGCCAGAATCTGTCTCTGCTTCCTCCCATTTCTTAACAGTCTAACTGTGGCCTGGGTAACCAACCTGGGATAGTGAGTCTGTGCCAGCAGAAGTGTCTTCTTGACAAATGTCTCAAGTCTTATGAGACGGGCCAATGTGTTTGCCTTTTGACGGCTAGTTTGGCCATCATCAGTCACTGAGATAGGCATTAGAAGTAGGCCTGCATGCTGTGAGTAAAATCTGCCATGCACAGCTTCAGAGTATATCAATGACATTTTGCAATGAATAAAAAAACAAACATTTTTTTATGTCTTTCAACTATTTTGCAGATTTTTACAAAACGTGTTTTTACAATAGTCCATCTTGAATGGAAAACAATCAAAATAGCAGACGAGCTGTTCCCTTTTTACCACAAGAGCTTTACCATTGTGCTTGCTAGCCTCCCAGTCAACACCAAACTGACGCCAATGTATTTAAGGTTAACTGACAGAGAGCTTTGGCCTCAACCGATTGGTCAAGGTGTGTAGATGTATTGCTCATTTATTCAGGGATTCCTCTATCATATATTCAGATTAATTATAGATTTATTCTGCAGGGTGTTTATTCTGCATGTTCATGTCACTTTTTGACAGGGAGAAAATGATTTATCAGCAAGCAATGAAAAGCAGTAAGTCCTCAATATGCTCTTCTGTGCTAACACTGCAAAACACAATGTAACCTGGCCTTGTTAAGTTGCATTACATTTCTTATTGTAAAGTAAAATCCTGTCGGTGCGTGAAAGAGAAATGAAAGTTACAGAAAGAGGCAAATTACAAGTCCTTTTTTGGAAAAGGGAATAGTTACATAGGCAAAATACCAAGTGCTTACAACACCTGGTCCATGTGCACGTTTTTACCAGTTCTTCCTGCTTCTCTTTTTGAATGCTGACTTCTGCTCTGCTGCTTTGAAGAATTTTACCTTGCACACTCACCTGAACCTGAATGCTCTTTAGCTGTGGGCTGTTGTCTCTTGCGTGTGTTCAAGTGCAACTCCATGGCCAAGACACAAGCGACAGAATTTGACGCGACAGTTGGCCTTCACCACCTCTAGTTGTTTGATGTAATTTTGTTGTATTCAAGGTCCTATGGACCAACTTTTCAACATACCCTTTCAAAAGACTGAGACATAAGGGGCCAAAAACAAGATTTTCTTCTTGCTGCCTCGCTCCACTACCTCAAGCCTCACTTAAAATTCAGTGGAGATAAAGGAAGCTAGCAGCTACATGTTACATCTGGGCTGAGTCAAGGGAGGAATGGACAAACACTTTCTTAGGAAAGTGAAAAGTGCTCAGTACTGTGCTGCTTCTTGCGTCTGAGAGCAGATGCAGTGTTTGTGCCTTGGCCCTTGTCCAGTACTGTGTCAATATCCTGGCTTTGTTTGTCCTCTGAAGAGGCGTACAAATAGCAGCCAAGGCAAGCAAATATTCTTCAGTTGCCCACCAGTCTGACTTGCAACACTAGACAATTCAAAGATAAGAAGGTAAATGACAAACAATCAGACATTAAACAACTGATAGACGAGTTAAAGCAGCTTTTATGAGGGAATTATCAGACTAATCTTGTCAGATTTCCCCCGATATGCATCTTCCTGCGTAAATCGAAGTGGGCCTGAGCAGAGCAGGTGGCTCACCCTGAAAGACTAAGAGGAACAAAAGGCCACAGACACTGCACGCTTTCACCAGCACAGTGGAGAGTAATGTGAGGAAATGCTTAGTATTCAGCTCATATTGACTGGTACTCAATACACAGATACTGTGACATTTGTGAACTAATCCCGCTGTAGCTTGGATACAAGCTAACTTCCTCTGTGTTACTCAACCTCAGTCCTAACACACTTTATTAGATATCTGACATTCAAGATGTCTCAAAATAGACTTTGTTTACATGTCTCTCCACAGTTTCACATGAAGGGTGAGATTTTTCTTCAGAGGGAAGTTCACATACATCTACATCATTAAATAATGTGTACCTTGTAAAAAAAAAAAAAAAAATGCCTTAACTTCAAGACATGGGGTAAAATATTCCTGCCTAAAAGGACCAAGATCAAATAAATCTTGTCTGAATATCTAAGTCACAGAACCATATTAAAGGTTCAGGTTCAAGACGGCGACACTTAGTTCCTTTCCCCATCTCATTTTCTCTTACATCTTTTGATCTCACACTGTTTCTCTCCCCTTTCCCTTTCCAGTTTGATTCCTCACTCTCTCTGTCGGCTCTGAAATGCGAGTGGGTTCCTGTGAGAACTGTTGTTGAGCCAAGTGTGTATGAACTGGCACAGAGCTAAAGAGTTGTTCTTCCACTTTTTCAGTCAGACAAGCTGACTGGGTGATCCCAGGGCCACCCAGAACCAGCCTTCACCCCTCATCTGAGGCCAGCCAGGTAAAGAAAACCAGCCCTATGCAAAGAGATGTGCCAGCTCACGTGCAAGTGGTTTTGTGCGATTGCATTTTCACAGTAGAGCCCAGACTGTACACCAAAACACACGAGAGCTTCATGAAAACCGCATGTGTGACAACTATCCAGTGTGTGCATATGCTCTGCCATAAATCCATACTGCCTTCCTGTAGAAAATCTTTCTCTCTGATGATTAATCTATAGCTTTCTGAGTGCTCTCAGCTCAGACATGTCTTGATTGTATGTCCATATGTTGAATGTTTTTATACACCCCACAACCTTAAGACAGAAATCTCAATGTTGGTCCTAGTTTTTGCACATGGCAGCCTTATGGGGTCTTTATGATCAAAGCTGTTACTCTTGGCGTTTGTACAGTCCAGCACTCAGATTCCCATGAGCCTCCAGGCTGTACCTACAAGGTCCAGAGCTGGCATTTAAAGAGGGGTCAGTGCGTGGTTACCTCTGTGATGTGTTTTATAGCTGGCCCTCAGGGATGAAGAGGACATTTTCTCTCCAAGTCGGTCATTAGTTAGTGTGGTGTTATTGTATTTAGAAAACATTATGTATTTGAGGCATATTCTTGCTGCATGTTAGTTTTTGCTGACAAATATCTGTTTGTATTTTCAGTATGCTCAAACAGCATAAACATGAGAAACACAAAGGAAGATAATATGCATTGGATGTGCCAAACTTTCACTCCCTGACGCTCAAATAATGCTGTCACACAGGGACCTTCAGATTAGACGAACAGTTGTCGTCACAGCAGAGTCCCATGACACAGTTTACTCATCTGGAGCTGTTGTCTCGCTCTCTGTCTGAGACAAAAGAAAAACTCCCTTTCTCTAGTTTCTATGGAAACTCTACACAGGGGCACTTTTTGGGGGGGCTATTTATGGTCTCTTGACAGTCTTGTGAATCTTCAGAGAAAAAAGACATTTAGAATCCAGCCAATAGCTTGTTCTGAGAGAGCAACCACCCTCAGCTAATGGGCTATCACCTCAAAATAGTTAATCTGCCAATATGGGAAACAGACTTCTTTACTTTCTTGCCACAAGTTTGGTCAGTAGATCAGCAATACCACTTTTATGTTTTAGCACTAAAAGGTTAGACTGCTAAGGAAGGCCGGTAAGCATAGTTTAGCATCAACACAGGAAACAGCTAGCCTGGTGGTGTTTTACGGTAACAAAATCCAACACAAACACTCCCATAGCCCACTAAGAAACATTAAGTGAAAAGAAGGGTGTTCATAAAAAATTAAAAGCAATTTCTGTATCACGTCTGCCTGATCGGACGTATAACGTGTAGTCTGACCTCGGCGTAAGGCGACAGGTTTCTGTAATTATTAAAGAAAATGTTGTCCCATTCTTGCTTAATATAGGATATCAGCTGGTCTGACAGAAGGACTCTCCTTTGTCTTATTTTATGTTTCATAAAGCACTCTGTTCTACAAATCATCACATTCTGTTTTATTTACATTTTACACAAAATCACAGCTTTTCAGGAAATGGGGTTGTCAAAACAAGGAGTGAACTAGCTTAAAGTTAGCTTACTTTTTTCTTAAATAATATTTTTGGATACAAAACTCCCAGGAAAAAAGATGACCTGGATTCAGAAGAGTACATTTGAGCTGCTCTTTGGCTTAGGAAACTTTAAATCATAGAAAACAAGAAAAATTTCCAAGGCTCTTTTTATTTTTATTAACAGTTCAAATGTCTTATTCTGCCCATATTCTGTCTTTTTGGGGTTCTTATATTTAATCTATGTACCTACTTTTGTACGTTCACAATAGCTAAAGTCTGAAAAAAGTGTCTGTTTTCATGTACTGCTCCTCCTTGCTCCCTCTATACTCTGGGTCCGTCAGCTACACTCTGTTGAGCCCACAGTTAGTCTGCTCTGATTGGTCTGCCGATCCGCTCTGTCGTTATTGGTCAGTTGCTCAGCACGCTTCTCGGAAATTTCAACATGAGCTGCAGGGCTTGCCACAACGAGCCAATGGGCTTAGATCAGTGATCGCACACTGACAAATTTTTGTCAAGGGGGGCTAGAACCGAGCGTTACATGCAGCTAATGCTACAGCTAACAGGAGGAGGTAGGAGAAGCCACGTTTCTGCGGACTTTGAATTTTTGCACATAGATGTGCCTAAACATGCACAGGACACTTGGAAAACACACTAAAGAGCATATAAAACCAGACAAAGCATAACATGGGGCCTTTAACATCATAGTATCCACATGTAGATATTTAAACTTCTTGTTTCAGCATCAAGCCTTCCTCAGGAGGTCAACCCTGATGATGAAATTGACTTTTTCATGAAGACGTGATGCTGAAAAAAGTTTTATGTGTACAGTATGTGACCATCCTGTAATGAGAAAGCCATTTAAAATGTTTGAAGAGAAGTTGTCATGGAGTCGTTCTTGTTTTCTATGGTCATGTGGTTGTCTCTCAACTCTTTTGTAATTAATTAAATAATAATGTTTAACTGAAATACTGCACTTGTGAAGTGATGTAATGAACTGCCCTTATTGAAAGCCAAGGTATTTATTTCTCTAGCAAAAAAGACATTTCCATTTGGTTAAATGATGAGCCAGAGATAATGTTATCATGCTAAGTTTCCATGTTTTTCATTAGACCACTCTCCTCTGTTCAGGAACCAGACGTGATCAACGTGCAAAAATCAGTATCAATAAAAATCTTAGCAACACTCAGCCTTTGTGAAGAGGAAATAATTGATCTACTTGACCACAGTTTTTTAGGGAGGTGGTGAGGCAATTAACCATTCAAGCTTTCCAAGAGATTTACTGTGTGACAACTCACTGTGCTTGTTTGTTTCCCACACTACATGGCAAATGAGGACCCACATATAGTCTACACGCACAAAAGCACTCGGCGCAGTCTGGAGGCCAGATGGAAGCTTGGATCACATGTGAGAGGAACAGGAAGTCTTTAAAAAACCCTCAAAACTCTCCTTCTGTTCCTCCTCGTGTTCGTCCGTGTTGCTAGGTCAGTAGATGCATCTCACAGTTAAACAAATATATGGATCCCCCCCCCCCCCCCCCCAAAAGTTAGATTATGTGATCATCAGTCAAGAAGATCCTGGAACAACTCGCATTCTGTCATTAAAATATTGAATAATTTTGCTTCATTAGCTTTGTCACTGTACACAGGGCAGTGCAGGAGTGAAAACATTGCAGGCTAATTTTACTAATATAAGATTTATTTCCAACCATGTATTGACCAGACCTTTAAAAAAAGAAACCATTAATAGAGACAAAAAAACCCAAATACATTTAGGATTTACACATATCTGGAAATATAACGACATGTAGTTTCCGCTGGGGTCTGATTTTGTGTAGTTGATGACACACACCATTGTGTACCTGTTGGTTTTGTTGAAAAATGTATTTTTCTCTCTGGCTATTGCGCTAATAAGCCTGATATCGCTGCCTTTTGCCTGCCTCTCTTTGTCTGCGGCCCAGCTCCTGGATTTTATGCCAAGAAGCCCTCAGGTTTGTGGACAGTACGGGGAAGTCTGCTCTACAGCGGTCATTAAAAAGGCCATTAGGAATCAATTTAAACTAATGCAGCTCTAATGGAATCAAGATGGTCCCTGCCTCATGATTCTTCTCTCACATCATGTGTCAGTGTTCATGCCACAACGATGTTGACAATGATCTTTAATAAATAAGCCGTTTAAACACATTTGCCATCCTGAAAATTTCTAGAGAATTTTAGACGAGCTGCACCTGAAATCCTGAAATCCTCATGATCTGGTGGTTCACACATGCACCTCACAACGGAGGAGAATAACCCTTTTGGACTGGGGGCGTGGGGGATCTCCTGAGGCAAGACTTGATGTTAAATTAACTTGACGTTATATTTGCAATTTTGTCTATATGAAGTGTAGTTTGACAGAAACACAATATCACCAAAAGAGCGGTGAAGAACATACTGGCTTATAGAAACGCTACATGCACGGAGATGTATATGCAGTCTGTGGATTTGCACCCCTCCCACTTACTTTTGGTGAATTTTCCTGATAGTATCCTACTGCGTTCTCACATCAGCTCACCTGAACTTCACACAGAAATTCTGCTGGGGGGATAGCAGGAGAAACTTTGGATAAAGTCCAAGTGAAAAATGTGGCTGTTTGCGTTTACACATGCAGCTCACCTCGAAAACTTCAGGAGTTTTGTGCAAGTTTGGAAGCAGCTCCAGTGACTAATTAGAGACAAATGTCCCCAAATGTCCACCTGTCTAGTGTAGCAGATGCTGCTCTTGCTCCCACTATCTGACATGTCTGGTCCTGGAGATGTTTTTACGAGGGCAGACCAGACAGACTACCCCTCCTCATCCTGCACACTGTTTGGGCAGTAGTTCCCCCCGCTCATTCTCCGCCCCCCTGCAGAGCTCCTCGAGGTTTCCATATGGAAGTGGAGTCGCGTCTGGCACTTTCCGGGGGTGGGATAAAGGTTTATGTCTGCTGTGGTTTCACACTGCACTTGAACTGCTGACAGAGCAAAAGTTACCTTGATTTGTTTCACTGTGCAGATGAGCTTTTGTACAACGTTTGGTGCCCTGCAAGGTTATAATTATAAATTAGTTCAGCTGATTGAATCTAAATAAGCCTCTTTAAGATGCATCATACCTGTCCTAAAGGGAGTTTGTTTCTTTATTGTCTTAACTTCTCCTGGAAATGTGACTGTGAAAGTCAAGCTGTTAGAGTAATTATCCCAGTTTGACCCAGTCTTACCTCGACAGCTCTGCATGCATGCATTCATACACTGTGTTTTTATGCACGTCCGCTCACTGGTTGTTGACATTTGGCTGTGCTGTAGAGCAGAACACTTTGTTAATTCTGTTATAATCCAGTGCTGTGGAAGAGAACACTTTTAACAGCCAAATCCCTTTAGCACACAGGTCTAATTGCATTATCTGCAGTACAGGAGTAATTGCACACACCAGCTGATACTCAAAATGTTGGGTCCTAATCTCTCTTTCATTTCTGTCACTCTTTATCTATGTCCTTGCTTATCTGTCTGCCTCACACTCAAACACACACACACACACACACACACACAAACAGGTAACAATGATAGGCTAGCATAGCAAACAATTATGAAACAAGACAAACCTTTAAAAACCAATTAATAAAACATTCTTAACACAACTAAACATGAAACACAAAAAGTTTTGTTGTCTGGTCTACTAGATTGACGTTCAGCCATCTGCAAATATCGGTCCGACTTTCAGCATCTGAGGCCCCAGTTTTTGCCTTTCTGCACCATTGGCACCGGTTGGCTCTTCTGCTGTCTTTTGGCTGATTACGTTTGTTTGGCCGAGGGGAACCATTGCAAGAGAAGTCATTGACACTCTGATTAGCTGTTCAGCACTAAAGAATTAGTGCACAAAAAAGATTGCAAGGCGAGTCATTTCGTCTTAAACAACCAGTCACCAACACTTATGTGATTAGACATATTTATACTAAATAGACTGAATGGGGAGTCCGTTGCGAGTCATGTTTAAATGGTTGGTTTGTCGCTAGTCTGGGGTCTTTTGAGTTCCCCTATTTGATGACTGATAAAGACTACCGCCATGCATGTGCAAAAAGCACATGCTAGTTGGGTCTGTCTGTATGTTAGATTTTGTGACATGCTCATTTGGCCCAGACAAATGGGGCGCAGCAGTTGGCCTTTCTCGCTGCTGCTAGGTCTTTCAAAACAGTTTTGTGTTTGAAGCCTTACACTTATATAGAGAAGGACATGTTTTAACACAAGCCTTTTTGTTTTGTCAGACAAAAAGACATGAGCCTGCCCTCCAACCTCAGTGGTTGGTCTCACATTGGTGCACATTAGCTGTTGTTTTGGAAGGCTGCAGTTGCAGAGATAACATTGAAGTTGCAGATTTTCTTAAATACCCAAGCTGTTGTTACAGGGGTTGATGTTTCAGTTTATCGTTTTAATATTTACAACTTATTACAACTGTTAACACTTCAAAAATGTGGAGTGAGGAGGAGGAGGTTTTTGAAGCAGCTTGTCTGGTGTAGCTCACTTAAACAACTGTTTATCCAGCTTATACAGGGTAACGAGTGCGACTGATTAAATCCTCAAAACCTTTAACTGTTTAATCATTTATCTGCAGACTTCTGATAGTCCAGATGCTTCTAGCTGGCGACATTTGGGTTGCAGCATGGCATCGTATTTTAAAGTTTTCTTGTTAGTATTGGGATTAGATGATAGTGTAGTACATTTTTTAGATTTTAATTATTATGTTAGACTGCTTTTGTTACATGCACTCAAAACAGGTTGGTGCTTCTGTGGGTAATCCTGTTCTCTAAATCATAAAAGAGACTCCCAAGTTTTCCAAGTCTGATAGAGAAACCAAACAGTGGCATTTGCTGCTGCATAATTACTTCCATGAACTTTCACAGCAGATGTTGAGAACAATTGAAGGGGCAGAGTAAAGGGGGGAAAAAACAACTTTCCTACCCCTCCTCAGACTGGATCTTTTTGGTGTATTGACCTGAACTTGGGGCTGTTTTTTGTGGATGAGATTAGTGAGATGCATCTTCCCGCTATCTCCTCGTGCCCCTTGGTAGAGTTCAGAAGCATCGAGGAGCTGTGTCGGCGCGACCAGCAGCCTGAGATTAGACTTATTATAGCAGTTATGTGGTTACAACTCTTGAACTTTTTTTCGGTGCATTCCTGTTTTTTTTTTTTCTCCAGAGGGGGGTCTCTGGTATGGACTGATGTTGCTCCTCTATGCAGGTCCACGAGACACAAACAACATAGTCTCCATGGATGCAGCCGGAAATTATCCCCCCCCTACCCATCCCAAGTTTTGCTCTGTCTTGCACACCACCTCAAAGGCTACAACCAGAGGCCCCTACAGTCAGTCTTGATTTTCTCCTACTATGTTAAGTCAAGTGAAACATGGAAATGTACGTCGTCTACTGACAGCCCCTGTTTTCTGAGGCCAGGACAGGGAGATCAAAAAACAAGCTGAGATGAAGGCAGTTAGACTGTCAGACTAAAAAATATTATACGGTCTAGAGAGATTTTTGTGGACTGATGCTGCCCAGAAAAAGTCAGTGTTCCAATTACCAGACAAGTTGAAACCAGATCCACTTGCATTTTGTCAGTCAGGTTGCAGCTTTTGTTTGTTTCCTTCTGAGCTGTGTAATTGTACATGAAACAACAATAGCTCCATCAAGAAGAACTGTAATTACTTTAATTACTCAATTGAAATCTGTAGCAAGTCCCTCTTGCCTTTCCCGCCTATAAAGGAAATATTATACATGGATGTGTTGTGTACGTGCAAGACTTCATTCACTGACACCTTTTATGAGTGCAGAAGTCAGACTTCAACATGTGCAAATGGACTTACATAACAAAGCTGACTTTGGACACTGTGCTTCAACCCCAGGTTTTATTAAGTCTTGGTCTTGGTGTACAAACATGTGCTTATGAACTTAACAAACAGGACAAGCATTTCATACTACAATGTCATTTGATCCTTTTGCCTTTGTGTAAGCCTGAACCCCGGTCTGTCATTCGCCACAAAAATGGCAGAGCTTCAACTCTCATTTGCATTTTCATCACGGAGCTCCCTGCCAGGCCTGGGTGGGCTGAAAAGCCCTGTTTTCCTCTAAAAGGAGGCCCAGTTCCAGTGCAGTGTTGCAGGGGGCTGCAGTGCCCCCTCCTCCCACCCCTCTCCCTGCCGACAGGCTGGACCAGCACAGCACAGCCAGAGAGCGATTGGCTCTGTGCTTTAGGCTGTGTGATTCTCTGCAGCAGGGTAATGTCACCCTGGCTCACCATCACAGCTCATTCTGTACTTTTATTCTCTGAGCCCTTAAACGGTTCATTAGCCTTTAACAAGACTGCAGAGCCCACTCCAAACCCCAATGTTAACCCCTCTCTCTCTGGATCACACTCTCCCTCTCTCTGCCTGAGCTTCTGCCATTTCTCTTATCTTATCTCTGTCCATACTCCTTGTCGACGCTGCAGTTTCAGTTCCAGCGTTGAGACCCAGTTTGTGATTCTGATCACTGCCAGAAATGTCTAACAGCACATGGGGATAAATGGTGGGGGTTGGTTTGGACTGCAGCCTTCCTCACGGACACCCACCCTGAATGGAGTACATTGATGCTTCTCTATCCTGCTTACTCCCCCCCTTACTCGCCCTGTCCCTCTTTCCCTGGATTGTCATTCCCTGAATGGGCCTTTCAGGACTCGAGGCTCGCAGGCTGAGATACAAAACCTTCCTCCTCAAGATAAAGGGACAGAGTCCTGGGCCTTCTGAAGGCGTTAGTCAGCTAGTCACAACCAGCAGGACTCATCACACTTAAACTGTGAACACACAACATAAACCGTTTAACCATCAGAAAACAAACAGGACACTGTGTGCTGTATTCTAGCTGGTTCAGGAGTGACACAACTGAATGTAAACGATGCTTTTTAATCCAATGGCTGTTATATTGACTGCTGTCAAGCTTCTGAATCCTTATTTATACTTTGGCGTCCAATTTACACCTTTGTTTATACATATTCCTTTTTTACTGTTCTCTAGTACTGCTCTGTAAAATGGACCTTTGATTAGTGATTCATTTTGCATGAATCGCTTAGCCTAAACACAAAGAGAAACCTTCAACCCAAAGTTGTGATACTCCGTATTTTTTCATTATCCATGTTCCTTTTGCGTATACTTCTGGTATGGGTAGTTTTACCATTGCTGTTTTTCCATCACTACAATTTGTTCTAATATGAAAAAGCTGTGAACAACTGCTCAGTGTTGAGAATTGTCTGATGTTCTGAGATTGTGCAAAACATTATGCATGTCTAGTCCTGTTAAATGAACCAGCAAATTATGAAATGTCACTTTTAACGTGGCTTTATCATGATGTCGTTATTGTAACATCCTTTTAACTGATTTATTACTGTAAACGGACACGCAGACTCTCAATGGATAAAACAGACCACTGCTGTCAATCCAAGAAACCCCTGATACTTTATTGACCCTAACCCCATGGGTCATCAAACTCGGCACTTGAACTTGTTCTGTCATAGCCTGAACAACACTTAAATGAATCTAAGAAAGAACTGTTTGTATCTCTGGGACATTATGAACCCACACTCAAGTGTTTGATTTCCAACATATCAGGAAGGGAGAGCATTTTCAGATTGTGTTTAACCAACACAAATAATCACAAATTATAGTGCTGTCACTTGTGTGGGTAAATATACGTTTCTAATATTTGTCTGAACACAAATCTTTCACTCATCCTTCATCCTGTCTAACTTTCCCCCTCTTCTTTTTCTAGGGTGTCCCACAGCTCCCTTGTGCCAAGGCGCTCTACAACTATGATGGCAAAGAGCCAGGAGACCTCAAGTTCACCAAGGGCGACGTTATCATCCTGCGACGGCAAGTGGACGAAAACTGGTACCACGGGGAGATGGGCGGAGTCCACGGCTTCTTCCCCACCAACTTTGTGCAGGTCATCAAGCCGCTTCCGCAACCGCCACCTCAGTGCAAAGCTCTGTATGACTTTGAGCTCAAAGACAAGGAGGCGGACAAGGACTGTCTGCCTTTCTCCAAGGTGAGACACTGCAGCACCCACAGCTCTGCCACATGGTCTCTGTAGTAAAACAAAAATACCTCTCATTACTCTGACAGTCTGTCTTCCAGGCATTCATTTTCTCAGGGCTGTAAGCTACAGCACATAAAGAAATGCTTCATGTTAGAGCCAGACATCTTGATGAACAGCTGTAATTAAGCTGCAGAGAATGAATGCCATACAGAGCATGGCTCGCTTTAACTACAGTAATTAAGCAGTTATATCTATCCAGCTGTTTGGGTCACACTTTGAGGTTTTTGTATTCTGTCATCAGTTGTTTATACACCAAATCAGCAACAACAGAAAAACAGCTTACTAAGTAGTTTTCCAAACAGTAAAAATGCCCTAGACCTCAGTGCTTTTACTCTTCGGGATGCCTTTTTAATAGAACATTGTCCCTACCTCATTATTTCTGTTCAAGGTTTGTTCCTCCAGGATGAGAAACTCTCTTAGCTCACAGCATCCTTAATTAGGCTCTTCCTCATGCGGCGCTCCTCGCTTTCCGTCTTGACTTTTTTTAGGATGATATCCTGACTGTGATCCGCAGAGTGGATGAAAACTGGGCAGAGGGAATGCTGGGAGATAAAATTGGAATTTTTCCCATCTCATATGTTGAGGTAAGGAAACTAAAAATGTCAAAATGTCATTTGGGGGTGTTTGTGCCACAGGAAGATCAGCAAAGAGCAAAGATCCTTTGAACTCCTTTTCCTTCTACACCTTGCAAGCTGTGTACGATACTACTTCTATTTCCTTTTGAAACGTTTCACAGAGCCACTGAAGGCGTCTTTGAAGATTTTGACAGTCACAGTCTCTCGCTCCCTGAGCTCCACAGGTCTCACTTAAAAAGGTTTAGAAATAATCCTGACATAAGTAAGAAGTAAATCTTTGTCCTTTAAAGATGATTTCATTTCTCACATAAATGCTGTCAGAGGCAGTGTGCCGTCTTTTGTTGTGAATTTTATCAAAACCTTTTCAGCACCATTAAAGAGTCTGAGAATAGTGCCTCAGTCTAAAGAAGAAGCTGCATTGACGTGTTTTGCTGCTTGTCCAAAGAAGAGCACTTTTCTCAAAAGCTGTGACAGTTTTCTTTATTCATTTCAAATGTTTTCAGTGCTTTTAATATTCATATATTTATACACTGAGGCAGCGAGGCAGAAACCGAATGCTGACTGTCTTAAGCTATATATTGTTTGGTTGTGTACTGCAGGAGCCACTGAAGCAGAACAGAATGTTTTGTTGTCCTCTGGAAAGATGTTTTGGTTTACTACATCAGCTGCAAACATATAGAGTGGTCCAAAATGCTCTTTAATTTTTGCACAGCCACTGAATATCTAGGCCGTTGTTTGTTTTATTGCCCCGGGAGCTTTTGTTGCCTTTTTCAGTTGTTTATATTACAGCTGCCCCTTAAAATGAAACAATTCAAATCATCAGATAGGAAGGCCCCTGTGGAAGACTTTGTCAGTTCAAACCACTGCCCTGTTATTTTTTTTTTTTAGCATCATTGTACACAGTAATGCAGGAGAAACAGTATGGCAGGCTGTAAACTTCACAAACCAAGTCTCAGAATGACCCTTCATTTTTTACCAGAGCTGAATGATCCACAGAGGTCCCCTCCTCTGCAAACAGAACAAAGCGGCAATAAAACCGACAGAAACTCTGAATGACGCAGTTTCACATTAAAACTCAGTGTTTCTACGACTCGCTCTGGCAGCTGAGGGGCTGTGAGCTGAGCTGCAGCTAGAATATTTGTGGGGTCCAACTCTTTCTTATGTTCTTAAAAATCCACCTACATGAGTCCATGTTTGACTTGTAAATCACGTTTTTTTTAGTTTTTTTTTAGCATTCAGACATTTCTAGTCTAATAATTTCCGTTTTCAAGTCCCCTCATTGACGTTTTCAACTGGATCTTTAAATGAAAGATTTTGCTCCGCTAGTGATTTACCCGTTTGGTGCTTTGCAGAACCCAAAAACTTGTTAATCTGATTTGACTGGTACAGCCTTTGTTTATTTACTACTGATCTATAATTGCTTTAAAGGGTGGTTTTTAAATTGAATGAGCTAAAGGTTCCTCACCTGTTTTTTTGTTGTTGTTGTTGTTGTTTGTTTAAGGACTGCTTCTTTGACTTATGTGCTGACATGTCAGTGATGAACCTGCACCGGTTCTCTCCTGGATTGGAGTTAAATGCTTTGCTTTTATGTCCTAAGTATAGGGAGCTGCTCGTGGCAACATGTGACAGCAAGTGAGAGCACCCGGTGATTAACTGAAACCTTTTCAGTGCTCCTCTTTTGAATTTTACACCATAGCTGCACACTACAGTACGTCACCTGAGAAGGTGACAAAGTCTGAACGTTTAAAGCTGACTTAGAACCATTGACTTCCACAGACTATTCTCTCTCATGTACAGACTTGATGGATCTCTCTTCTGCTCCTCACCTCTTAAAATAGCGGTCTTCTGTGTCTCTCACCTGTATGATAGAAACTGACAGTTGTCATGATTGTTTTAATACCGTCAGCTCCATCACCCCTGTCTCCCTGTCTGTTATTTCCACCTTACAATTCTCTCTTTATTACTCCTCTGCCTCTCTTCCTTCTTCACAGTTCAACTCAGCAGCTCGTCAGCTTATAGAGTTGGATAAGCCGTCAGACTCCAACGGGGACTCGGGTGAGGGGGCGTCCTCGGGGCCCCAGAGCAACGGCGCTCAGCGGGCAGGAGAGAAGAAGAACAGCAAGAAGCGACATTCCTTCACCTCTCTCACCATGTCCCACAAACCCATGCTAGCTCCTCCCCCCCAGCGACACTCCATGGAGATCAGCGGGCCGGTACTCATCAGCTCCAGCAACCCCACAGCAGCAGCCCGAATCGGAGAGATCAGCGGGGGTCTTTCCTGCAGCGCACCTTCACAGGTGAGAGATTACACAAGAAGGGAGACTGAGAGGGAGCTGCTGCATTTTATTTATTTATTTATTTATTTATTTATTAGCACACATATAAGAATACATCAAAATAGGATTAACAAAAACATAAAAGGTGTGTCAGGAGAGGTCAAGAAGCCAACAGGCTTATACAAGGGACCTCACCTCTTAAAAGACAAATAAATCAACTAAACAAATCGAATTACACAATTTCAAAACAAAATTAAATATAAACACATATACAGTAACCTATACACGTATTCATACACACACACTTAGACACATACATACAATAGAAAGACTGAGAATGTTAACCCTCTATCAGCATAATGAAACAGGCATCGATCTATTAAAAATGGAGTGAAATGAGTGAGTTGATGGAATAAAAAGAAAATAGAAATATATTTTATATATGCAAAAGTTTGACCTCATGGATTAAATGTGAAGACAGTTTCCTTATAAAAAATCTCTGTAGACGAAGAGCCGTTAACGTGTTTTTTGGAATTCCATATTTGTACCCCACGATATCTGATGGAAAACTGACCGTGTTTGGTTTTATAAAAAGGAATGAATGAATCTGGGAATTCAGTTTAAAAAAATGATGATGGTAAAGAAAAAGGTACAAACATATATTTATATATAAACACACATATCTGATGTATATTGATATCATAAACTGAAAGAATGTTTAGTTTTTTGAAGAGGGCGGCAGATGTTTCTGTTGCTTTGGAGAAAGTTGCCAATCTTACAAAACGTTTCTGCAACATATAAAGTTTAAGGTGAGATGGATAAGTGTTTGAAAGCTTATTAAGTTTAAACCATTTTGCAGCACTCACCAATTCTTAATTTGTATTATTTATGAGGGTGTGTAAGTCACTGTGAGATAAGATCATGTTGGTATCATCAGCAAAAAGAATAGGAGAAGAAAGTTTGCAAGCTAAAGGGAAGTCATTAATATAAATAAGAAATAACAAAGGTCCTAATACAGATCCTTGTGGTACTCCATTACATTCAAGCACTCTTACATTAAGAGTGCTTGAAGCACAACCATGATTACCACTGTTCTCTCTCTCTCATATAATTGGTCAACCACTTCAGTGTGTCACCTTGAAGACCATAATGTTGTAATTTAGCAAATAAAATATCGTGATTGACAGAGTCAAATGCTTTAGACAAGTCTATAAAAAGACCAAGTGCGTATTTATTATTATTTGTAGCTGCCTGTATTTTGTCTACGAGCTGTAAAAGTTCCATATAGGTAGAACTGTCTTTTCTAAATCCATATTGATGTTCATATAAGAAGTTATTTTCATGTAAATGTGTAACTATTCTTGAGTAAATTAACTTCTCAAGAATTTTTGAGAAACAAGGTAAAATGGATATAGGACGATCATTTGTAAAATTTCTTTGATCAGCAGATTTAAACAGTGGTATAATTTTTGCTCTTTTAAGCTCTTTAGGGACACCACCAGTGGCCAGAGATTGGCCCAGGGTATGAGTAAGAGGTTCCAATATGTAATCTGATATTTCCTTAATTACCAAGAACTACCAATTTCATCATGGCCAGCTGAGGTATTTTTTAGATTTTTAATGATGGCACTTACTTCGTTTAGCTATGGGGACTCAAAATTTGAGATACAGCCATAACTTTTTTCTAAGTAATCTAAAGGGCCCATTGTGTTGTCAATTTCATTTGAGAGAGAAGCACCTATATTTGCAAATAAGTTATTAAAGCCACAAGAGATTTCATATGGATCATTAATGAGTTTATCACCATTCAGAAACTGAGAACTCGTGCCTAAAGATTTTTTCTTCTTTTTATTTAGCAGTTGGTTGATAATATTCCATGTAGATTTTATATTATTTGTTGATTCTTTAAACTTCTTTGAAAAGTATATTTTCTTAGCTGTACGTAAAATATGCACATACTTATTTTTGTAAGTTTTTCAAATTAAGGGGAGTTGGATTTGATATATATTTTTTGTATAACTTGTTTTTTTTCATAGAGGATTTTTTAAGACCTGAGGTGAACCAAGGTTTGTTAAAATCAACTTTTTTTTCTTTAATCCTCTTGAGAGGAAAACATTGGTTCATTGAGCTAACAATTTCATTCATAAAAAGGGAGTAGGTTAATTCCGGATCTTTTTCATGAAGAACTTTTTCCAATGACATGTTTGCTATTTTCAATTTAAAAATGTCCATATTTTTCTTGGTGTATAATCTTGTGTAACTAATAACTGGCTTTTTTGTTTCTTGAACCTTATAAGCCACACAAAAAATTTGCAAATGATCAGAAATGTCAGTATGTAATATACCACTATTTGATTCCCAATCAAAGAAGTTTGTAAAAATATTGTCAATTAGAGTTGCAGTTGTATCTGAGATCCTAGTTGCCATATGAATTAGAGGATAAAAGTAATTTGAATACATTGTATTTAGAAATTCTGCAGTTTGTATATTCTCACTTTTAAACAGATTGATGTTAAAATCTCCAACAAGGTAGCAAACTTTACCCTCTTTTGATATGACTTCAAGCACATCCGTTAACTGTTTGTTAAAAATATCAATATCTGTATTGGGTGGACGATAAATAACACCTACAATTATGTTTCTTCCCCCAAGAGAGGGGCTTGACATAATTTTAAGAAATACACATTCTGCGATGTTGGATTCAAAAGTCCCAAGATCACCTCTGCTGATGAACTGGTAATCTTTGTGAATGAAGAGAGATACTCCTCCTCCAGTTCTTATTTCTCTTGTCCAATGGATAGCTTTATAATCAGAAATATCATAAAATGAAACTATGGATTCATTTAGCCATGTTTCAGTTAAAGCTATTATAGAATACTTATGATCCAAGCATGAAAGATAATGGTTTAAATTGTCAGGTCCTGTCCTTTAACTTAGAAAAGAATAGACCAGAAACTACTTTTTTCATATAACAAATGTGGCACATTTAGAAAATCATGAAACACAGCTAAAAGCACAAAATACACTTCATGAAAAGGGAATAAAAACAGACACATTAGTCTTATATGTAGTCTAGTAATGATATGCAGGCAGCTGGTTGTTAACGTAAATATTGAAGGATTAATAAAGCAGGCTGGAGCGTTCACCTAGTAGTAGGTATGTAGTTATTTAGACCAAAAATGATTTACAATTGACAATTACAATTTAAAAAAAAAAAAAAAAAAAATTCCCCTTTAAATCAGTGAACTGGATGAGTAGTCTCTCTTAACCAGCTAATTTGTCAATATCCTGTTCAGTGGTTCTTAATTGCAACCGTGTTTAGGAAACAAAAAGACACAATACACATTCCAGCTCCTTTCTTTTGTTCCCACTGGATGTTTGTTGCTTCTCAGAGGCTCCACTCTCCTCCTGTCAGTAATTAGGCCCACTTCCCTTTTTCCCCATCATACCAAACAGGCCATTGCTCCATCCAAGCGTTTGAAATCATGGATGCGTGACTCCACTCGTCTGCAAAAAACGACTGAAGCTAAGCCCTCAAGGTTTCCACACACCGATCCCGACATGGCAGGAACCTACAGCTGCTTTATGGCTGCTAGCTGCTGGAGATCGATGCTCAACAGTCAGGCAACAGATTTACAAGAGCAGAGTGTCCTGCTGATTTTTTTGAGTTAAAGACACTTAATGCATTAAATTAAAAAGTCCCAACTGATAACAATACTATGTAAACAATATAAAATACACCCAATAGCTCTCACCAGTCATACATTCATTTAGAACTAAAAATTCATCTTTTCCAAGTTTGGGTGAAAGAAAAGATCCAATCAAATGAACGTGATCTGGATCAGGAATTTCAAATGACTTCGCTCTTATCTGCAGCATTGCTGATCATGTTCATGCAGTATCTGGTTTTCAACGCTTCAATGCTCAGGGAGTTTTTAGCTTATTCAGAATTTCTTTATTTTCCTCCTCCTTGTTTGCTTTCACTCTTCAGTGTACTTTCTGTGTTGTCCAGATGCTGCAGATTCACTAAAATGCCTCATTCTGAAACTCCCTATTAGACTCAATCATTAATCTTTCATCTGCAGTGTGTTTCTGTGCCTCTGTGTGAGAGAGGGAGAATAGGAGAGGGCTTGTGTGCAGTAGATCTTAAAAGTCTGTCTTCTTCTTTTATTTAAACCAAAACATTTTGTATGTTGGTGTGATTTATGTATCATCAAAGAGTTTTCTCAGTACAGAAGCTGTAAACACATTTTTGAAGGACTTCAGAGATTTCCTCACATCATTACAAGGACATTTTAGAATATTTGTGAAAAGAATATGAATGTCTTTGCCTGTAAACCGATCATTTGCAGTGAATCAAACAGGGCTGTTTGCTTTACAGATCTTTGTATTTAATAACAACACAATAGAGACTCTCTGGGCAATGTATGCACAGCCTCACCCCCCCCCCCCCTCTTCACCTCTACTCATCTTCCCTCCCTCCACAGCCCAGACAAAAAAACAACAAAGGTAAGCCCTTGTTGCCTCTGGGGGCTGAGTAGTCTGTCTCGTACATGAAAACAACTCCCATCTATTACTGCAGTAGACATTACATAGAGCTGGACGATGGGGCAAAAAAATTGGTCTCAAATTTGCTTGTTTTTATGATCAATTGGATATTTTACTGGATATAACATAAGAAAGTGCTGCCGGTTTGAACTGTTCATTAAGAAAACTTGTAGAACTAAGTTAGACTATAGTTTAATGTACACAAAGGTTGCTTTTGCACAATTTTAGGGCATTTTATGTATTTACGTTTGGCCAGTTATTACCCTGACTAAAGCAGCAACTTAAAATGAAGTGTTAATCCAGTGCTTTTAACTCTACAGTATTTAAGTAGGGGCTGCAAGCTCTAAGAGCTTTACCACCATATCAAAGTTAGAAAATGTTTCACTTAGGATACCTCCAGTTTATGGGGATCACTGCAGCACTCTCCTTTCCATAATTAATGTATCTGGGAATTAAAACAGCTTAAAACACTGAATTAAACTGTTTAGTGTTAAAAGAAATCTGTGTTTCTTTGACGGCTCTAATCACATTTAAGGGGGTGCAGGCTGAGGGTAAATCCCAGCTTGTATTTCTCTTTAACTTCTGATTACCAGAGAACTTTATCTGGTAAAAAAAAAAGTGTTATTAAATGACTCAGATCTTAACAGTCACATGACAATGGAAATGTTTTAATGACTGAGATATACAAGCTGAAAACTGAAGAATGACTGTCTACTGTTGTTATGGGCTGTTTTTAAAATTGAGTAAAAAAAAAAAAAAAATCATTATTCATGTAAGAGTTATTTGTGATCGAGTCCTTTCAAGCCAGAAAGATATTACGGGTTTGTTTCCGTCAGTTGTTTCACAAACAGTCACCTTTGAGCGCACTCTTACATTATTTCTTTTGCTGGCAACACCCAGTGCACAGCAGATAAGGAGTGAGTGTAGATTGAATCTGAGGCTGGCGTGCTTTCTGGAACGTTCACCTTTTGAGGCGGCTCGGTCTGGGGCAGTCATGCATGCAGAGAGAGCGCTGGCTACAGGGAGATATTGTGTGTCCAACAGTATGGCCTTGTTACCAGGACACCACCGTGACTCACGTGGATGACTGCTCGGAGAAGCCGACTCTCTTTATATGTCCTATGAAATGTCCTGTTGTGTGGTCAGCTGGTTTCTACTCACCAATCAGATCATCTAATTACCACTGTGGTTAAGTCACCAGGAAACAGTCCCACACTAGTGCCTCACTGTCGTGTATCATCCATTGAGAGTATTTTTAGCGGCACGTTTATTAGTCATGTGTGAGCGGCTTTTGCCCT
The DNA here is from genome assembly GCF_963930695.1 of Labrus bergylta. NCBI lineage: Eukaryota > Metazoa > Chordata > Actinopteri > Labriformes > Labridae > Labrus > Labrus bergylta. The sequence goes on from NC_089200.1 coordinate 30,091,389, forward strand.
TTACATTGGATTCATGATGTAATAATCCTTCTTTCCCATTTGTTGACAGGTCCACATTTGCACAACGGGACTTATCGTGACCCCGCCCCCTAGCAGTCCTGTTACTACAGCAACCGTCTTCACGTTTCCTTCGGAGACGAGCTATACATCTATCCCTGTGGTAAGTGTAATCCTCTGAATGTTTTTAAACAACAGGCCAAAGCAACAAAAGAGAAAAATTATCATGATTGGAGAAACTGATTCTATCCATTTAATACCCTTTTTATTTCAAGTGAACACCTTAGGGTGCATTATGATAAGATGCATAGCAGAATTTATTGTATTTTCATAAAAGGTGCAAATGGATACACTTATGAATTTATTCAATTAACTTTTTCTCATTAAATTCAAGATAGGCATATTATTTTGCACAAACATTGACATTTCTCAGTCTTTGTGCAATTTTCAGTAAATATGGAAATTCAGTGTTTTCAAAATCATCACATTCAGTTTTTATTAACATTCGACACAAAGTCCTAACTTTATAGGTAATGGGTTTATGTTTTTTTTAGATGATTTTGGGGTATTTTTAAATGCACAGAATCTACAACCAAACTAAAAAGTAATAATCTATAATGATTATTAAAGTGTGTTAGAAAAAGAACATACAAACAAAACACATTTTGTCATCATTATTTGTCAAATTGACACACAAAAACATCAATTCTGAAAAATATCAACAAAATATGTCTGAACTCCACACAGGCTAAAGGAGCTCTACAATGTTTGAACTTTCCTTAATGTAATGAGCAGAGTGAAAAAACGATTTAATGTGTGTGTATCTGCAACAGTACAGAGCCCACTTTGGTAACTTTTGCTGCTTGTAATGCCATTTCTTGCTATGCTTTTTATCCCTAAACATCAGTGCAACCTGACGATTTTGTACCTTGTGTAATTAAAGCTTGAGATAGTGTTGCTTTTATTTGATATAAATTTAAAGCAGATTATGCAAAAAGCCATCCACTGGCCAGATAGCGGCCACTTCCTTCTGCCTGACTGTTCTGAGTGCAGGTAACATGATGATCTCATAAATTAATGTACTAAGTTTTAACATGAAAAGTAGAACACCTATCTTTCCACTGCAAAGAGAATGAAAGCTTCACTTACGCAATGTTTCTATATTTCATTAGTTTTAACAGGATTATGTCAACATTAATCTTTTTCCCTCAGTGCTCAAAGTAAAGTTACTTTCAAAGAGTATCTGATGCCAACATGCAATTTAGTTACTTCAGACTTTGAAATTGTGAAACAATGTTAATCTGTTGCTCTGTAACGTATGTGGAATGAGATACAGTAGCTAATTTATCACACAGTAAGTGAACAAACTTCATAAAGATAATAACATGGACAAATCTTCTGAGCGGAAATTAACTCGTCTCTGACACACTTCAGCTGTGGTAAAAAAAAAAATCAGTACTTCTAAAAATGTCCAGAAATCCCTTCAGCCCACACAGAGCAGCAGGCCTACTTCCTGTCTGTCTATGTGTATGCTCTGGCATGTGGAGTTTTTGAATGAGCAGGAATGTGTACACAAAAGGTTGTGCTCTCCGCTCCACTTGGGAACCCTACATGATGTTATTGTACAGATGATTTCTCTGGCTGCAGGCAACCTAATTATCTCAGCTCAAGCGTCAGCAGTGAACCGAAACGCACATCGACTATTGCACATACACATAGGCCTATACACATACCACAGTGCTGCCTGAGCGCCACTCTCCTCCAGCGTTGTGTCATGGAAGCTATTACTCTGCTGCTCAGAGCTGCCAATGTTTGTATGGAAAGGCATGTCTTGTTCCATGGTGCAGGAGTTGGCTTCATCATCATCCCAAAAGACAGTTCAATATACTAAAATTGAACACATGTAAGACAAAAGAACAACATTTTAAAAAGTCAATGTACATCTATACACAAAATTAATTTTATGGACTCTGTGTTGATATGGCCGGTTTAAAGGTAATTTCAATATTCTTAACTTGCCTCCTTTTTTTAAAACAGTCTTAATGAGCTGGCAGCCACATGAAAAGCTGTAATGGATGCACATCATCCTGATAGTCAAAAGTGCCTTAGTGAGAGACATCCTATCAAACATATCGACATCATAATAAGAGGATCCTACAAAGATAGACCTTTGTGTTCAAGGGGAAACATTTCTTATTTTAAAACCAAAAACAGTCATGACAGCTGTCTTGAAATCCACCAGACTCTATCAACAAAATCAGTCGTTTTATCTTCAGAACTCCAGCGTTTTTTGTCCACTGACACAATGGTTCGTACTTTTGTGTGGATCTTTATTGCACTAACACTGTGTAGGATCTAAACCCAACTTTGTAAAAGACACACATTGAGCCATACAAACTAACAGGTTTCTGCAGCAGTAGACCGATGATGATGATGTCAGTTTCTTAGAAGGTGAAACTAATCATTTAGTCAATGTAGTGTTGTGTCTTTGAGGAGACTGGTGTTACAGAAAGGTCTCACTCTGTGTGTTTCATTACTGCTATGTCGTCAAGACTCTTTTGAAAACAATCTGCGAGTGGAAAAAAAAAAAAAAGCACTTTAGTGGACAAACTGTGATCGGGGATACTTCCCTGCAGGGATTACAATGCAGCTATTACCGTCTGTTTCCTGGATGCCGGAGAAATCGCCTAGAGAAAATTCTACAAGTGTGCCTATTATCATTTAGATCCCCCAAAAAAGTGAATTAAAGGCCCAGGTTTAAAAGCTTTTAAATTCAACTGTAATTACTGTCATGTAATCCAGTAACACAGTGAAATAAAGGAAATGTCAGTGCTCTTTTAACAGCAGGATGCCATCTTTAGCCTCCAGTCAAAAGCCAGAGTTTCTCTTGACATTGCAGACGATCAAAAAAGGGAAAACATGTGAGTCATGTTGAATCCGCTCATGCTCGGTTAGAGGCTCGCTCTGTAGTGTGTCTGCAGACATGTTTTTTCATTTCATATGGTTCCAATTAAATGCTGCAACGAATTTAACATCGAGCTACGTGGTCTCCTAGCAACAAACAAACAAGCAGAATAGGAAATTCTCAGTTGCAGGGGGAAGTCAGGGACAAGACTACAACGTCTGCCAAACCAGACTCTCCCTTTAGTGTTTGCAAACCGTAGGGAATATCCCAGATGACAGATGATCTCTCATTCTCTTTCCCTCTTTTGTGGCTCATAAACACACTGCTTTCTCTTCTTACGCAACAAATTCTCTCTGTTTTTCGAGGGCTTGAGTTACTTGTTTTTGTCTCTCTGCTTCAAACTGAGAGGAACTTAATGATGAATTGTTGTGAGATGGTAATTAAACCCTTTATAACTTCTAATACTAGTTTCTGTTCTTCTTTTACAGGATGCGCTCCCACCACCCCCACCTCCTCCCCCACAGCAGTCCTCTGCCGATGGAGCAGCGTATTCATTGGCCGGTGGACAGAGGCCCTCCCCAAGCATAAGCGACCAAAGTGGGAGACAAAGACCCACAGTGTGAGTTATAAAAACAGTCCCACACTAAAATATGCAGTCTTCTTAAATGTGCAGTGAAATGTCAGAGTCAGTTTGTGCACAAATGGCTCAGGGCTTTAATGCCCATGCTCGGTTTTGCCTGTCTGTGACCCCCCCCCCCCCCCCCCCCCCTCACAGCTGTCAGTGGGGGGGGGGGGGGGGGGGGCTGCAGAGTATGAGCATGTGCACAGGTGAAGGGGTCAGAACCTGTGGAGGACGGTCTCCTGGGTCTTATTGGAGATCCTCGCCGTCACCCCTGACTTCTGAACTCCCTCACCTTTCCCCTCATTACTCCCTTTTAAAGACACCACACACCTGACAAGAATTAGATCCACTCATGCCTGCTCTCCTGCCCTCGTCTGCCTGTGTGTGCATGTCGGACTCTGAAGCATTCACGTTCCCCCCTGACAACATTGATATCAGACTGAAAACATCCCAGCGGAGATCTGCTCTGCCAGTCGAAGCTGCCTGTTCTGGCTCTGCTGTAGAGAGACCCGCAAATTGTTTTGTCCTCCAGTGCTGATTTTCTCTAGGTCAGGGGCCACAGTCCCTGCTGGAGGGTCTCAGAGGCAATGATGACAGATGTACAGCTAGGCTGCAGGATAAATCCGGAACAAATGGCGTGCTGTGACGAAACTGTGAAACCGCTTTTTATTATGCCATATGAGGGTGAAATCCTCATGTTAACTCGCATTAGCGCCATGTTTTAGTTGTTTGTATGTGAAATTCCTGATTTTTTTTTTTCCCTTCTTTTCCTTTATCTAGGTATGTGGCCATGTTCCCCTACACTCCCCGCAAGGAGGATGAGCTAGAACTGAGGAAGGGAGAGATGTTTCTGGTGCTGGAACGCTGTCAGGACGGCTGGTTCAAGGGCACCTCCATGCACACTGGCAAGATCGGAGTCTTCCCTGGGAACTACATGAGCCCAGTCAGCAGGTCAGTCTGTAGTCCATGCTGACTCATTTATTAGTGTTAACATATTGTACACTCATATATGCCTGATGTCATATTTATTAGTCTGTGATGCATAGCCATAGGTTAATACTTCCCATCTGTTTATGTATTTTAGATATCTTATTATTTTTATGTAGGCTGTAGGAGAAATTTTGTCTGCATAACCTTTTTTTAAATTGATCTAAAATAAACTCATAGTAGTGTTAGAAAACCGGCGATGTAAACAAAGTGAAGATAGGACTCTGAAAACATCACAGACAGTGGGACTCGGGTGTTACACCCATTGTAGACAGTCATGACTCACAGTTATTGTCAGAGGATATACTTGATTTATATTACATTTAAGTGTGAAAAATCACATATAAAGCCTTTAAGTGTTGGTTTTAGGGATTCTAGGAAAATGGGACCTGACACTAAACAGCTACATCTTACCTGACTTATTCTCTCTCCTCAGGACGGCGTCGGGCAGCACGCAGCCCAAAGTGACCATGAGTCTGTGCACTCAGGCCGGCAGAGGTGTCACCATCGTCAGTCCCTCTTCTGCTCCCCTCGGTGCGATTGTTCCAGGTCCTGATTTCAACAAACCGCTAACTGTGTGCTCCAGCGCTGGACCTGCCAACTCCCAGCCTGCAGCTGTGGTCACAGCAGCTCAAACAGCCACGGGTCAGCAGCCAAAAGTCCCTCTGCACGTCAACTCCCAGATGACTGTGAACCAGGCCCGCAATGCAGTCAGGACAGGTGCGAACACTAGAGGAAAAAAACTGCTGCTAAATGTTAGACTGTTGTTTGAAAAGAGTTAAAAACAAGTTATTATTGTTTTTGCAGCTGCTTGTCACAGTCAGGACCGGCCCACGGCAGCAGTCACACCCATCCAGTCTGCTACACCTGTGGCCTATCTCCCGCACCTCGCAGTGTGCTCGCAGCCTTCTTCCTGCCCTGCCCAGGGCTGCAGCCGGGCTGGAGTGGCAATGGGCTGCGCTGCTGCATCTTTGACCCCACCCAACGTTAGCGCCGCATCCCTGGAGGGTGACGGATTGAGACCTGTACCTGTCCTCGCTGCGCCTGTGAACAGCTCTGGCCTCAATCCTGCGTCTAACAGCGCCGCTCTTGCCTGCCGACTGGACAAGGACGTCAAGGTTGTCAGTGTCTTAAATTATGCCGAGCCTCCAGCTGAAATAAAATTCTCTGCTACTAATTATGCATTTCTGCTGCTCTTTCCGTCGATGTTGGCATGTTTCATCACAGTGGGTAATTTGTCTTTAGTTTTAGCATCTTTGAGTAACTTGCCAGATGGTTGCCGTTCTTGGGAGTGTCTGATATTCCTGATCATATATCTTAAGACGCTAATCACACTGGAGAGAGTCACAAGCAGCAATCAACAAGGAGAGCTTATTATTATGCACAGTTTGTTTCTGTCTCTTTCATTTCTAAACAGACTGCTGCCATTTTTATACTTTTTACCACAGTTTGAACCTAAAAATAGGAATTTCTGCCCCCACATCAGCGTCTGTCTGTGGTAAAGAAACAGACAGTGTACCTGTCTGCGGTTTGTGGAAATTACTTGTGCCTCTGTGCCTCAGGAGTTGTTGCAGTCTTCTAACAAAAAAAAAAAATTCTGTTACTGCAGAGGGAAAAGAAAAGTCTACTGAAGCTGTTGTCCAATAAGAAGAAGTCTCGTCCTTCACCGCCCTCCTCTCCCACACTGGAGGCGGAGCAGGCTGCTGCTGGAGAGGTGCTACATGGTGCAGTGGGCCCTGAGACCTCCCCTTCCTCTGGCTCTGTCAGCTGCCACGAGACTGAACCTGCTGCTGCTGCTGTCGCTTCTGCCTCTTCGTCTTCCTCCTCATCGTCAGCTCCAGACTCCTCCTCCCATAGGAAGAGCAGCCCCCTTGATGGATGTGCACCCATCGCTCCTCCTCCTCGGCAACCGTGCTCCTCTCTCTTATCTCAGCAACATGACGCACGGCCCATCATTTGTGAAAGGTACAGAGGAGGAAATCTGTTTTTACTTAACAGTGTGTGTGATTGATCTGTTTAGTTTTCCTATTCATACGAAGTTTAAAAAGTTTTCAGCCCAAGCAAGCAAAACGTGGCCTGATCACACAAAGTCAAAGTATTTCATAGGTCTATATCAGCTAAGAATATCTGCCAGCAGTTAATCAGTCTACCTCTAGTTTACAGTTCACTATTAAACTGGGTTCTAGTCAACCTCATGAAGCATAAAGCATCCAATACGTTAATCAAGACAGTTTTTTGAGCTTTATGCACCAGCAGATGTTATAAACCCAGACAGTAACTGGTTAAGTATGCACAGGTATACCAACACAAATGAACACAAACCTTGTGTCAGACTTACTGACAAGACCAAAACTTGCTTCGTAGGGGTGGAAATCACAAGATAACTTAAGATACGATACAATAAACACAATACGCGGCCCATGATAAGAATTTCACAGTGCATTCATTCTGCGGTAGTTTATCCATATTGCAAGATCGACATATGATTATACGAAACGATTTCTGATTAATTAAAGAATATAAAAGGCACCTTAGAAGGTACATTGCAGGATTATTGTATTTTTTCTTGTGTGTAAGTTTCACCTTTTGTCACGCTTCTTCTCTTGAAGTAGGGACGTGGTGAGTCATTGACATGGAAATCTGTTTAGAGCACTCCCTTTTTTAAATTAAAATTTGTTTTTTTATTGAAATTTGGCACCAGCGGTTTGCTAATTTTATCACAGGTCAGAAAGACAATATATCGCCTCTAAATCATGAAAGTCAGCAGTTTCTAGTCTTGTAGTACTCGCTGTCTCAATACTCTGTCTTAAGTACACACTACAAGAGAATCAATGCCTGATTCTCCCTTTTTAACAATCCTATGAAAAGTCCTGATTTTTTTGATGGTTCTTAAGATTGTCTTGTCAGATTTTTCTTGAGGTGCGTTAAAACTGTTATCCTATCTGCTCAGAAGACTGCATGGGCAGTTCAAATCTTCAGTATTAAAAATGCTCAATTTTTGTGATATCCTGTTGCGTGGGGGGGAACCCTGAGGACAGCCAAGCAACAGCAAATCGATTCACCTCCAGCTCGCTGTAAAATGTACAGGCCATGTTCACGCCCTCTTCAAGCCTTCATCCAGAGTTTTTTACTTTTTCTTTGTGAATTTGCAGTGAAGTAGTCTGATTTAAAAAAAGCTCCCTGCTTGTCTCCCACCATGTTTGTTTTCTCTAAAATTACAGTTGAGATAACAGTGAAACATTTTAACAGTGAAACATTTTAAGTTTTCCAGTGTTTACAGTCTGGCCTCTAGTCTCCGCTCACTACAGGAACAAAAGGGTTTAATCTATCATAATTTGTTGTGATGTGTTGACTCTCTCACATCTTCAACATCCCTTAAGTTACGCATGTTAACTCATTGCATAGACGGGCCTTACTGTAGGTAGTGCAAGCTTTTAAAAATCCTTTGAGTGGGCCAGCCTTTACTCGTGTTGCTTAGCTTAAATCCACATTACAGGTACCTTTAATGAGCATTGTTGCAGTGTGTGTATCAGTATGTGACTGTGCCTCTGGCTGTCCTCCCCAGGTACAGGGTGGTGGTATCGTATCCTCCCCAGAGCGAGGCCGAGCTGGAACTTAAGGAGGGCGACATTGTGTTTGTTCACAGGAAGAGGGAGGACGGCTGGTTCAAAGGCACACTGCAGAGGAATGGCAGGACGGGACTGTTCCCTGGCAGCTTTGTAGACAGCATCTAACACTCACAACAGACAACAGTGAACCACGGTCACACTCACTATGACCCCACTGACTGCTGCTAACCTCTCTACAGTTTGTTATCGCACAAACCAAACCCATCAGCACTCGAGAGGCTGCCTGGACAAGAGCCGTCGTTTTTGCAGAGAGTGCTGCTCAGAAGAACAGAACATGTTAGCATTGAAAGCACAGAAGGACAGAGTTAGAGGAAGGCACACTACTCATGAACTTTTTCCTTTTTTGTTGGTTATTTATATCTTTGTAACAATTCAACTGTTAAATGTGTGCCTTGTTCTGTCCCTCACTTTATTGTACATAAGGACACAAAGATGATTAGTCCTAAAACAACCAGTATGAGCTGTCGATATAGATATATTACGCATTTTAACTTATTGCATAGACTGGCCTTTTTGTAGGTGGTGCAACTCATTAAGGGGTTAAGCTGGCACATGCCTTATGCCATTTCGTCGTTGTACTTTTCTCCCTCTGACTGCTGATAAAAAAAAAAAACCTTGCCATCATTTCAGTCCAGGAGTAGAATAGGGCTGGGCATTTTGTAAAAAAAAAACAAAAAAACAACAACAAATATTTAGCATGATAATTTGATAACGCTGCCAGTTTCAGGAATATTCTTGTTTTTCATAAACATTTCAACACTATTCTTTGTTCTAGTAATGTCAATACAAACAAGTCTAAACATAGAATAAAAGCAGCTCAAAAATTCTTCAGTGGGGGCTAATAGCCGAGCTGCAGCTAACATCAGCTTAGCCTGATTTTAGATAAGGTTTCCTTCATTTTTGTATTGTTCATTGTTCAAGAGCAAATTTATCCACAGCGGTCTCCTTCATTTTCACATCTTATAAACTTATTAAAAAAACAACCTTATAAAGCAGTTCCACATGATAGTCAGCGTTTCTGACATACAGTAAGAAAGGGGCTGAGAGCAGAGCTGTCGATAAATGTTGCAAAAATCTACCATGGCTGTTTTCATATCTAGTAAATTTCTCAAAATTGATCAAATCTTTGAACATAAAGGGATCCCCCTGAGAGATGGTCGTATTGCCCAGCCCTATATAAGATCTATCAGATACAGCAGATCAAACAATTGAGCAGTGTCAACATCACTTGATACTTCTGCAGACCTGACAGCATTACATTGATCTACAGTCTTGCACAATTGATGCTCTCTTGCTTCACATCATGTGAAAATTGCACACAAAGCAAAATATCTCTCCTGGCCTCTAAGGGCCTCCAGTCTTTTTGTTTCTCCTGCTGTGTCTGAGGCTGAAGTGCCAAAAACTGTTACCTGCAGCGATCAAATATTTGCATGCGAGTAGCGAAGCCTTCTGCGGGAGATGAATTGAGGATGGATGTGTTGCAGGACTGTTTGATTACGCCTTTTTAATATGCGGAAAACGCACTCCGAGATAGACTTCACAGTCAGATATTGCTTACTTTGTACCTTCTTTGTATTTACTGACCCGAGTAGTTTCTCTCCTGAACCCAGACGTAGCTCTGCATCACAAGAGTGACAAAACATTTCAGCAACAGTGCACAATAGATTCCCTATCGGTGTATATTTATGTTTATTTACTGATTCCACAGAGGTAGACGGCTATTGCTCTCAGAAAAAACGAACCTGTTTTTTGTATTTTGTACTCTATAACTCATTCCTAATGTGACTTGTGGCAATAAAAACACGGCTAGCTAAAGCACAGAATGTTTGCCTAAAGGAACATGTCGTCGTTTCACTCCACAGGAAGAGATGTGTCGTGTAAAGAGAAGCTTTTTATTGAAATCAATCACTTTAAGCCCCTTGATTTTGTTTTTCTTGTTTTGGGGGTTTTGGTGTACATTTCATCGATACAAATTTTTCTCAATCTTAAGTGTTGTATTGACTTGAATTACTGTGAGATGTCTTTGTGGTTGGAGGGGGGTTTTGGTTGTAGTTTTGGTGCTTGTTAAACATAAAGATTAGGCAGTAATAGAATTAATACTGTGGAGAATAAAAAAAACAGATCAAATATCTAAACTTATAATTTATCCTTTCTTTATGTAATGTTTAAGATACATCAAATAAATGAATTAAATTCTCCAAAGAAAAAAAAAATGAAATTATAAACTGACCCCGCGACACTTAATGCAATGTGACTTAATCATCTGATCTTTAGCGAGTCCTTTGAGGTTTGAGGGGGGGGATTTAAACCCTTTAAAGTTGAGGCGAAACCCTCCAAATGTGGCTTGAGAATGAACTTACTGACTGAATTGAACCCATAGTTTCAACATTTGTTTTAGTCTTTTGTTGTTGATGGAGGGGGACCACTGTGTAACTGACTGCTGGAATCTATTGTAGTTTGTTTGACATATGGAGAGAGTGTGGGAGAGGATGGTACAAATCACTGTTAGGGCCTTTTTTTTGTCTTCCTGATTTGGTTCTTGTATAGAATTAACCTGATATGTTTCATTGTTGTCTTGGCAATCACCACACCAACCTCAGGCTCTGTGCTTAACTTTTCCTCTCTGTGTCTTTTCACTTCACTGTTAAGCCTTTAATCATCAAACTTAACTCCAACTCAGATGTTACATATTTATGCACTATTATAATGTTTGTAATCGTACATATTGTTCATGCATAGGCTGCACAGATCTTAAAACATGAAGCATTTTTTTTTTTTTTTAAAGGGAATTCCAGTATTTTCTGACCTGGACCCTCGTTTAAGTAATTTGGGGTCTTAATGACAAACAGGTGCAAAAAAATGTGCAATTGCTCAAGTAGGTTGTTTCAAATCGCTGTCAAACAGGCTGTAAGGGATGCAACAAATCTTTTGATCAAAATGTGTAAACGTTTTTAGTTATCTCACAGACTGATTGTTACTGTAACTGTCTGACAACATCGCTCCATCAATAGACTTCATTGATAAAGAGTGAGATGCTTGTTTTCTAAACCAGACACGGCAGAAACATCACTCTCCTCAAAGACACCTGACTTCACTGACAAATACGGTGATCTTACCTTGCATAGCATGGGAGTTGCTTATCTACTGCTGCAGTGATTTGTTTGTGAAACTCTTTGTGTTTCAATGTTTCCAACAAAAACAGCACAATATCTTTTTAATCTCACAAGCACAAAAATCTTCCTTCTCAAGGCAGACACAGACCAGCGACTCCTGAGTTATGCCAGGTAGATTTACAGTTTTTGTCAAGGCAGTCTGGAGGCTTTGAAGGAGAGAGATGTAATAATTGATTCTGGTTTCAGAAAAAAAACATTTTATTCTACAACAAAATGTCTATTTAGATCTTATGGATGGTCTTCATGATGTTCCCAGAAACATATAAACATTATTAAGCACGATGTGAGACTGTCGATGGCAAAAACAAGTGATGTCATGGACATGTTTTAAGGTCATATTTCCCCCAAAGGTTGAGACGCGTTCTTACAGCCTGTTTCACAGCTGGATGATGAAGCAATCCACTCGGGTCATTTCAGATCTTTTAACCCATGAGTCATTTAAAACCAAAAAGTGTAAGAAAATGAGGCCCAGATTAAAAAACATTGGAGCTCCCTTTTTAACCGTTAATTATATTTTCTCTTATTGGGACGGATGGTGACTGAAGTTTGCCTGATTCATCTTAACAGATTTTCCTCATGCCAAGGTGACTTACTTGATTTTTTTTTTTGTGTGTGTGTCCGTAGTTAGTCTGTTGTACGTCTGAAAATGGTGAAACTGAAATCAACTTATTTGGCACAAGTCTCTTATGTGAAAAACATTCTGAAGTATTTGAGGGAATAGCACATTTTGTTAAAATCGCTATAACAATAAAAGCTAATGGTTTCCATAACTCCCTCAGGCTGAGTCATTGTTTCATGACAGTAATGAAATGTTCTGTGTTCCTCTGTTTTCTCCTGTGACTCTGTGTTATGTTGGTCATTTGTAGCCAGGGCAGAACTGTCTAACCAGCAGTTGTATCCAAGACATAGACCTCTGATGACAGGACTGAGTAATCGTGTCCTTGCCGTGCCCCCTTCTCTCTCTCTTCACAATGCGCTCGGATGGCCTAAAACGCAAAGGTACGGAGTTAGACTATAAAAGTAAGCACACACAGGATAAATTAACAATAAACGACAGTTGTTCCTCATTAAATGTATTTGGGGTTAGTCACGGTACACATGTTGATAAATGGTTCTGGCTGTAGAGGAGCTTCCCCTGTGACTTGCAGCCGAGCAGAGGGGTTGTAACGAGAGGTGAGCCTTCCCAGCGTGTTCAGCTGGGAAACATTGACAGGAACTGACAAGCACCCAGAGAGGTCATTGTGCTGCACACAGTTCCCTGCAGAGGATGGGTTACCATGGAAATAAGTTATTTCAATGTCTGAACATTAGAACAAACTGCACAAGAATAGTAAAAATATTGAATTAATAATGTGTCTATATAAAACATCACATTTATTTATACTGTCTGGCTTCACATCTAGTGTGAGTGATTTTGATCATAGATAGTAGAAAAAAACCTGCATGTGAGTAAATTTAAGACAATAAAGTGCATGATGAAAGTCAATGCTAGTGGCTGCAAGGGTTGAACAAAGTTCAGGAAGTTTTAAGGTCAGAATGTATTGATGCATGTCGTGCTCTGAGTGTCTCCAAAGAGAAAAAATGAAATTATAAACTGACCCCACGGCACCTAATGTAATGTGACTTAATCATCTGATCTTTAGCAAGTCCTTTGAGGTTTGAGGGGGGATTTAAACAGTTCTTAGTCCTGTTGTTGATGGAGGGGGACCACTGTGTAACTGACTGCTGGAATCTATTGTAGTTTGTTTGACATATGGAGAGAGTGTGGGAGAGGATGGTACAAATCACTGTTAGGGCCTTTTTTTGTTTTTTTTTGTCTTCCTGATTCTTGTATAGAATTAACCTGATATGTTTCATTGTTGTCTTCACCACACCAACCTCAGGCTCTGTGTTTAACTTTTCCTCTCTGTGTCTTTTCACTTCACTGTTAAGCCTTTAATCATCAAACTTAACTCCAACTCAGATGTTACATATTTATGCACTATTATAACTTCTCTAATCGTACATATTGTTCATGCATAGGCTGCAAATACCAGATTTTTCAAATAAAAACTTGCGTGTGGGTCAATTTAAAAAGTATACAGTTAGAATAATAAACAGAAATACATATAAAATACATAATTATTGGAATATAAAGACCAATAAAATATATTCATCATCATACACATTTCTGATTTATTGTACAATTGACTTCTTCATTTACTTCAATTTACATTTAGGAAATTAATTCAGTTATAAACAACTTGTGACTGCTTCCAAAAATAACCTCAAAGACGAGTAAAATAGTTCTAGCTGAATATAATTTTAAAAATAAAATGATTGAAGTTTTGACATGCAGGTCTGATCCAATGCTCTGCACTAAACAGTGAATGCGTGCACAAAGTAGGTAATAAATATTGGAGTTATCTCTTAACACTGAAATGATAAAGAGGTTAATATCGTGTGCCTGAGTGTGTACGTGCATGCACCAGGTCATAGGGTGATTACTTGCACCGCTCTGTTCAGTGTTGTGTGCATACCTGTGTATGCACTTATTTGTGTGTTAGGGCATGAGACAGCAAAACACAGTTCTTCTTTTGGCAAATATCATCAGATCATGAAGGTGTGAAAGACAGTAATACAGTTTCATTGATCATGAAAGTGATCTGAATACAAATCAAGCTCTGTTTCCTCCTCTGACACACACACACACACACACACAGACAAAGATGAATCATTAACAATGTGATACTGAGTAATTTATGCAAATAATATTGTTTGTGTTTGTTGTATTTCTCTGCTGCAGCATGAATATGATTCACACTGTCAGGCTCAGTGTCACAGGTTGTGAATATGATTTAGGGTCAGAGGATGAATCCTGCAGAATGTCTCGGTGTGATGGACCGTCCAGGTGCAGGCCGAGGCCACCCACTCACATCAACATCACTCACCGTGTTGTACACCAGTGACAGATCTGCTGCATGTGAAATATGTTTCCATGGGGAACAGTGATGCATGAGGAAAAACACGAGAATAAATGACTGCAATTAACAATCAGTGAGCTACAGTGTGCAAGATAGGACACTGCGGTCACCAGTATAAATAATTAATCTTCTTAACACAGAGAACTAATTAATCCTGTGAAATATGGGCATTCTTAATACAGTTCTGGATTTTAAAGGCACTAAATGATTATTGATAGAGTACAATAAAGTCATTAAAGACATAAAACATAGAGCCATGATCTCTGCAGTTCTATAATTCACTATTCAGTGTGCTGCTTTGTAGGCTGTTAATTAAAGAAGATTATGCACATAGTTAGTGTCTGAAAGTTTTTTAGTGGTTATAAAATCACAGTTATTTAATGATATTTCACTGTGTCTTTAAAGTCCATATTAACATGGACTTTGCCTGTTCGGAGGTTTCACACAAATGGAGGCACTCCTGCACTGCTCTCTGTTGTTGTTTTTTCAATGTTCTGAAAAAAGAAAAGTTCAATTACAAAACATGTAGAGAATATTCTTACTCTTTTCTTTTTTTCTTATAGTTTGTGCTATATGAAATCTATTCACGTTTCATAATATAGACTACGTTTAATTTGTCTGTAGCCTACTCATACTAAAGGCACTCAACTAAAGCATGGTTTGCTTCCTGTGACGTTAACATTTAGTATACTAGTAGATTAACTTAAGGCTATAATGACATTTAGATTTCTTTCCTATATACCAAACAACACGTTTCCTTAAGCTAGGTTTTTCTCTCATTAATATCTTCCGTATAAAAGACTTCTAAAATAATAACAGTTTAACAATATCTAATAAACATACAGCAGTATCTGGATAATAAACTTCCTCTACAAACATCAGCAGACCTCTATGTGCTGCTGTGTGACTACTGCGCCCTCTACCGACTGATGACAGGCAGCGCAACAACAAGGGAAAAGAAACATGGCGGCGTCCATGAGCAGAAGCTCCTGTGAAGAAGCTCCTCTGACATTCACATGTTTCTCTGTACAGAAGAACAAGGTTTGTGTCTGAAGAAGTCAAGAGTTTAAAAGAAGGTAAGTTACGGTTATTGTAAGTTTCTTAAAGAAGGGAAACCATTGTTATCTACTTGAAAGACTGTGAATATCTCCCGAACTGAAAATTGATCCATTAATAAACACAGCAGGTGTTATTTAGAGCTTTAGATGACCGAGGCTCTCATCAGTCCATCATAAGTTTCAACATATTTTAATAAGAAAAGCTTCCTTAAGCTAGACAGTCTTGTTTCAAGTAGCCTACAGTATGTTATCAGCTCCTACCTACAGTAAACATAGGTCTATGTTTACATAGGACATCATGATGTCTGTTTTACAGAGCCACAAAAAGTCACAAAAAGTAGGCTAAACATTAAGTTACTATCATCGGCGCACAAGATTTTTTGTTATAACTACATTTTGGTAGGCTAATTCAGGAGCACAGTAGTTTCAAAAGGGTTGCACATTTATTTTATTTTTTTCACAATAGAAAGGTGAAAAATATCACAATTATTTTTCAGTAGGCCTAATGATAACACTATAAAAATAATGAAAATAATATTATTGGTTTACCAAAATCTTGATTATAAAGTCACAAAATATTTTATAACGTAGTAGTTTATACTTCTTTTGAAAACTCATACGGTAAACAGTGACATAGATCTACACAAATGTTAACATTCTCAACGTATAATAAATATATATCACCTGCGATAGCTACTATACGCAAGAAGTGTTGTTTTTATCAGTATCAAGTTGCATTTTATCCATCTCTAATTTTACTTTCTATATTTTAAGGAGGTTTTTTTTAACTCTAGTGCTACTGTGGTACAAATAAATAATTTTAGGCCTGTTGTAGCTATCTGTCAATTGTATTAAACTATATGAGCATCATTTGTTTTAACTCCTCACATATTTTAATTAAAAAAACATTATAGGGTTGTTTATCATTATTTTTCTGCAAAATGTCAAAAATTGTTACTGTCATTTTTCAGTTGTATTTGAAAATTTGCTAATAATAAATTCCTAGCACCCAATAAAATGACATTGTTTAATAGCTTATTAACAGTTCAATGTCCAAAGACTTTTATTCAGCATTAAAATTGACCAAGAAAAGCAGGAAATCCTCATAATAAAGAAACTGGAACCAGAAAATGTTGGACATTTTGCTACCGCTCCCGGGTGTAGTCCTATGCCAATGGGCTGCTGTGCTCTCCTACAGTGAGGTGTCCATCATGTCCCGGCTGGCGGTGGTGTGTGGGGGCTCCAGAGGCATCGGGGGGGCTGTGTCCCGCCTGTTGGCAGAGAGGGGCTGCAGGGTGGCTGTCGTTTCCAGGAATGAAGATGCTGCCAGGGCTGCGCTGGCATCTTTACATGGAGGTAAATGATTATTGTGTCAGTGCTCCCCTCTCTCTCTCTCTCTCTCTCTCTCTCTCCAATCATCAGCTGTACTAACACTGTCTGTGTTATTGTTGGTGTTTTATGTTTTTGTTTAACCTTGTCAGTAAAGTGGGGCACTGGTGGAAAAATTATTAATGTGCACACCCCTTGTTCAGTGGCTGTAATCCTCCAAGTCGGCTGTCTGGATTCGGCTCCGACCTCTGGTTACTTTCCCCTCACTCTCTCTCCCTGATTTCAGACTCACTGTCCTATCTCTAAATAAAGGCAAAAAGCCCAAAAGCAAACCTTTAAAAAACATGGAAGTCAAGTCAGATACATTACTAACTAGTTGATACCCCCACAAACACATTTTACTTTGAAAAGCCAGATGAAGTTAAATAAATGGTTAAATTTCACTATATAATGAAATCTAAGAGCGTCAGTTTTTTGTCAGTTACACACATCGATCATGTTCTTTGGTCTTCAAAAGTCCGTCACATAAAGTAAGTCTATTTACAGAGCAGATTTTTAAAATGACAGGAGTTTACCAAAGTCTGTTACTGAGGTACAGTTGTCAGACTGCCCGAAATTTAAACATAGTTTTTTTTTTTAAATTAAAACATATCACATCTAAAGCAACAGCAGAATAAAAAAAGCATTTAGAGAAAGATAGAAACAAGGAAGTAGTGGACTTCAGCAACAGAAAACAAAAAACGGGGGTCTCTGGAATATATTTAAAGCTCCTGTGAGGAACTTTCAGCGACCCCTGCAGACAAAGTGACACCTCGTATCTCTTTGCTGATTTTGACCTGAGTATTTAAACATAGTGTTGTTTTATTAAACAATGAATCTCATCCTTCGTTCTTTAACATTGAAGTCTATCATTCTTTGAATCTTTGCCTTCTAAAATTAAATAAATAAAAAAATGCTCATTTGGCATCATTCAGTTAATTACTTAGTCTAACACAGACCCTCTAACTCTGGTTTCGGTCATTCATAATGACTAAATAGAAATTGTCTCACTTGATGTTTGATTTTCAAAGTCCTTTCATTTTTAAAAAGTCGATTTCAAGACTAGCTAAAAACTGTCACAGGAACTTTTCAGTGGTGGAGCTTCTGTAAATTTCAGATGCAACACTGTATCAAAAAGAGAATACATGTAGACCTTGTTTACCTGCAGCTGTTACTATACAATGTATTCTTGTTCGCGCTCTCCAGCCGACCATGTGGCTCTCGGCTGTGATGTCTCCAAAGAGCAAGAGGTGCAGAAAACCTTTGAGACGATCCAGAAGACCTGCGGAAACATCTCTTATCTCGTGAACGCGGCTGGCATCAACAGGTATGTGTCATACATGTTTTATATACAGGACTGAACATTATGGTTTAATATTTGACTGTGCCTGTTTGTGTTTGATTGATCAGGGATGCTCTGTTACTGAGGAGCAGGCCGGAGGACATGCTGGCTCTGCTGCACACAAACCTGCTGGGCTCCATGTTGACCTGCAGGGCGGCACTGCGCAGCATGCTGCACACACGCGGCGCGGCGGTTGTTAATATAGGTACTGATGGCTCTGAAATCAGAAGCTCTTTGTGATGAGGGGGTTGATTTTAGTTTGGTCACTAGATGGCAGTGTACATCATTGTTTCCTTCTTTTGGATTCACTAAAAGAGTAAGTGACTTTTTTAATGTAAAAACAACAACATTTGATTACTTATATTATTAATAGACATACTATGCATTTTTAAGATGATAACTGATAGTTTCAATGATTTTGTTTTGGTTACAGTCCTTGTGACCAAAAACCAGTGGGTGACGAAAACTAAAGAAAGGGATAATGTGATTTGTTTCCTTATATATGATATCCATGTGTGTTCATATATTGATCTTTTGATAATAAGGGTTTCAGACTGTAGCGTCCTACCTGCCAGTGTTTTATTTGCTGAGTGGTCTGAATGGATGTGTCTGTGTTTGTAGGCTCTGTTGTGGGCCTGAAAGGGAACGCTGGTCAGTCTGTGTACAGTGCCAGTAAAGCTGGTTTAGAGGGCTTCACTCGCTCTCTGGCTAAAGAAGTCGCTTCTCGTAACATCAGAGTGAACCTGCTGGCTCCAGGTACAGTGCATGTGCTTACTCCACCCTCCATCTCAAAAATGTATTTTTCAGTTTTATATATCGTCCTTCTTATGTCCCTGCCCTCTCTCTCTCGCTCCAGGTTTCATCCGCACTGACATGACCTCGGGCCTGAAGGAGGAGGACGGAGCACGCTCGATCCCTCTGGGGAGATTTGGCGAGCCGGAGGAGGTCGCTCAGGCGGTCCTCTTCCTTTTGGAGTCTTCATACATTACAGGACAGGTGCTGGTGGTGGACGGAGGACTGCAGCTGGCCATGTAGGGACCGAGGCTTTACTCTGGAGTTATCTCAACACTTAGATAAAATGTGAGGCTGGTAAAGCTTCACTCTGCCTTTTCTGGAACATTTGTCAGCTGTTTCTGTTATCGTTAAGGGTCAAGCTTCTGACTCATCAAAACAGGGCACTTGTTTTTAGACCTCTGCCCTTTGGTGACACATGTTGGGGTCTTAATGAATCATCACCGATGATCGCCCCAACCTGGAGTTCACACTATTATGTTGAGGGGCACATGCACTTTGTCAAGGTTCTGCCTCAAAAAGAGCTGGAGTATGACCTCCAAAGAGGAGAGACAAATTGGTACAACTTTTTGTCAAAGAGTAACTTCAGTAAAAGCCACCAGACTCCATTGACAAAACAGAATCTTTTTCCGGCAAAACTCATGAGTTGCTACTCTGTTGCTTCAGTGATTGACCAGTTTTTTTTTTGTGGTATTGTCCATCCAATATCTATACTGTTGTCCCGTTCAGGGAGCCAATCCCAACTGTCATAGGAAAAGAGGTGGGGTACACCCTGGTCTAGTCACCTCTCAATAACAGGGCTGACCTACTGAGACATATTAACAGTTACACCTACAGGTAATTTAGAGTCACTAGTTAAACTAAGAAGCATGTCTTTTGACTGTGGGAGGGGGAACCTGAGAAACCGGAGGGAACCAACGCATGCACAGGGACAACATGCATACTCCACACAGAAAGACCATGTCTGACGGGGGATACACACTCTTGCTGTGAGGCGACAGCACTAACCACTGCACCACCTTGTGAATATAGTATATAGATTTGGATCCAAACTCACTTTAAAACACCAAATTCACACAGTAATACCCACAGGCTCACTGATCTCGGCAGTTGTAGACCAGTAACTCCAGTTTTTGTCAATGTTGTTTGGGGATGTTAAAGAACGTAATATAATGTATTTACAAATAAAAACATCAAGTGCATTTTTAACGGCCTATCTTTCTGTGTTTTTCCTTTTCTTTTTTGATGTTTAATACGGGCACAGAATAACAATCTGAGAAAAAACTAGATATTTTAGTGGACATTCTTTGATTTGGACCCCCAAGGATTTCTATTGAAGCTAGTTCAAAACCTATTGAACCTATTACTTGTTTAAACCCTAAAATAAATTGTGTACAAATAGAGGCAAGTTTCAAAATACATAAATTCCCCTTCAGAGACGCCTCATGGCGGGCTCTGTGGCTGATTCAGAGTAATATCTGTGTGTGATTGGATTTAGTATTTAAATCAGCTGTTTTCTTGTCAAAGCTCTTCCTGTAAACACAAAGAGTAAACAAAGTCTTTACATAGTTTCTGGTTGTCCACATCTGTCCTGATGCTCCCTGTCGTTCTGCTGAGTCACTCTGTCCCACCACATTAGTCGAGGCCTGATGTGTGTGTGTGTGTGACAGCGGGACATGACTAAACACTGCTGACTCCAGAGTGTCTGGCCCAGTCCGGACCTCTGTGTCCTGAGCCCCTAAATTTGATCAGTTGGTCTTTTTCCATGACTGTAAAGCGCACCCCCCCCCTCCCCCTCATCTCCCCTGGGAGATCCCCTCTCACTGACAGCACGTTTCCCCCCTCCACCATCGGCCCCCTCGGCCCACCTCTGGAGGGGCCTGTCGTGGGGCTGGCGTGCTTGGCTGCAGCTGGAGGAAATTAGGAGTAGTGGTGGAGGTTGTTGGGGTGGGGGGGGTATTTTTAGCTTGGGAATGTTTTGAGTGTCTGGTTACATCTGTGGACCTGTGGTGTGGATGGACATGGTCATACCCAGCGTCGAGATAAGAAATGCTGCGTTTTTTGCTCCTTTCATTGAAACATGCTGTGACCATCTAAAAAAAAAAGAACAACTTTATTTTCTCTTTTATGTGCTCTCATATATCATATCCTATATATGGTTTATTTTCTTTTAAAGGAGGGGGGTTCGCATCTTTCTCCAAATAATATTCTTAGCGAGAGTGTTATTTCCACTGTGACTGATGAGAGTGATTTTTGGCATCTTCTTATTGTTTTAGGAAGAGCCTGCCAGTCTGTAAAAACACGTCACACTGTCTCTGAAGAGCTTTATTAACTTTCATAACCTAAAATAATATCAGGAGAACAATCCATATACAGGCATTGATTGGCATAGAAATGTGCAAACACAGAAACTGTCAGCCGATGCGAGACAAGAGAAAAGATGTCCATTCTGTATACTGTTACAAAGGTGATGAAAATATTAGATATAAATATACCTTGTTTTTTAAACTTTTCACTGGCTTAAAGAAAGAGTCATGTTGTGTTTTATACATCCTGTTTGGCACTGTACAAGTGTCCAAAAATAACATGCAAAGAAAACTGTGTTTGCATTGAACCTAAAGAGGATTAAGGCTGTGAATATATTTATAAAGCTTAATACAGAGAAGATTGTTTTATCAGTGAGACAAATGGTTGCTGTTATATAATTTATGTCATGATTGCTGGTTGAGTCTTTTCTTTCATACAAAAATAAAATGGACAAAACTGTGACGTCTGTGTGATTACAGCACTGAAACCTTTCACAGCACCCTCTCTCTCTCTCCAGTGAGAACATTTCTATTCACACTTTGAAAATAAAACCGTCACAGAAAAGAAAAAAAAAAAATGCGAAAATGACCCAACATCACCAAGGTTATTGAAACTGTCATCCTCACCACTGCCACAGACACTCGCATCCCTAAATTAAGTGTTTCCTCACCAACCTTTAAGTCAATCCATCACAAAAAACCTGCTTTTCTCTGTCACTTCACCTCCCTGTGTCAGATTGATCGGACTTTCCTTAAAGGGAAATTGAAATTCAAACTCAAACTGGGCCTGTTATTGCATATTTTGGGTCTAACTTTCTAATACATACAAAATATAAAGGAGCAATACAAATGTGTCTGTCATTTAGAAGCCAAAATATGTAATAAAGGCCCAGGTAGAAACATTTTTTTTTTCCTTTCAACCTCTTCATCCCCCACAAAATCTATTCCTGTTTGAGCGCTCTTTTTCCCAAACCTTGTTTCTTTTCCTTTAAAAAAAAAAACTTAACTGAAGGCCCGGCCTTTTCCACAATCTGTCAGCTAACCTATGACAACTACAGTCAGATACTGTAGATATCAGCACTGTGCTAAACAAGCCCACATAATGACACAAGTGTGTGTTCTCCTTCGTCAAAGCCACCATGCTTTCAGTCATTCAGTCTCCTTTAAAAGTTGCTGGAACAAGTTTCTACATATAGATACAGCTTTAATCTGTGTATTTCAAATGGCACCACTTAAACATGCAAAGTCATTTTTATGTTTTATTGCTAAACCTGTTTTCTTGAAATCTTTACAGACATGAAAGGCACTTAAAGAGACAACCCTTTGCAAAACAGAGTCTCATGAGAGTTTGTATTTTTCGAGCAGTCTTCCCTCGTCAATCACTTCTCAGGTCCAGTTGATAAAATGAAGCTTGCAGAAACAACTTGATGATGATTCTGTGATATAATGGGTTGTGTCAGAGGATAAAAACATATGAAAACCACGGCTGCACCGGCTCACTTTTGCCCACCCTTAAGTTCTGAGTCCTTTAGTTTGATGTTATTTTTTGTCTCAGGAGTGCTGGAGTTGTTGGGCAGCATTCAGGCGTTTTCTGCGGGGACAGCATCCCAACTCGTGCCATCTTGTGGTCTCTACAGGTCGTCACTTTCCACCAGGCCGCCGGGCAGTGGGCTGGAGTCTGGGAAAAAGGCCGCCTTCACGTCCAGGCCTCTCTCTGTCAGGGCGGCGTAGCGGCTGGTGGAGGGACGCACCTTCTTGGGCTTTGGGAGGTTGGGCTGCTGCCACTGAGCTGAGGGTGGAAGCAGAAGGAGTTCATAAAGTGAGCACACACACACACACACACACACACACAGGCTTGATTCAAAAGTAAACCCTTAAAGAAAGAATGAACTAAAAATAAACATAAAAAGCAAAATTATCAGCCAACAGAAAGAGAAAACAGGAGTTTCCATGTTTTTTAGAGGACCTTTCTTCTGTCAGAGATCTTTCAAATAAAGGCGTTAACACTCTTAGATTTGTCGAATACAATATAATGAATTAGGCATCATTTCCTCTCTTACTGGAAACTGTGCGATAATATAGCACTGAATACGACTGCAATCTTCTTGAAATAAGGTCATAAGCTCTGAGATTCACAAAGAAAAGTGCACAAAGCGTATGGTAAGTAAAATAAGTAATCCTGATTTAATCTCGTACAAGAAATGAAATTGGGCTTCTTCAAAAAACAAGCATTCATCTCAGAAAGTTGAGAACCATCTTCATGTAGAGGAAGTACGCAGCAGTTTAATGTTTTACTTTTCACAACAAAGTGTTTTAGAGTCAGAACTTACTGTGGACATCGAGGCGTGCGGTGCTGGACACGATGCCTGCGTCATTCTTGGCTGACACCGTGTACCAGCCGGCGTCTTCTTTCATGGCCGGCTGGATGATCATACACAGGTAGCCACAGTTGTCCTGGTGCATGCTGGGTAAGAAAATTGACAAACATTAAAAGGCAAAGTGATTATTTTCTGTCTTTTTTCAACGTTGAATGTCTTGAATCTTGTAAAAAAAAAAAAAGGTGATTCGTCTTGTTTCCACTTTGTATTTACCTGACTCTGTCTGTGTTGTGAGTGAACGACTCATTCTCCCTTTTCCAGAAGATTTGGGGATAGGGAACACCTGTGACCCGACACTCGAGTCGTACAGGATGACCTTCGGCCACACTTGTGTTCTGCAGCTTCTCCACAAATGAAGGGGCTTTGTGCATCTCTTTGGCTGTGGAGACAGGTTGTTTATTGAGTTGTTATCTTGATCCAAATCATGCAAACACAAATCCTCTGCCTGACTGTGTGTTTTGGCATACCTGCAACAATGAGTTCCAGGTTGAAGGAGTTCTGCCCGGCTCGGTTGCTTGCGATGCAGGTGTAAATGCCTGCATCACGGCTGGTCACAGGCTCAATGACCAATGAGTGCACACCGTTTTCCCTCACCAGCATCTTGTGGGCGGAGTCTGGGCGAATGGTCTGTCCATTCAGTTGCCAGATGAGATCAGGAGTGGGCAGGCCGCTCACCTAAAGAACACAAAAATGTTAAAATTAGCTGAATATGTAAAAGCTTACTTTAGCGCATGCCATGCTTGTTTTTGTTGGAGTATTTGAGAATATTAGCGGCATGTGTGTATCTACTGGGAGAACACAAACAAAAGTGTTTGGTTAATCTGTCTGTGTTGTGTTTGCCCGGAGGGAACCAGGTCTCCTGCATACTTTGTCATGGGAATAAACTGCACAAAGAAACAATAAAAAAAAAAGGAATCTCTCTCTCTATGTGAGAAACCCAACACCTGCTCCTCCCTGCCCAGCTGGAAAATGTGCCACCTTGGACATGCAAATGTGCAGACAAACAACCGTATTCATAGTTATCACAAAGTAGACAAAACAGTGAAAAGTATTTCTGGAAGCTGCCCAGTACATTTTTAGAACTTGGGATATTTTCAGCATGGAAAGTTAGCAAAGCACCCTAAATGATCTGGAAATAAAGAGTTGTTATAAATATCTTTGATGTTAAGGGTTCTAAAGGAATCGAGACTCCCAGTTTATTTCTGACTAGCATCAAAATAGGCCGTCTTTTTATAGTTGGTTAATTGTGGGTGGGTTCTATTTTATTGCATTTACCAGTTTTCAAAGGGATTCTACGAGCTAGAGGCGTCGACAGGGTGACGACGAAGAAGATAAAGAGAGAAAATGAGCCGAGAGATCGGAGAGGGAATAATCGTTGAAAAACTTGATCCTACTTAATCCCTGTAAGATGACGCCTCTGAAGTCTCCCTGTGCACTTTGAGCCGCTCATTACACGAGGTAGGAAGTGATGAAACATTTATTTTTTATTCCCTGAAGAAACTGGATTGCGTGTAAAGGGAAAATGTTTCTTTGGCAGTGCAGACATGGAGCCTCCCAGAATGCAACATAGACACTGAATTAAAGGGCAGATCTGAAACGGCTCTCTCTATAACTATGATTAACATATATTCTTTGGTGCAGGCAGTTTCATTTCCAGTCATGTCTCAGTTAAAAACCTTAAACCAACTCTGCCTCGATCCTTTATCAAAGAAAAAGCAGTAAGGATTGAATACTGTGTTCACATGCACAACGGAAGAAGCAAAGGCACTCACAGCGGTGGTTGCTTATAGCTCATTCCACTTTTAAACATCTGATTACATTGTATTAGATTATATCCTACATTTTGTTGTATTTCACATCTGTATGCTGATGACTCTCTCCTTTATTTTTCATTGCAAATTCTATTCATTCCTCCAGAAAACATCAGCAAACTTTCTTTAAAAACCCATTATATCTTTTTTTTAACTCAACTGAAAGGTGTAATTGCTAAACATTTATTGTAGTTGCTTAAACTTCTAATCTTTACATTGTTCTTATTGTGTTATCCATAATTAAATGTATCATTGTAGTGTCTAGCAACTCAACCCTTTACCCTTTTGGAAATTTTAGCTATTTATCCCAATGCATTTTTCCTTTTTCGATATCCCCCCTGACTTTCTTTTAGGATTTCAAGGTGGACTTCAAACTTTTAACGACTGTTTTAAAGTGTATTTGTCCTTTTTAAGTTACAAAAATGTCCTTTAGTAAGGATGGGCTTTAAAAACTGTAAGACATATTCAGAAGTAACATTTCTTTATGGAATCTGCTGCAGCAGCCACCACAAAATGACTTTTAATGACTTCACAATGTTCATCAGTGTCTGCACCGTTTGCACTCTTCTCCAGAGCAAAAAGCTGTGAATTTACCTTGCAGTCCATCCGGCACAGTCGTCCCTCCTGAACGATGAGGTCACCGGGCGCCTGCAGGAAGTGAGGACGGAAGTGACGCTCCTGGATGTTATCATTCTCATCACCACTGTCTCTAGATCTGGATCTGGGCCTGACAGAGAAAAAGGAACGCTTAGAATTTGGAATTTGAAGTTGACTTTGGGAGTTCTTTAAAAAAAACATTTTTGGGCAATTTGTAACTCATTTAAGTTACGGTAGTATGACAGTAGTATGAAAAACAAAACTTGCATTTTGTTACAATGAGATATGATACGATATGATAGGAAAGAAGAAAAATCTTCCATTATTCTCACTGGGAAACACTTTGGACTCTGCCAACACATAAACCTGCCACCACAGGTGTAATCATAAAAGAACTAAATATAAATGTAAACAGTTTGCACATACTTATCACATACTGTAGGAACCTTCCAGTTTTGAGATGTGTCTTATTTGCCCAAATCATTTTGGTTTAAATCAATTAGTGCAGAACTCTTTTAACTCCTTTATTTCTATGCATATGTCTATATAATGTATATTTCACATATTCCCTCTTTAATGGACAAATTGTGCACATTCAGGGCTTTTATTTATCCTTTAACCTGCAATTGACTCTTTACCCTTGTCCTTTTTTAATCTATTACTCCCATTCAACCCTGCACAGCAGGTCAGGATCCACAGGTGTGACTCTGCCCCGTTACAATGACATAACCACAACTTGATTTTCTACAAGTCAACCGAGGAGGGAGAAGAAGGACAGCGTGGAGACACTGATTGTTATCTAAATCTCACCTCAAAACATCTCTGAGCTGAGGGAGTGTTCATCTAGATAACAGACTACAGGTGTTTTTTTGTATGCGCTCTGAGGAGAGACTGTGAGGCCTCTGTGCTTCTTTTCAATATCTTGGGCTTGGATGAATGCACAGCGTATATACAGGGTGATTAGAGCAATGAAAAAACAGAACAGAGCAAACAGGTGTTCCCTCTCATTAACACTGAGCTTTCTTTCCTGAGCAGAACATTCAACAAAGGAACTGCGGTTCAGCTCACAGCAAATATTTGTGTAAATAGCAGCTTCTTGGAACATCTTACGTCAGGATAATGCAGTTTCAAATCGGTGTTAGTACAGAAGTTGTGCAGATGTTGAACAGCATGCAGCACATGTGTTACCCAGCCTGCAGCTCCAGGTTGTACCGTAATTAAATCAACAAGAGATCTTGTTTGTCTTTCCTCTCCCTCCTCTGTCAGTTAGGGGAAGCCTCACCTGCGCATGTGTCCAGGGGCAGAGCGTTGGCTTCGGCCTCGCTGGTTCACAGCCTGGACCATCATCCTGCCGGTGCAGCTCACCCTGCCCTGTGAATGAAAGGAAGAGAGGGACATGAAGAGAGGGGAGCTTATGAGGTGTTGACACACCAGCACACCACAAGTACTAGTCAGAGAGGAGGAATTACAATGTGAGTGTTGGAGCTGAAAAGACTGCAAGAAAAGCCTGTAGCACATGAACTTTTGACACTCATACGGGCTTTAGTGATTTCCTGTCTCATTCAACGCCCTCTTCCTCTTTAAGCTGGAGACAATATCTTTGATGCTCATTATTTTCTCGCTAATGGTGCTCTGTCAGACATGTGCACACTTTTTTTTCCCCCGGAAAGGTGCACAGAATTTCAAAGCTGATTTCCACTAACCTCAGGGTTGCCTGCCATGATGGTGTAGTTGCCGTCATCATCCAACGAGGCAGCGGCAGTATGCAGAAAGCAGGTTCCATCAGCGTCTCGACTGATCCTGTAGTGCTCGCTCCTCTTAGAGATTTGCTTACCGTCTTTAAACCAGTACACCTGTGGCACAAGGTGAGAAAGAACATTTAAAAACCATTCAACAAGGTATGATAACAGGCTGTAATTATGCTAATATCTAAGAATAACAGGAGAAAACAACTTGCTTTAACCGCCTAAAACTGTAAGAAAATATCAGTTTTTGTGCTTCCCCTCTCACTGCAATCTCTCCTTTTCTTTCATTTCATCAGTTTGTTCTGCAGCCTGTCATCACCATGTCATTAATGTGGACAGAACCAGGCAGTCAGCCCAGTCCAGTGTGTGTTCTTGCAATGGGCCTCCCTTATCACAACACAGAGCACACGTACAATATCTGCACCCTCCTTCATCAATTTCACACATCAGGAAACTCCCAAGCAAGCGAGCCAAGCCATCAGAAATGCCTCAAATATCTTATCTCAAAATAATTAGGACATAGTGTAATCATCAATCAGGGTGATGACATTAAATATAAGCAATATGCATAACCTCCCACCTTTGGCTTGGGGTCTCCGTGGACCTTGCAAGAGAAGGTGACCGGCATTCCCTCGAAGACTTTGTAGTGTTTGAGCTTCTGGTCGAAGGACGGCGCCACCCCGCGGCTGACAGAGTCTTCATCGTGCTGAACGTCGTCGTCCGATTCCTCCACTGGAGAGCGCTCCAGACGGAACTCAATCTCACTGATCAGTCGCTGCTCGAAGCTGGAAACTTTATATTCCTACATAACCAGCAAGAGAGAGAGAAGAGGAGAGAGACGTTGAAATACATCACATTAAGATTGTGGGCTCAACGTGGCAAAGGCAAGCATATTTAAGAGCGTGCAGAAAACAATCAATAAACCCTGTTTCCCCCTGCTTGATCTTTTACACACACACATTAACCTGTCTTCATTGTGACCCTAACTACCTGCTTTCTCCCAATTTCCCACTTTTCTCTTGCCCAGATGAGCCACTCCTCCATCCCACCAACTCCATCAATCTCTCGTCACAGCAGCCCCACTGAGGCAGAGGGAACATCTGCGGAGCATCGTGGTCTGATGACACATCACACAGATAATGACAGGGCCTCGGGGCACAGCTGCAGAACCAGCATTTATCCTGCTAAACTCACTCTGCTGCACGTCAGCGATCACAGAAGTGGCTCATCCAGATCTACTGAGGGATTATCCTGTCAGAGAAACCAAGCCAGCTGCAGCGGCAAGATGCCTTTTTTAAAAATGATACAAAGTATTATTATATTCATCTTCTTTTCTTTCTGCTGCTTAAATCTCAAATTCAGAGAAACATTGCTGCGTGTGATGCGTGATGAAAGCATAATCTAGGGAAAGCCAAACATGCTTGTGTTGCAATCAAGCTTTGAGCATGATTTAGTATCCAAGCCAACTCAAACCAACTTCAACACATGCAACAAAAAACTATAAAAGGTGCAACAAGTTTTTACACATGCTCAGTTAGTGTCAGCCTGTTTTTGCAGTGTTTACCAGACACACTTGCCTGAGAATGGACTACACAGCAAACCCGTATCGCTGCCTTTTGTTCCCTTATCAGCTAATTCCCACACACTCAAACACAGTGACGTTTTTAAACAGAGTGAATGAGAAACCAAGAAGGTAACAGAAAACAGGATCTCAGAAACCTTTTGAGGGAAAGATTGTCTTTCAGACGGCATGTATTCCTGTTGAGAGAAAAAAGTGTTTTGCCTTTGATTTGTATGGGTGTTACTATCTTATCCAAGAGGTGCTTCTTTCAATCTCTGAACATTTCCTAATTATTTCACAATCACAATTTGTAATGCTTTGACTCAAACCCTTCACTGCACACTAAAAAATAATGTCCCTGCAGATTTGCTCAGCAGACATGTAGACTGAGTCCAGGGAGACAGGCCGAACCTGGAGCCAGACAAAAATCTGTGCAAGTAACGATCTTAATCTGAGTCTAGGATCACTGTTTGAGCACAAGCAGAACAAATGCAAGCCCAAGCAGGGACCCTATGAGTTGAATGGCAGGGTTTTGAGGAAAAGCATCCCATAATCTGAAAGTGAAATCAACAAGTCATCCTCTCAGAATGAAGAGCTTAAAAAAGGAAAAGCGTGTTTCTGTGTGTGTTGCATCTTACCTGCAGTCAAAAAAGACATTTTTAAAAGCACATGCAAGAGGCAAGGGACTGAAAAAGTGGCATTGATTGGGGTGTACTTAAAAGTCATGCTGTGCTGCAGTGCCATAGCCAATTAGATTGCTCCTCATGCCAACAGGCTGCATCACACTGGGATGGTAAAATGCTAACTCTATTTTACGAGACCATTTGAACACAACTCGTGCGCTTGTCTGTTCATTTCACTGCAGCTGTGAGGAGGTTGCTTTAGTCAAGAGTTTGAACTCTCTGTTGATGGACGATGAGCCATCGTGTTTCTCGTACTGTTGTGTGTACAGGGATCTGTCTGTTTAGGCCTCATTTGAAAAATTTGACTTATTCATTTATCTAACTGGCTATGCATAGATTTAAAAGTCCATCAGAAATAAATGCAACAACAGCAAATGAATGTGCAGTCTAAAGTCTTTCCTCAGGTTTGTGTCAATATTAAGATACATTTTAAACCAGAAGAATGATCAAGTTATAGCTCAAGATAAATGTCAATATAAATCACAAAAATGCTGCCATTCCCAGCCTTAAATATTACCAACTTAGACAAGTATAAAAAGAAAAATGAATAAGAAAAATGCTGGTTCTGTTCTGCTGTGAATAAACAACAAACACTGTGTGGTGGTGTGACACTCTGACACTTTCACAGAACTTTCTTGTGGTTCAGAGTCAGACAAATGAGCCACACATGCCTTCAAATGTTGTTACTCCCCAGCACGTCTGCTGCGACACTGGTTTGCATAAACAGAGCTTTTTATGGAGGCCTCTGGAGGACTTTACAATGTTTATACCCCAGCTTTCATAACTCGCTCTTCCACGGTGTTTACAGGGACTGAGGGGGGTGGGGGGTGTGCTCTGATCCATCAGCATATAAAATAAAGTGAGAAGTCATGAGATAGGAATGACACTGGGGGAAAGTGAACAAACAGAAACGGTGCCTATGGATTTTGTGTACATGCAACAGAGTGTGATTTGTGTTGGAAAATAAATCAGGTGGGTGTTTCTGTGTTTGATTTATCCACCTCCAGGTGTGTGGATCCTCGTAAAGAGCCAGCGTACCTGTGTGACCGGCTCCTCCTCTGTCTCCTGTGTGTTTAAGACTGTGGCGGCGTTGTCAGCACCCAGCAGTCTGCGAGCCATCTTCTCCTCATAGGTTAACCTCTGGAAGCAGGGATTATTGGGGTCAGCTAATGGGGTTAGTGTGTGAGTTGCAAAAACCCACACTGACACACATTATTAGCTAAGTTCTGTATCTAAGTGTTTTTTGTTTATAAGTGTTTTCATTATTTTATGGAGAAAACATTAACTTATTTGAGCATGCATTGCACAAAAGCATGTTTAATGACACTTTTATGGAAAGTTAAACTGTTTCATGAAAGGTTTTTGTGTTAATAACACTCATTATCTAACTGCCTCCATACACACGCTGGTTTCAGTAGAGTCATAAGCCTAGAACAAACAATGACACACACACACCTGTTGACCATTGCTCATGCGCTCTTCTTTGAAGCGCAACTTTCTCTCTAAGTCCTGGATGACGGCATCCTTGGACCCCTGGATGTCGGAGTCGGATGAGATGCGAGGCGTCCTGGTGACCGAGGACTTCTTGGGGAACGCTTTGCTAAAGAAGGAAGAACAGAAACAGAAACATTTGTCAACATCTGTGACGCAAACACCTTATCTCAACTCTTCTTTCTTCTCTGGCTCCCCCCTAATATCCCCCCCTTATCTGGACATGTCCAGCCATAGCATTCCACAACGTGTCTTCTTATCTCTTGCAACTGCAGCAGGAATGCCAGGATGAGAGGGGGGGGGGGGGGGGGGGCGGGAGTGAGTTAGTGAGGGGCTGCTGAAAAATCACTGGCAGAGTTGAGAGTGGAATGTCCTTGATGAAGGAAAAAAAGGTGAATTTCTCCTTTCAAGATCACCATCAAATGAAGAGATTTCTATTAGCTGACTTGATATGTAATGCCCAAAATATAGTTACCCTGCATGTCATCAAAGAACAAAGATGAAACCTGACAGCCGGTACATAAACTACGATAAGGAATCTGAGTGTTTATTTGAATTTGACACACCTTTCTCTCTCAGGTCCATGTGTATATTTTTTGTGCCTTATGTAGGATAAAGCCCCTGCACCATGAGAACCCCTTGTGTCTATGTGTGTGGGTATGTGTGTGTTTAAACATTCTCCTCTTTCCAGTAAACATTCTGCATAAAAATGTAAACACGTCATCTTCCATCTTGCAGACATCCCGCCTGCGGCTGCCAGCGGGTTTATCTGACGAGGAGCTCCGAAGCTCACCGTGTAACAACAAAACTTACAAAGATGATGTAACTTGACAGTGATTGTTAAGAATTAGAAAAAAGTGCAACGAGGGGTACTCACACAGTCCCGTTGCCTTTAGGGAGGCCGAGGGCGTTGACTATGGGACTGCCAGGTGTGGAGGGTGTGGAGGGCAGCACTGAGGACAGGAAGCTGGAGGCGGGAGATGGAGGGACAGAGGAGAAGGGCGAGGACATATCTGAGTACGCTGGAGACATGGAGACGGGCAGAGGGGGAGGAGGGGGAGGGGGAGGGAAGTCTTGAGCTGGGCCCGATGGAGAGGGCAGGTTACTGGAGCTGAGGAAGGGTGGAGGTGGAGGCGGGAATGAAGGGGAGCTGGGAGACTCCACACTTCCGGCCTTGGTGAAGGGGGGCATGGGGACCCTGCTGAAGGACTTGTGAGAGGCGGGGGGAGACAGAGGGGAGGACAGGCTGGACCCTGAGGAGCCAGAGGACTGGGTGATGTAGCCGGATCCGATCCCGGGGCTTTGAGCGGCGATGAACTGCTTGGGCCGGGCGTAGTTGAAGGTGCTGGCCTGCATGGTCGTGTTGCTTTCCAGCTCCTGGAAGGAAGGAGGAGGGGGGAGAGGTGGAGACGGGGGAGCAGGTGGAAGCTCTTCCTGAGGCGGTTGCTGAGGAGGAGGCGGGGCTTCCTGGTTGTGCTGGTCTAGTTGCTGCTGCCAGTTAGCCGCTTCCTGCTGCTCCAATAGAATCTGGTCCTGCAGCTGCTTCAGCTGGGAGGCGTTTCTGTGATAGCAGAAGAATCATGATCAGAAATGAAAGTTAATGTTTTCTGAAGAGAATGTTCATTCTTCAAGTGGAATAAAGTAACACGGTTATAACATTTTTTACAAAACTGTGCAGCTGTTTTCAATTGATACATAAAACCTTGACTTGTTTTCTATCCAACTGTAGTCAGAAAACAAACTGGCTGAAATGTTCGGTACCAGATGTGAGCATAATGGAGAGAAAGTTAAAATGTCAATCAAACTGTTGGGACAGCTGAGTTATAGAGGTTCAGATAGTGAACGTACTAATCATCAAAGACATGAAGCGTATTCAGGATCACACTATCAAAGGTAGGTAAGGGTAAAAACTGATTCTTAAGTTTCTATTATAACTTCTCAAAGGTAACCACACTCTTAAACACACTGCTTTATCATTCATTTGACAGTAAACAGACAGTAAACATTTGACAGTAAACAGATCATATTTTGAAAATGAACATAGAGCTGTAATAAAAGAGACTTGTGAAGAGCAATGAGACCATGAACTTAATTGAAAACAAACTTTAAACAAAAGGGTGGAGAAGTAGGGTCATTTTTCATCTGGTTTCATATCATTTGATTTCTATTTTTGGATCTAGTGGAGTCGCCCCCTGTTGGCCATTTTAAAAAAGACCACAGGTTTTAGGCACATTAGCTTCACTTCACTAAACTAGAGTCTACATCCACATACTGTAGACAGTCTAAGGTCAAGACTATGTTCTTTATAATATTATTTACAGCGACCTAACAAATGTCTTCCTCCCTGAGTTATCATTAAAGGACAGCAGAGAATCTTCCTTTTAACTAGAAAAGACTTTGAGAAAGCGGTAAGGAGAGTGACAGTTTTTAATGGTATTTGAAGTGACTGCTTTTCCTCGGGACTAATTGTCATAGCTTGTGTTATGTGGACAAATTATGTGTGTGTTTGTGTGTGTGTGTGTGTGTGTGTGTGTTTTCTGGGAAGGAAACCACTGGAGCAGCAGCACACACTGATAGGTTATCAGCCTCAAGGCTTTAACAAAGACTTGTTAGAAAGCCAGCCTGTTGACAATACATGGAGTATGGTGAAGGCATCAGGAGTGCTGCAGTGAGAAAAACAGCCCTGTTCAACAGTTTAATAGTGCTGCACAGAGGTCAGAGGTCAGATATGATGTTTTTTTATCTGAGGTTGAGGTGTGGCCCCTGAATGGCATTGTGATGAAAGAAAAAACAAAAAAATTGTGAGGCTGTGGTGTCATTTTGCCAGGGGATGGGTCCCGGTGATGAAGTATTGTGTTTTCTCATAGAGGTGTGGTTGTCCTTTCTCTCCCCCACAGCCGGTTGATTCACTGTGCTGTCACGTCATCGTGTGAGAGGGAGGAAGGTCAGAAAGTTTGTTGTGTCATCAGATCAAAACTTTTTATATTCTTGCAGGCAGCGTCACTGAATCAAACTCTACAGGAAACAAGTCGGGCTTTAAAGAGGGCTAACTTTGAAAAGACAGAAGGGAACTGCTAGAAGCTCTCCTGGGGGACCAGAAGGAGGACATGGGTCTTTGGGGAAAAGTTTACAAACCCTCAGAGTATAGAGCTATGTGCCTGAGACTGATGAGTTCTTCACAGGCAGCCTGTCCAGAATATACTGTACATCCCATTGGCGCATGTTGTCGGGAATCCACCAGGACCAGTTCTCGTGCCCAAATCTTTTCCAGATGTTGAACAATCAGCAGAGTCTGTCGACTATTTTTCATCTGTGAGAATGCAGAGAACCCCCTCTCTCTAGCCTCCTGTATACCTTTTTTGCAAACAACACCAGTGAATATTTCAAAAGAACTGTCAGAGTTGTAGCAAAGTGTAACAAATTCCCCCCCCCCCATAATCCAACAGCAACATGACTGATTACACTGCTGTGGCCAGTTATTTTGGTCGAATGCTCCCCTCCTGAGGGGTCTGCACATGTTCTAATAAATAGCTGTTAATTCAGTAAAGTCCATTGCGATCATACCAGCTTTTCACAACCTGATTTTCTCCTCCACACACCGCAAGAGCACACAATCAATTCAATGTGTGTCCTCCTCTCTGTATACATGTTTTGTCTTTACATTTTCCAAACGTCTCCTGTTCAGGCCTCTCTCTACCAAAAGAGTGCTTTTACAGGAATAGTTTGGCAGCTCATGAGGCTCGCAGCGCTCTGCTTCCTTTTTTGGCTGTGTTCTTGGAGAGTCGGGGGAGAAGCACCCTGCCCGTCTGCTCCAGCAGAGAGGAAACGCACTCAATTTCCTCAGAGCCTCATCTCCCTCAACCCCGACGCACGGCTTTACTGTCTCAGCATGAAAGACCTCAAAGACCTTTAATGTTTCTGACATGAGAGATAAAGAGTAAGAAGAACATCTGTGTTTAACGGTGAACTATGTTTTAGGTCTATAAATGTATATAAACGTATAAGCGGGAGGCAGAGTGGATGTTATCCAGCTGTTGCATTAAACACTTCTCTTCCATAAAAGGAACTTTCTATAAGCTACACCTCAATGAGCACCTTGATTCATCACAAAGCCAAACTACTACTAAATCCTCTCACATTAAATCAGAACCAGCTGTTTATAAGACGTGGATGTCACCACTGTTATGTCATCCTCTTGGTTTGTTGACAAAACGCAGAGTTTGTCATTTTGGCACTCACCAGCTTGGTATTGTGGAGTCATTTTCCTAAATGCTAGATACACTTTGCTAAAACTCTATTTTGGTTAGCAGGTTAAACCGAAGTAACCAAGCCCTAGAATAGACCTTAGATTGTCCCAGGAACAAGGACTGTTTTCAGGGAATTATCAAAATCTTACAACCTGGTTTTGTTATCTGTTTCCACTGAAGTTAAAAAAGGAAATTTAGACCATTGTGCCTACCATAAAACTAAGCTGAGATCCTTCAAATGTGGTGAAAATTCCTGCAATAGTAATGAGGCTAAAACAAACATCGTTGTGGAGAAAACAGATTGAAACTACAGCGATTGAGACAATAAACTTGTTCAAAAAATGTGTGCTCAGGTAATAAATCGAGTGAGAGATTTTGTTGATTTTCTCATAAATATCAACACAGGGAGACACCTTTTTGGAACCTGTGAAGTCGCCCCCTGCAGGCCATGATAAAGAATGCAATTTAAAAAGCACTTCTGCATTGGCTTTTCCTTTTGAAACTAATGGCTATATTCACTTCTTGAGTCTATGAATATAACGTACTGTCGTTTTCAGTGTAGATATGATACACTCTACACGTTTAACAAGTTTAAAAGTCTGTTTGAATGATAACACACAAACACATTTTTAATAAAACCCAATAGATTTATAGTGGTGTCGGATGAGATTGCACTTTGTCTGACAGTTGCTAACGCTTCATATTTGACAGTGCATGAAAAGGTCAACTTGTATAATTTGCAGCTGCATGAATAGTTTTATGGCCCACTCAAGGATTCACATCAAGCACAGAACTGGATCCATCCAGACTCTGTGAACCCTCAACATCAGGCTATGATCGTCCAGACCACTCTGACCACAAAGTGCAGGACAAGACCGCTGTATATATGCACACTGTGTCCTGTCCTTTCATCCCAGCTGTGTGCTCTGCAAAAAACCTGACCTTGTGTCAACCAATATCTACAACTGGCTCGAGAAGCGGAGCAGCCCTCCTCTCTTATTCCCCGTCCCTGTGGCTGAGCGGGAGCTGAGTTAAGAGGGAAGTGTTCCTCTGTCACCATGTCAACGGCCCTGTGTTTTGCCGCTCCGCTCTGAGCCAACTGGCCCACAGAGCGTTTGCTTCGCTGGGAGAAAAACTCTCAAGCTTCTCTGTCTGTCATTCTGTAACACAGTCTCCCTCATAGCCTCTCTTTTTCTGCCCCAAATTCTAGTGGTTTATAAAGGCCCGGCAGTAATCCCTTCCCATTTTCATCCTGCACAAAAATACTTTCCTTGGGCTGCATCCTGTCGGTAGATTCTTTAATGAGGCAAAGAATAAAAAATGGTTCAAAAGGCAAAGAGGAATAACCCTGTCTCCCCAGTTTATACTTTGAAAGATACCGGAAAAGCTTAAAATAACTTTAACTAAATACACAGTAATGTATCAGTCAGCTTAACCCTGAGACGTGCCCGACACACAGTGGGTCTTCCCCAGCAGCATCTTGCTTTAATAAATGCCAACCTCAACATTTTAAATGGCCATGTTTACTTGTTGCAGCTTGTTTGTGCTTCCTGAACAATAACGACCCAGGCTGCTGCGTGAGAAACTCATCCCGTTCCACCGAGCAAGCTGTGAGCTATCCGCGGGTTTCATCTGCTGCCCGTCTCGTTATAGCTCTGCAGCTGCAGGAAAAAGACGGTGCCGCTTTATTAGACCAGGCCAGCTGATGACAGGAAGCGTGTGAGAGGGAGAACAGGAAGTAGTAGAGTGTACATAGCCAGTAATGAGGGCTTTCCTTCTGTAAACAACAACATAGGAGAGAGGTGGGTTGGGGTGGGGGGACTATGGATGTGCCTGTTCTCTGTACAGCTCTGTGTTTACAAACAGAAAGAGTGAGTTTAGAAGCATTAAACATCTTGCAGCAACTGGAACAAGGAGAGGCTTTACATGGTGTTCTGGCTGCTCTCATGCTATAGGTGCATTATGTGTTTGCATTACACCTCTGTTGTTTCTGCAAACACCTGGAGCTCAGTTACAGCATGGCCTTGGTATTTGTAAATGATTTACATCCACATGTCAAATCAAATTCAGTTATCACACCTGGAATACAAACGCAGCCTCAGAAAGAACCTCCACTGAGGTCATTACACACGAGGTGCTTGACCCAACCTGTGAGTACGTGACACTGGAAGATTAAATCAACAAAACACTGTCGAAATCACAAACCTCTCTAGTCACACACAAAACTAGATGCTTGTTTTGTGTAGCATCTGGTCCCTCATAGAGCATTGCATCATCACAACAGTGCGTCAATATGAAACCTGTCTGATGCCCCCGAGCAGAATCACAGGAACAGAGCGACTGAGCTGATGACTGAATGTCATCCTGACACACTGTGAGTAAGACCGTCTGTATAAACTGCTGCACAAAGTTATGTCTGACTTACGTACAGCCTGATGAAGATGAAGAAACTCTTTTGTGTCATTGCTGTAAATGTGTCATGTTTGGCATTTCTTAACATTAACGGAAGAAACTGAGAATTTTGTTGTTCAACATTTCTGTGCATGATTTTTTAAAACTGTGTTAATATTAGATTTTTTAGATCACTAAATTACAATATCATCAGAGAGTTAAGTTATGGATAAGGGAGCTGAAAATACAAATATAAGCTTTTCATGAGAAGAATAATATAACATTGGAAAGGTAATCAAAAGTTGCTTTTTTGAGGAAATTTTGTAATTTAAAAGAAATGACTTTCTTTCCCGTGTTGGTAGGACAATATATTGGTCAGGCTCTAAAGTTGGTTATAACCAAATTCAATGTAAAAATAAAGTTTTTTAATCAAACAGCACATTTAGAAGCCATTCTAAGTCAATTAAGTTGTCAATATAGAAGTTAAAATAACATATCCTAATGCACTGTGGGTCTCTGTCTCTCACACATCACTCTCCTGACTCCCCCCCTCCATGTCTGCCTCTGTGAAGTTAAAGAGCCCCTGCAAGTTTCCAAAAACATTTCAGAACAGTATAACAGGCTGTTTGACCCACAAAAACAAAAACAATGAAAGAAGCAGTCACTGCTGCTGCTGCTCCTGCTGCTGCACACATATGATACTCAACATGTTACACATATGAAAAACTGTTTAATTCTCTACCTACAGCTTCAATCCATTCACTTCTTCCTTGTGAGATGTCAAAGTTTTCTCCTTTCTCCACCTTTGTTCCTTTTGGTGTCCTTAACTTATTTTCAACCTCCCTTGGTACCCCAGCCCCCTCCTCCCCCCTCCCCCCCCCTCGTGCCCCTCATTCTCTAATTGCACACACACCACATAAAACAGAACCAGACTGTTTTCCTTTCCCCCCCTCTCTTTATAACAGAGCGTTTTTCTTATTCCAGCCACACCGACGGCTGCCCTACTTTCTTTCTTTCTTTCCTTTTTCTATTATTTCCCCCCTCTGCTCCGTATCTGGGGCTCGTATTTCATATCCAAGTGTAGGTGAAGAGGGCTCTCTTCAATCAGCAAGGCCTCCTTTTTCTCTGTATACCTCCATCAGTCCCTCCCTCTTATCCCCACTCCTCCTCTGCCTTTCTCTCCTTGCACTGAGTAAGACAGGGAGTGCTTTTTTCCCCCCTCTATAGCAAGAATGCTGCAGACATTCTTCCCTGGATTGGAGTGGGAAAGACATTGCCATCAAATGGGATTAGCAGCAGGAGTGGAAGGAGAGGAGGAGGAGGAGGAGGAGGAGGAGGAGGAGGAGGAGGAGGAAGGGGATGTGAGAGAGAAGCAGAAAGTGAAGGATGGCTCAGAAGAAATCAAGTCAGTGAAAGAGTTTGAGCTGAGTAAGACACACGCTTTTAAAACGCAACAGACTCTATTGTGGTAACTAATCCATCTGACTCCAGCAGGAGCTCTGCAAACAAACCAAACCTCCACACAAAAACACCGTCTGTCTGCTTTTTACAACTGAACACCAGAGAGAAAACATCCGACTAAAAGTGCTTCACAGTGATGTTGCCCCCCCCTCTCTCTCTTTCTCTAGCTCTCTCTGCAGTCTGAACTCGCTACCTTTCCTGAGCCTCCAGCAAATGAATGGGTGTCAAACTTAGCCTCTCTGTGCTCCCAGCGAACCACACACTCATTCTCAAAACGTGATTTAAACATTAACATGCCAACCAAGAAAAAAAGAAAAAAAGAGTCCCTACTCTATCTCTATCATTTGTACTTTGCTCCTTTGGCTTCTACTTCATTAAAATTGAATGGCAGTGTTCAGCTGGGAGTTTTTCCAATACAAATAAAAACTTTCAAAGGACAGAAAAGACACAGAATAGACACAAAGCTTTTCTCTGATTGCTCAAAGTTTAAAAATTGAGTTGAAGTCATACATTTTGTATTTCATATATTTCATAATCAATCCACCTAAAGTCTGACTGACTTTAAATAAGTTATAGGTCTATACAAAAGAATAAAGATGATAGTTTTACCTTAAATGTTGTCGTCTTAGCTGCTCTGATATTTCCCTGCAGGAGAGTAAACTTCTGCTGTACTGTCAGGTATGAGCAGAATATATAGAGCGCTGAGCAGCCAGACAGTGACAGACGCAGACTCTCTCTCTCTCTCTCTCTCTCTCTTTCCTCTGCATGAGTCAGTCTGTCTGTGAGCTCCTCCCCTCCACAATAAAGGCCCCTGGCCTGTCTGAAACCAATCCCTTTCAGAATAAAAGCTCAGCCCTATACTGTGCTGCGGCTGCTGACCAAGGAACTTCCCTCAGGGAGTCAAGCTACAAAAATAACAACAGCTTAAAGAGTCCATTTAAGAAAGAGAAGGAGTGAATGTGAGACATCTAAAGTTTACCTGATTGATTATCCTTGTGCTTTAGTGTCAACATGTCTCCAAAATCATTACAAAGACAATATGGTTGAAGAGAGAGAATGGAAGATAGACTGAAGGAACTCATCACCTGAACTTTTCTTTTGGTTTCAAGTGACACAAATTAAATGTGTCCATTGTAAGGTAACAGTTGAACCAACGCCTTATCTGGGAAATAAAATCCAAATCCTGTGGACACACAGAAACATTACCTTCACAGTGGCCATTATCTTTGAACAAAGCATAGAAACATTATAGTGGAATGATATAGTCAATGGAGACAAAGCCCCAGTGTCACTATAGGTGTAAAAAAAGAACTGGTAGAGGTAGACGTAGCATTATGGTTTCAAAAGGTAAGCCAAAGCTAAATAACCTCAACCTGTATTTTGTTTCTAATAACAAGGAGGGGATTACTCTACTGAAAAGGAGCCTGATTTTCACGTATGAGAAAATAAAATGAAATATCTTCCAAAAAGAATGATGTTCATATTTACATTTTTAATTGTTATTATAGTGTCATGAGTTGGTCTGTTTAGTTTTGTTTTTCACAGTTTAGATGTATTTATCTTTTAGGTCTCATTCTTCCCTAGTGTTGCTGGTTTTTCCCTTGTGTGTTTCCTGGTTTAGTCTTCAGTGTTTCCTGTGTTATTTTGTCATTTCATATCTTGTGTCGCTCTATGTTCTAGTGTGTCTTGATGTTTCATTCTAGAGTTTAACAGTGTCGACAGTGTTTCATGTATTTATGTCATAGTTGTCCTCAGTGTTTCTAGTCTTGTGTTTATTCCTTCCTCTGTGTGTTTCCCTCCAGTGTGATTACCCTCATTGTCTTCACCTGTGTCATTAGTCTCACCTGTTTCTGATGACCCCTGTGTCTATTTAGTCTCTGTGTTTCTTGCCTTTAGTGTCAGTTCATTGTTGTTTGTCTGTGTCAGATGTTAGTTTTCCTTGTGCTCCCTATTGATTCCTTGTGGCTTCCTGTTTTGACCCTTTTTGGGATTTTTCAGTTTGGAAATTTTCATAGAAAGTTTTGGTTGCCTTTTTGTTTTAATTAAATAGTCTTTTGTTATTCTGCACTTGGGTCCACCTCTCTTTGTTTAATGACAACCTTGACATATAGCCCTCTTCAGAGTCAAATGGACAATGAAGCAGGGTGTACTTTAGGGTATGGCTAAATGTTACAAGCTAACAGGTACAAAAAAATGTTAAGTATTCAGTCATACTAGAAATATCGCTACTTTAAAAGTCAGCTGTTAAATTTAGATAAAGTTAAGTAGTGTTTACAGCCTGTTTTTCTCGCTAGTCCAATGTGATATCCCTGATATATATCAGCGGACTTACTGTATGTATAGCAGTGCATATCCAACCTGTAACCTGAATATCTACACTTCTGTTTCATAAAGAACAAGATGGAGACACCTTAAAAATGCAAAACTCAAGGAGTCAAAACATTACACCATCCAGTGGGTGACATCAGTAGAGTGTATGGCGCAAACATCCCCCGTCACAACCACAGAGATCTGGTTCCATTCACTGAAATATGTTCGCAAATATTCAGTTTCTCAATAAAAGAATTGTTGTGGGATGAAACAAAACCCTTTTTTGGGAATTCATCACCCCTCTTTTTTGTGTGTAATGTTCTATTTTTAGAGTCAGTGTGCGTTTTCCAAGCTACTGATGAGTCACAGCGTGTTGATGGGACAGTGGGGAGGCTGTGGATCTGGTCCAGAGAGGTGATTTATCTGAGTGAGGGGGGAAAAAACATCAAATAGAGTTATGAGGAGAGGGTCTTCCTATGTCTACAGGGGGCGAGTGTTGACTCACAGACACTCTGAGTCGAGTCAGAGTGAATCTTCTCTGCGCTCTTGGTGACAGCAGTGTCATGAGATTAGTGTGTGTGTGTACATTGTTACACCCTCTAATTAACATCCACAAGTGGAAGTGGTCCAACCGGGCAGTGTGTCTAAAGGGAAACCCAAGCTGATGCCACACATGCAGCCACACAGACCACTCGCACCAACAGCTGGGGTCAGGATCTTATCAGAGATGATTGACCTCATCCGGAAACAATGTGATCCTCCGAGTTTGTCTGTGTGTGTGTGTGTGTGTGTACGGTAACTTGTATTTATCTGGTGTGTTTCTCTGTATTTAACATACCAGGGTGATCCTTCCTGAGAAGCACAGTCTGCTTTCTATGAGGGGATCACTGAGGACGGTTTAGTTTCCATGCTGTCAACTCCCAAACACACACCCTGCGCGCTCTCTTGCTCCCCTCATCTCTCTGTTGTGTGTCTTTTCATCGCTCCCCCTCCCCTCTTTCTAACCGGCCTCCCTCCTGTCTATGTTATGAAGGTCAGCGCTGAAAAACTCTCTTCCTTATTTGGAAAGTTTCTCCATTCCATGCAGGTCACTCTAGCACCAGCGACCAATCCGGTGGCTAGTTGGTCTGGTTTTAGCCAATCCTGTGTCTCCCATGTCCTTTTAAGGACTGCCCATCTCTGAGTCTGGAGGGTGATGTGAAATGATCTGCTTTCCTGCTTCCTTGTGTCCTTAAAGAATTCATTTTGCTTCTTATTTTGTTACACTATAGCTCCTTCTCTCACATAATTCTGCCCTATTATTTTATTTAATTTAAAAAAAACCTCACAGATGCAAAAGTAATCTTCAGGGAACTAATCCACAGCTTCTTCCAAACGTTAATCAGACCGTGTGATGAGGACAAGCACAAGCCAGCTACACCATGTGTGTTTCTGTACCATGCATGTGTTTCACTCTCCATAAAAACACGAGCAACACCTCGACAAGAAAGTGATTGTTAATACTTCATTAGCGAGTTCATGACTTGCACCTTGTAAACACAAACACACTGCTGAGAGGAAGCTCTGAGTCACCGCACAGATATGCGACAAATTCTGGCAGCCACAGCTCTTTGCTTAACCATGCAGAAAGGATATAGACATTGCTTCCATTTCAACAAGACAGGTCTAAAAAAAAAATCCTTAAAAGTATTCTAAAAAAGAGTAGAAGGGACGGAAAGCTAAATCCAGTCACTTTCTTTAGCTCCACACTGTAAACACAAGTTCTGTGTGTGTGTATGACAGCGGGAGACTGATGAGGGCTGTTAGCAACGAGGAGTTTGTTGCCTTCAGTTTGCATGCTGTTGCCCTGACAACACCCTCACTGGGGTTAGAGAGGTTTGGAGCTACTGCAGAAATCATTTAATCACAGCGGTATGGCAATTCTGTCAAAGGTAAAGGTCAAGCTGCATGTAATTCAGTCCACATTAAAGTGGATTATGCCGTTACTCAGATTTATCACTGCTGTGTTTAAGTATGCAGAGCCTGGAAACACACGTGGTGTCACAGTTTTCTTGAGCTCCTGTATGGTTTTGACTCTGCACTCTGCTGTACAGAATAATAAAGAAAAAGTGGTTGGCCTGTAGTTCCTCGAGTGGCCACTTGACGCTTGCTCCATATGTTCAGGCCAAGAGACAAACCCCGGTGTTGAAAAATGCCTCCCATGTAGAAGTGCGAAAACTGCAGTTCGTCAATTGTCCACTTGAGGCTTTCTCCACGGATATCCCATTAATGCCAATGTTAAAATGCCCATTTTTACAGCAGAAATAAACATGTTCAACCTGGTTCAAAACAATAATTTTGTATCAATAGCTCTAGCTCAATAGCTTTTCTTTATTGCTACACATTGTCATTGTATGATTGTTTGGATAAATCAACCTTTTGGATATATTAATGCAAAGAGTTACGCATCACATTTGCAATAATAAGTGGCTGAGTTGACTGAGCGGTGGATTCATTTTAGGTTGATCGTAATTTTAATAGTGACCGCCAACATAGGTCTTCAAAGCTCTTTATATGGTCTACAGTCAACAGTCCAGTCCCATAGAGCCACATGTTAACATCTCAAGCTTTACAGCAGAAATGATCTTGCTTACATTAATGTTAATATTGTTTTCACATATCATTTAGAATAAAACAAATAGTCCTTCTGCTCTGTAATTCACTCAATCATGAATTTTATACCTCTTCCCTTGACGTGAGCAAATGTAGATTAGAGCTTCATTCACTTGGGATGAAACATAGATTCAAAACTCCAATGTAGGAGAAAGAGTTGAGGCTCTGCTGACTACATACAGGAGGTGTTTAGTTTGCTTGAAATTACATACTGTATACAATTTTGGTTCTTGGCTTTTTGCTAACAGCTGATGTGGATTACCCAGGTTCTCTCTCTCTCACACAAATCA
Source organism: Labrus bergylta (assembly GCF_963930695.1). NCBI lineage: Eukaryota > Metazoa > Chordata > Actinopteri > Labriformes > Labridae > Labrus > Labrus bergylta. Next base: position 30,136,148 of record NC_089200.1, read on the forward strand.
ACATAAAAAAATCTTTAACCTAAATCCTTTTAGAGCCTTGAACATGAAAACATTTTAGTGAGAGAAAACGATAAAGTGAGGTCTTGTCGAGTGCCAACGTGTGCCTGTTTTTCATCATCCAAACATACTTAGTAAAAACGAACACAGGGCTGCATAAAAAAATGAAAAAGTTCAACTGACACATTAAAAGCACTTTGTGGAATGAAATCCGTGCAAGAGAACAATTTGGACTGTCAGAGTTGATTCCCGGTCTTATGAGAGATTAAGTTTGTGGAATGGTTTGAGGATAATTGTTGCCTCTGTTACTTATGCTTGGTGTGTAGCGCCCACCCACAAATCATCCTAGACTATAATATAATGCTTTGCCCCCTATTATCACATATCAGTATGGTCACACCTTTAGCATGTTGCACTTGCTTCACACTTTTTCACTGTGTCCTCTTTTGTCTTGTAGTGTGTTACAGTGTCAGTGAAGGTGTTTCTTAGAAACCCAAAACTGGCCTTAATGTGTCACTGCAGCATGGGTTAACCTCTCTCAACATGAAGGCACATGAGTGATTTTGCTTTACAAGTAAAGTGTTGTTTTATTAGCAAAGCTACTGTATAAACATCTGTAAAAACTAGCAAAAGAGTTAAATAATTAATAGTTTTGACTCATAGCTGGTTCTCTATAATGTTATATTATAAAATGTAAAATATAAAATAAAAAATATAAACTATAAATATAAAAAAATATATATATATATACAGTATATATATATATAAAATACAAATAAAATGAATAAAATAAAATAAAAATATAAAAAATAAAAATAAAATATAAATAAATATAAAATAATAATATATATTATATAATTATGTTAATGATAATGTTATAGTTTTGTAAATTGCACTTTGTCTCTCTTTGTGTCTCTGTCTGTAACTTTGTGTTCTTGCCCTGACTGTCTTGGCCAGATCTCCCTTGGAAAAGAGGTTCTTAATCTCAAGTCTGACCAACCTGGTTAAATAAAGGCTAAATTAAATAAATTAAAAGTAAATTTAACATATCCATCATGATGTCATTCATTGATCTGTGAGTTCCCTTTTTAAAGCCTCAAGTGTGGGATTTTAAGTGCTGCTTCCGTGTTTCTTTGGAGCAGGAAGTGACAATATTTGGAAAACAGTGTGGAGATGCGTAATGTGACGTGTATTCTTCCTGACTGATCAATGTGTTAGCTACTTGCCAATCAAAGTTTCCACACTTTAAGCATATACCCTTCTTTATCATCTATTTGTCTCTAAACAGCCCCATCATTTATACAACCCATTTTGCCCTTTTCTTCTTTTTGCAACCAGAAGAGTCACGACCTGCTAATAAATGCAGGCATGTTTTTGCTTCCATTTCAACTAGAGGATATGTTCACTCCTTATTGACAGTCTATGGTAAAAACACACAGCACATCAAATGTTATATCCTCTTCTGCATTACACCAAAATGAAAGTGAGAAATGCAAAACATTCTTGTGGAATGTCACACCGCACAATCATGTACCTGGATCAATACAGTAGAGCCAACACTGGATCGTAGAAGCACTGACAACTCATCCATCAGCGCACACTCTCAAACATGTGCAAGCATTTGCATGAGCACATACATACAAAAATCTAGATTTACTATCTCCAGGTGTTATCAGTGTTTCACAAAGTCACATGTGCACAGCTGAACATAGATACAGGGTTGTGTTGTTAAATCAGAATGAAGCATAACTCTGTCCAACACTGCAAAACCTTATGTTGAGATGCAGCGTCTCATCCAGTTGAATTATGGTCGTCATAAAATGTCCTCTCTCTGTCGGTAGAAAGGTAGTAGATAGCAATTGGTCCAAATATGGTCTTTGCCGAAGATGGCGGTGAGCCAAATGCAAAACTGAGGCCTCAAGATGGTCGTCCACAAACCAATGTGTGACATCATGGTGGCCACTTCTATTTCACAGTCTATGGTTGCACCCTAAGATAAATGTATGTTTCCTACATTAGAAAATAGTTTTTGCTTACTATGCTTCATCCTCAGAGCAGTTCCTCGGTGAGGGCGACAAAACTCTCTCTGTTCATGGCTTGAGGATTTATCTTTCTTACAAAAGTCTTACTCGCCATATTTTAAACTTAAGCAAATTACTAAATAAATGTTTTTGTGTGTGAAGCCCTGCTTTACAAAATGCTGCATAAAATGTTGAGTTTTAAAGGAACATACGATGAGATGGAGCTGCCAATTTGTAACCCATCTATTCTCCACTATGTGGTTAAACTCTTGCTTTCTCTGCAAACCTGCGACTTGGATCAGATCCATCTGGCCAATCTGAGCCTCTCCCCTGAGAATTTCCTTTGATTCTTGTCCTGACATCTGACATCAACGCTGGGCATCAAACCCAAATACATACCAACCCTTTTCCCCTCTGCCTTCAGCAGAGAAAAACAGCAGCTCTATTTTCACAGTTCAGGTCTCCTGCAGTCTCTCCTGCCTGCCAAGTCACATAATGACTTCCTCCATCTCATCAGCCCAGTGTTATTGAAGCAAAAACCATGTCTTACATAGGCTTTCCACAAGGTTTATTTCTATGATTTCCAACCATTTATTCTAGATTTGTGAATATGAACACATCTTTCCAATAGCTATATACACTGTTGTAAAGAATGTTATGTTCTTTATAAACCTGTCCCTTTTTAAATATTAACAGATGCTTTAAAACCTGGAATATTTTTGAGCATGAGTTGGAGCTCAAATCTGAAATATTCAAAAATGACTGAAGCTGACTGATATGGGATTTGCGAGACATATACCAATTTAAGAAGTGACAAAGTAATGAACTAATTTCTGAGAAGATTATAACCTCAAATGACGTTAGAACTTTTCTACATGGGCTGTGCATACATTTCCACACCAGCACAACTATACAAAGCAACTCAAACGGCTCCTTTTTTCAACAAATAACCCCACTAAAGAAAGATTGAATAAAATAACTAAAATAACAGAAATGTGGCGTCGTTCAGCTGTGATCTTAAGATCAGTGTACTGCATTGATCTCTTGGTTTGGGGCATTATTAACTATGGAGACAGAGCAGGTCTTGCTTGAAAAATTGGTGACAGCATTCATATTACCCCATCATAATTTTCTGCATTATATATGTTTGACAAAATATTTAGAAAAAACATTTGGTTCAGTCCTAATTCTCATTATTAATAAAGGCAAGACAATCAGGTCTTGAGCTAGGTGATCTGCTAACTCTGAGAATAAAACTCCTTTCGAACTGATCCGCTACTTTCTGTCAATAAAGTCTAACAATTTAACAACAAAGTTTTTTTTATGATACTGCCTTAGTGTTAAAAATAGTTTTCACCAGCTTTTCAACAGATTGTGTTTGTTACAAAGTTTTGCTGCTTATTAAACTGAACTCCTGTAAAATATATTAAAAAGCAATAAAGTCACAAACCCAGAGTGTTTTCAAAGGATGAAGGCTTTACTGTGCTCTGCTCCACAGCACCATGTGGCTCAAAGAGAAGAGGCAATATATCTGAGTGTCTGTACGGGATGTGCCACGCGACCAACAGGATACGATGAACTCAATGATAAGCTCAGAGTGCTCAGTCTCTGTTCACACATTTCACCTGAGGAAACAGAGTGTAGACTAGCAGTAAGCGTGACCTTTGGTTAATGGCAGGGCTGTTTTTTTTTACTGTGTAATTTAAAGAGGACAGGGGAGGGGTGACTTATGCTATCTCATTACTTGACAGTTGGAAGCTGATTGTTTTGGGGAGTAAATTCACTTGTTGCTGAAACATTCTGAGCAGAGCAGCTTAACGACCTCATTTTTCTAGCATAGAAGTCTGATCTAGAAACAGAAGTGATGTCATTTATCAATCTCCTTGTTGACATATGTACATTTTAAAGTAAACATCTATCTTGATCTTGATCAAATCTGCTAGACTCAATATAAACAGGGTTTCTGTTTCTGTGGTAAAGCCCAGTAACCACACCAGATGTTTTCATCCACAACAAACTTGCATATGGCAATTGTAAACGATCAGCTGATTTCACTTTATTCTCGTCCAACCACCACTCTTTTTAATCCTTAAATGTAATAAAAGTGAAGTTAATTACACAAGACATGTCAGATGTGTGCCTCCACATCATTTCTACTGTTGTGTCTGTGTTTGTTTCCATGAGAGCTTGATTAATGAGGCTGCATGTGGCGCCACTCAAATCACATCCAGAGCATCACCCTCACAGCCAAATATTTACCTGTAATTTTCTGTCTCCTCCTCTATACCCACAGCTCTGGAAGCACAGAATTAAAAAGTCATAACATTTTCTGTACACAGAACATGCAATACTGTGGCATCCATCGGCAGGAGTTAAATCCACTTCACATGCGGCGGACATAAGACTGTGCAATGCAAGAGACAGGCTCCAGTTTACATTTAACAAACTCTGTTCATGATCTATGGCAACAACTATTATGCCACTTTAAAGGGGAATACTGCTTACGTTGTCAAACTCTGGTAAAGTAATTCTATTAGATTAAAAACTTTTAAAGTAAAAGTTTTCCATCTACTTGAGTTCAGCCTTAAATATATGCAAATTCATAGAGTGCAAATTAAAAGAAAGAGCAAGAACATTTAAAAAGAGGCTTCTCTGCAATGCTGAACTGTGCTAAGTGCTAATGTCCCTGAGGCTAAAGAGTTAATGTTTAGCAGGTGTTATGTCTACCTTTTTTTACTATCTTACATGATAAGATTTGCCTTATCAAAGCAAACAATGTGTTTGCCTGACAACAATTTAACCTCTAACAGACAATAATGTTGGGCTGCTGAGGAAGCCACTGGAACTGGGATATTGGGCCAAGACTTCCTCCTCTGTCCGCTACAAGTTGTTTACAGTTCAATTAACAAATCAGATTGGATTTGTATTTTTGACCAATGGATTCCACCAATTTTGCAATCTATAGGGATTATTTTTCTAAATTCAACCAAAGCCTGCTCAACCTCGTTGGTCAATACTACTCAGACTTCAAACCAAACCAAAAACCTTGTTTCTTGTCCAAAGATTTCTGATCCGCGTATGGTGGGTGCAAATACATAACACATAATTGTTCCTACCAATAGACCTTTGAATAAACTCTCCAGTAAATTCTTTATCACAATTTTAGTTAATGCAAATCTACCCTCAGAGTAGACAAACTTGTGCCCTGGACTCCAGTTTGGGAACAATGTTTAAGATCTTAATATATTTAAGTAAATGGGGTTGACCTTTAATCTAAAGAAAAAGTCAGCTTTACACTGCCACTGTCAACTTTGTGTAGGGACAGGAGGATTATTTTAAGAGGAGCCAAGATGTGTGGTATTCTTCTTCTGGGAATCATGAATGTCTGTACAGTATTAAAAGACGATCAACAAGATGTCAGGCAATCCAACATCTCCAGCATGACGATAGAGCTAAATAAAGAAAAGTGAAGATAACCTACATCTCAAGTGAAAGCACCTAATTCTATATTTTTCATGATCTTCTGTCGTCTTCTCCCCATTAGCACTGGCTTGAAGTGCTAATCAATTGGCACTCCTTGAAGCATACAATGGACTCATATAGACTAGTCTAGAAGAGGATCAGCCATCCCCTCTCTCTCTCTCTCCTTATTCTTTCCGATTGCTCCCCGCTGTATTCCTTGGTTATAAAGAAAATACTCCAAATTAAAAAAAAGAAATCCACCTACAATTTAGAAAGAAAATGCATGCTCGTCTGCAGCAGACATCTCAAAACACAGGACTATTGAAAATAAAGCCAATCAAATGCCCTACTCTCTTATAATAACAGTGACATCCTACCTGATCCCTATAGAGCTCACAGAAAAGGTGCTCAGGAAAAAAAACAACACATGATGGCTCTGTCCTGGGCTGGGCATGCATGTCCAGGGTCAGACAGAAACAATAGGAGCCATCCAGCAAAAGCCACGCAGATCTGTTTACAGCCACAGACAGACGGACGGATGGCAGCTGGCAGACTTGCCCTGGCAAACACGATGCCACATTGACACCTACATAAAGGCAGGGGAATGCTTTTGTTTAATCGGGATATGGGATTCCCCAGTTAACCCTTTTCACAAACCTGCCACACTATCATTTCAAACCTGTCTCACTTTCACCGGCCCTCCCTGGCGACTAGCCTCCCCTCGGGGCACAGACACACACGGACACACAGGTACTCACAGCCTCGGTTTAGGCTTGGTAGGCAGTGGGGGTCCTTCTTTCCCATGGGGTGGAGACAGTTTGCCTGGGGATGGAGGTGCGTCTGGTGCCACCTTGACTGGACTTTGGACTTGGACTGGGACATCTGTCATTGGGTCAAACTGTGGTAGAGGGGGAGGAGGGGGTGGAGGTGGGGTAGATGCCTTGGGTGGACTTGGTGGAGCCGGTGGATATGTGGGTTGGCCATTCTGTGTGGACCCCTTTCCTTTATCCTCAACCTCTGAGCTCATCTGCACTGGAGGCATGGTGGAAACACTGGGCCAGATCTCCAGCTCCCTGATTTGGAAAGATTCATTCCTGTTTGGAGGCAGCGTCCTGGGTGGCAGCTCCAGGAGGCTGATTTCTGTGGGTGGGGGAGGTGGGGGGAAGGCTGCTGCATCCTCAAACCCTGAGCTATCTCCAGACATCCCATTACTGGATGAGTCCTCAGATGCTTCAAGACACAAACGGAAAAAAGTAAATTCTTTGACTTTAATGTTTAGTTTTTCCTTCTGGCCACCACATAGATGCTGATTAGACAGACAACAATGAACCCAGCTGATCTAAAGCAGCAGCTGGGTCCAGTCAGGCTGATGAAATTCTTGTTTATTCAGCCTTTCCTTTGTGGTGAGTCCTGTCCTGTACTGTACACGCAGTTTTTGTTTTTGGAATCACACAAGGAAATATTTGTTCACTTCTGTATTCACAAAGAGCGTCTCATCAGCTCACACCATTCACTCAAATGAAACAATAACACCTTCAAAACAAGATGGTCATTTCATTGAGACTTACTACTTTTATAAATGACTCCAATCTACACAACTTTTGGGAAATTAGGGTTAGGGTTACCATCAGATGTAAGAGTGTTTGTTGTAAGTTTTTTCTAGATATCCTTTATGTATATATATATATATATATATATATATATATATATATATATATATATATATATATATATATATATATATATATATCAGTTTTTTTTATAATAATATGGGGATTGAACTTCAAACAAATCATGTGATGATAAAGGGGAGTGAAGCTGTAGAAAAGTAACAAGTGTATTCAGGGACATCACATTAAGGACCTTTTTAAAACAAAGAGTTGCTTTATTTACAACTCTACCATTTGTTACTAGAGCGTGAAAATGTTTTGTTTCACATGCTCCAAAAGTGTTAAAACCTTCTCAATATGCCAAAAGTTTTCAAATATGCCATTCAGAAACATAATTATAGAAGTAAAATGGGTTATCAATTCCCTGATGTATTATGAATATTAACTGTCTTATATTGGGTTTTTTTTGGTTTATGTAGTGGCTTAGACAAAATGCTAGTTTGCCTAGCATGTTATAACATGCTTACTTGACATGATGTAGTGACCTAGAGGCTTGTTGTGGTAGCTTTGGTAAACTGTGCAGTCATTGTTTTGGTGTGTTCAGCAGCATGTTCATGTGAAAGCAACAGGCTAGTTAGCTTGATATGTTGTCACTAATATTGATCAAAAAGTAAAAAGAACTTGCAAAATGGGGCTGTTATGAGTTTTTCTATGCAGTGAGCCAAATTCAACAAAACAACATTAATTGAGAAACTGCAGACTACATGACACTGTTAACCTGCCTGCACTCTTAGACTCTTAGAATTTAGTAGAACTATTGTGATTATTGATTGACTATTGGGTTGGCAAATGGCAATGTCTTTTCTCTCTGTGTGTGAACGCACCTGCAGTGACGGTGAGTTGGGCTGTGCTCTTCAAAGAGCCGTACGGGTTGGAGGCTGAGCAGCAGAACAGGCCTCCATCCTCTGGAAAGGCCTCGGCTATCACCAGGGTACATATCTCCTCTGGAAAAAAACAAAAAAGATTCCAGCTATCAACACACCTTAAATAAGATCCTAAAAGCTGAATTTAAAAGTGCAAAATAACAGACTTGACTTTCATGATCGGTAATCTGTACCGGCGTGGAATGAAGTGACATGCTGAAACTTGATTTGTTATGTAATGACAGGTAATAAGATATTAGACTGTTTTTTTTTCACAGGCATGTTATATTATGACGGACATTCCATCTAGACTAGTGAATCACTATTCAGACTCAGACACACAAGAGAGCAGCAGGGAGAAACAAACAAGCACGGACGAAAGCTCTCATGAAGAACAGACAGACAGACACATAAAAAAGCTGAGGCACAGATGTTCAGGGACGTCTGAGTGTGACTCACAGCTCTGAAAGTAACACCAGAAATGACCCCTGAGTCACACAGGTGCGAAACAATCTGACATAAATGAACACGTGTGTCATTGTTTATCTGAAATTTTTCCGTGTGTGATGTGTAAGAATTTGCTGTCTTGGGGTTTCTCAGACTTTCCCAAGGACTCCCTCTGTCTCTTGAATATGAGTGTTCTGTGAGACACCACAGTGAGTGAAAGGTTACAGCTGATAAAGAAACCATCAAACAGCCTCCAGACAAAGCTGATTATCATTACTAATTGGATGTATTGACTGTGGTTAGGGACATAAAAGCAGTTTTGTAATAACAAAGCATGCATTTAGTAGGAACTGAGCCAACAAACCTGGTTCAGCCGCAGAACGGGGCTCTGATTCATTATAGATTATTGGAAGAAAGGAAGAAAGAACATACATATTTTGGTTATTAGCATCCTATAGTTAACTGCTACAGTGTACTCGGTTACAAATGGTTTCAAGACAAGTTAAGAGAAATGTCAAACTTTTCTGGAGAATCCGAAAATCAGGAGAATCCAGGATCTCCTCTCCTTGGCGGTACCATCTGACCTGAAGAGGAGGGCTTCCTTTGACCCTGCACTCCAGAACCACCACCTGGCCCTCAGATGCATGGGCATCCTGCAACAGCTGCATAGAAGTAGGGACAACGTTACAGAGAGGTCAAGAGGAAAAAGAGTGAGTAAGTCAATAATGATGAGTAAATGAGAAGATCCAGAAACGGGTAATGAAAGGGGATATGCTTCAAAGTTACAGCGTGGAATAGATGACAAAGATCATTAAAGGTTACACTCTGTCATTGAACACAGATTAAGGATTCGAGAGGCCAGTGGACAATTACACCTGAAAACAGTCACTATCTCATTTTATCACAGTTGGCTGCTGCTGTCCCTCATGGCAAGGGACGTTTATTTACAGAGCACAATTCATACAAGAGCAACTCAAAGTGATATATAAAGTTAAACAAACAGAGCATTAAAAGCTTCATAAAGCAAAAATAAGTAAAAATATAACACCAACAATTATTGATTTTCCCAACTTTAAATTGCTGAAGAGGAAAAAGGCAGAATAAAACCCAAAATAAAATCATACATCAAGAGAATGAGAACGGGGTGGGGAGGGAGGGAGGGCTGGGGGGGCGGAGAGGGAGGTTGGGGTGGGATATATTGGGGGAATTAGTTTCTTTGCCCCCCTCATTGCCATTATTTTTTACTTATTTGTATACTTTCTGTGTTGTGGTAATCCAGGGGAGAGAGACGATTCAATCTTTGTTTGCCCCTTTAGTCTGCTGTTTTCATCCCTTCTTTTGAAATGTATTGTATAAGGAACTATGTATATGATATACTGTATATGATTATCCTCTCCTGTACATTTGTGGGCTGTTGTTAAAACCACAACATCTTGTTTTTCCTTTATTGTAAGTGACAATGTTCAAACATAAACAATAAAAAATTGATCGCAAAAAAAAGAGAAAGAGAACGAGGGGGAAAAAAGGAGGCACAAAGGCAATACATATTGCGAACACTGTCAGGACGGCCACACCTGATGAATTTCTAAATACTTATAAATTTAATGATAGAAATTGCAAAACTTTAACTCCTCTCTGTTTTTGTTATAGGATAAATCTCAGAACTAAGAAAAACACATCAAAAAGCTTCTGATGGAGAAGACACTCCTAGCACTGTGTTGCCTCTTCTGCTTGTTAACGGGGCGAGAAATGTGTCGGGTGTTATCCTTCAACAAGTGGCTCTCAGTGTCAGTGTAAAAGAATGTACCTCTTTCTCTCTGTGACATAGTGACTACGGCATTGGGTATATTTTGGGAACACCAGGGGTGGAATGTATCGGTCTGACATTGTATGTGTGTATTTGTGGGGGTGTGTGTTGTATGGCTGACATCAGTGGAGGCGACCATCCTCTCATTGAGATGATTAAAGCCCACAGCAGCTTTTAAAGGAGGTGAAGACAAACAAATGTTTCTTTTGTAATGAAGAGGAAAATGATTTAGGGCCTGACTGCCTCAATGAGAGTGAAAGAGACCTGACCCTTGTGGGTTTGGCAGGGCCGTTTGAAGCTCTGCCTCAGCCCGCCTCAGTCTCGCCATCACAAGACCCACAGCCTGAGGGAGAGGGAGTCGGGGCTGTTTGGGGAGTGATGAAGAGTCTGAGCTGGAGGAGGAGCTCTCATCAAAGTGCATGTTTTATCTGACCCCCACTGCTGTAAGCCACAGCAATGCAAACTGTTATTATGGGAAGGCAGAGACACAATAAATCTGTATCATGTTCTGCATATGTGCATGTATGTGTTGCCTACATGATGTACTGTGTTTAAGTAGGTTTGTATCTGGGACTGGGTTTGGGCTTAAGTGTGCAGGAAAAGTTAATGATACAGCTTCAGGGAGGGTTTGTTTTGTTATGTCTCTGTGACAAAACGCTAAAAAAGAAATGCTTTTCAAGTCTGTGTGAAACCTGACTATCTTGCAAAGAACGATGACATCAACCTTAACAACGAACAACTTTAATAAATACAAACTTTGCATGCATATACCCTTAACTGTTGTAACCAATTCAGGATTTAAGCAATAATCAAATCAAATAAAAGCACCAAAGAGCAACGTTACAAAATAGTTTAAAGTAACATTTAAATAGTTCGATAAATCCCTTAAACGAGTAACTGTAATAATAAACATTCACATAATTGTATTCACTTACAGCAAAACAGCCACTTTATTACTTAAATACTTAGCATAATCTGCTTCAGTGCCAAAAGGCTTATGTTGGTTTACTGCAAGCTTTTTCTGTTCTTGCAACTTCAGTTTCTATTTTAATTCTAGCTAAATCATTTTCTTGTAAATAAAACATCTGACATTTTCCTTGATTGTCTAGTTTTTCTTAATTGATTTTTAGAAAGTTCAGGAAGTTCTTACTGCCCTAAATATCTATTATTGACCTCACTAATACTTTTAAAGCTAATTTAGAGTCAATCTCTGCAGCCAGGTTAAAACATCTATAGGAAATCTTCCCAGATGACAAGATCCAGTTAGAGCAGTTTATTCATAGTTTTTTTTAAATGACATGTCAGCAAAGTGGTGTATGTGTAGTATGCATCCTCACCTTAGTGAATAACGGCGGACCTGACACCTCACCACCACACAGTGACAGTGACAGAGGGCTTTGCATCTGGAAGAAAAATAAAACTCAGTGAGTGCATACAGAAAGGCATCTCTTTGTGTCATTGAAGAAAACATTTTTTTGTAGATTTACTGTCACGTAGGCGGTGGGTACTTACCCGCTGCGGGGGCTGAGACAGGGACTGGACCAGGGTGGAGCGGAGAGGAAGGACCTCTGTGGTTTTGGGTGATGATGAGCGTATTGTCAGGGACATTGAAGTCATCTTCTTCTGAACTCTAAGAAGAAGAAGACAAGGAATAAATCAGAAAACACTCATAAAAAAAATATCTTTGCTATTTCATGTGTCTGTATGCTTGTAGTTAAAATATGAATGTTGAATCAAAGTATAATTTCACCACAGCAATTAAGATGGTATCAGGGACCTTGGCTTTAGTGTGTAAACAAAAAGGGAATCAGGAAGTTGTCCAGATGGAGGCAGATTTAAACAACAGATTATGATCAAAAACATCCAGAAAATTGCAAACCCCTGAGAGAGTTACTGAAAGATTGATTGCAGAACTGTCCTTATGTAATAATGTTCAAAACATAAATAACAGCAGTACATCTCAAATTCAAAGTTAAGGAGGACAAAATACGACATTTCTCTAGTTTATTTGGCTCACATCAGCACAGACAAATGCTAACATGTTTCAGCACAAGGCTTCTTCTTCTTCAGTGCGTTTGTTAAAATGAATGTATAAGTTCCATTTAATAAGATGCACAAGAGCAGAGTAACTATACAGCTGGAAGCTGGGTCCATGTGAGCAAAATAAACTAGTGAAATGTTAATGTTTTGTCCTCCTTTACAAGTTTTTGGCAGACTAATTGCTAAATAAGAAAAACTGTGCTTCTTTGGTACATGGCCCAATCTTCTTTATATGAAGAAGGACAAATAATTCAAGAGAAAGGGCGGTAAAAACAGAGAGTGAAAGCAGGAATTGTTTAAAAATGTTTAGCATAAAGGATTGAAGTACAGGGGGAAAATCCTGTCAGGGTTTGTTTTTTTCCCCCCACATTAACCCTCTGTACCTGTAATTATCTACAGAGTGGCCTGTGTACCAGCTCGGGGTTATGGCTCTTTATGGGCCTTTTAAGGGTCTAGTTAAGGGCAGTAGTTCTGATTAGCTGCTGCAGGGCTCAGATGACCTGTTCAGGGGATTCAAGGTTCACTGGGTCACAAGAGGTCATGCCGAACACACGTACTGAGGCATGTTTCCGGATCTGGACTTTGACGCGGCTCCTTCCCCTTCCGAATCTGATGACGAAGCTCCTGCAACGGGAGAAAAACAAAAAGCAGTGATGGTTATCTCTTTGTGATATACATGTCATCTCTTTAACAGTTAATAATCCTCATTATTAAGGCAGATCAACAACATGTAGCAAACTGTTAATCTTATCTAAAAGATAACTATATTACATAAATACCTCAAAAGTTAAAATGAATTGGTCTCACCTTCGATGTAAACCTCAGCAGAGGTGTTATCTGCTCCCAGACTGTTGGAAGCCACGCAGGTGTAACGTCCTGTGTCGTCCTCGAAAGCTTCAGCGATCACCAAAGTGTGCAGGTCACCATCCCTCCAGATCTGTATGTCAGGAGAGGTGTGGAGCTCTCTGCCTTCACAGAACCACCTGGTGAAAAGACGAGAAAGGGAGCTTTGGTTACTTTTTATATTCAGGAATCTTCAACAAAAAAACGAAAGACCTCATGATTTATATAAATAATAAAAATTACTTCTTGTTTTGTTCCTTTTACATATCAATTATTTCCTGTCTTTTGTCCTTTGTTTTATTTTTCAGAGTTTTTTCTTGTTAAACCTCTGTACTTGTACGATTTGGATTCGCTCCTCTATATTTCATTTTTGCTTGTAGCTATTCTACATCTACTGTACGAACCAAGTTCTAAAAAAAAGGGTTTTTGACTGAAACATGTTGTGGCAATTAGAGAAACTGGTATGCAGCACCGCACGAAGCCAGTAATCATTTGAATAGTCAAACAATCATGACAGTTGGATTTGTGAATCAAGTACCCAGAGACACACAACAAAGACAACAAGAAGATCCCCTTGAAGCCTTAAATTGTTCAAACTGGTACTAATGTAGAACGCTTTAGCAATCGCAATAAGCTCAGTAAAAAAAACAACTGCATGGCTGACATTATCAGAAGAAATGTGAAATAACATACAATGTATTTTCATATTCTTTAAGTAGATACACTTCTTAGGTCACTGCTGCTTGGTTGAGATGGGGTTAGTTTTGGATATTTCTGTGTACAACTATATTACTTCTCTTTACGTTTATAATTCTGACTTTATGTAATAAACCTTAACTAAAAGCAGAAAATGCTATTTGGTCAGGAAATCTTTGTAATGTTATCGCCTTCACCTGCTAGCTAGCACGTCGTCTGATACTGTTTCATTGGAAAGATCCTAAGCCTCCTTCCCATGCCAGGTGGATGAAGGAAGTCATGTTCAATCTAAAACTAGAAAAGATTAAAAGCACCATGAGGGGGGAAAAGGCTGAGTCCAGTAAAATGTGGTTTCCATTCATAGCCTATTTCACTACTGTTACTGGGATAACAAATTGGAATGACACATAGCACTCTTTTTGATTATGGGGTTTAATAGGAGCAGCTGCAAATGCCTGGATTATTTGTGTTCACTAACTGTATGTGGATTATGTATGTATATGTGTAAATGTAGACAGTACATTATGCTATCATTGTTGTTAAAAGCATTGCATTGTGGTGGGACTGGGGGTGGTTTTGGGTGGTGGGTCGGGGAGATAAGAGGGTTTGGGTAGGGATGGTTGGCTTTATATTTTGTATTCTGTACGTCATACAGCGATTTGTACTGTTCAAGTTAAAAACTCAGTAATAAAACTCCTTAACAGTATTAAAAAAAAGTCTGACTAGTGCTAGAGAAAACATTTCTCCCAAAAAGAACTGTATGATTCCTGCACTCAGAGATACAGAGCTTTATTGAAAAGGGGATCTTAATTCCGAGTCATTTAATTTCACCTTTTTTTTAAACTAAGTATTTATTTCACCTCTTGCCAAAAGACATGAATATTCTAGTAAAGGTGAGGCCTGAAATTATGGACCGCATGCAACAGGAATCATTGCAGAAATATAAGTCAATAAAATCTTATTAAACAAGCATGATCCAAAACTGTTAAACATACCTTTGCCGAATATGATGGAGGCCTGCTAACCTCACTTACATCAATAACTACTCATTCACACATTCACACACCCTGGGGGCACGTCTGGGTTTCCATATCTGTCAAACATCAGCCAGCCTGAAGCACTGACGAGACGCTGTGTTACGGGAAGCAGATACACCCTTTCCCTCCTTCCAATCAGAGGTGTGTGTGTGTGTCTGGGCAGGCGCCTGGGACATGTACCCTGAGGTCTGCTAATTTCAGCTTTGTTCCCCGGTCAGAGACCCGGGAGGGTTGAGAGAGTCTACAACACAACCCACTCCTTCTGTCTCATCTCTCTTCACACGGTTATGATTAAAGGAGAGTCCTCCAGCACTGTTTCACCACATCAAATTCAGGTCTTGATTAATGGGATTCTTTTGCTCTTACCAGTGTTAATGTATCTCGTCTATTGAAAGTGCATTATGACACATCAAATTAATATACCACACTCCCCCGACTTCAAACTGTCACCAAGTTCCCAAGGGGTCTGTGGTCCTAAAATTCAAAATATCCATCTACGTACCAGTGTCAGTTTGGCACATTTGGGGCTCCACATGTAAGCAATAATAAGTATGCAACATCTGGTTCGAGTTATAAAATAAAGCCATCAAGGTAGCACCAATAAATTAACAACATTGTAGAGTAAAACCTGTTTTCACATGTTATTTAAGACTTTTTGTCTCATTGACATATTTACAATATACAAACCAAACAAAAATCAAAACCCATAACCCAACCTAAAGACACACACACCTGCATGCGCGCACTCACACACACACACACACCTACACACATAAATACACTGGGGAAGGAGGGCTACAAATAACTATAAATAAATCTAACTAAAACACATATCAAGGAAATTCCAGTCATCCATATTGGAAATATGCGAAAAACAAAACAGACAAAGGAAAAACTAAACAACTAATATAAATACAAATGCTTTCAAAATGAGTACAAATGTAGCAAAAAGGGCCCCCATTGATTCTTCCCATTTATGATGACATTTTAAGTTACAAGTCGACAACTCTCCACGTGGATAACCAAAACCATTTCTTTCGACCAGTTTCTGAAGTGCAGTGGATAATTTGGTTAATATTGCAGAGTGTTTGTTGTGTTTAGTCTTCAAACTACTTGGCTTGGTTAAGTAAAGAGATCAGACTTTGTGTTTAGAGCAGTACTAATGTTGGTATGCCAGTGATGTATAACGTAACATAAATAATACACCATTTATATGGCAAAAATAATAATAATAAAAACAATAAAATAAGTCAACAGTGACTATCTATGTATATTTCACATGGGAATAAAACCCTTGTCTGCAAGATGAAATTCCTTTTTCTTTTATCCATCCATTGCCCCTGACTACCACTTTACCAGACTTCTGTCTACTATAAAAACAGTAAACTGGAGAATAGTGTCCAGAAAATCAACAAAAAAAACAGGGTTCTTGCACAACTAAATTTGAAGTGTTGGGACCCTGACAATGATGCAAAATTTGACAACTAAAGAGTGAGAATGGGTTGACACTGTACAGCCCTCACAGTGTCATTCTATTCAAAGACACTGCATATATACTGAAGTCTTGTTCACCTCCTGACCTCTTCATTAACAGGAGGAGGGGCAGGAATTCCCCCAAATGCTGGAAGAACAGCTGCTCCGCTCACCCAGAGCGCTGACCTGAGGACATGCAGCTATCTCAATGAGTTCTATTAAAATTCCCAACATCCTGCTGAATGGGCCATTACAGGATTTTAAACACTCGTGAGTGTCAGTCAAACAGCGAGCTAACTCGTGTTCCAGAAAGCAATCCATCAGCCAAAAAACATCCAGACAACACTTCATTCTTTAGGATTCACACCTCACAGAGTGGGTGCAGACACACTCAGACAGGGAAAGTGAATATGAGAATGGCAACTGAACAGGAGGTGAATGAGCATGAGTCAGACGAGGTCAGACAGGAAGAATTATACGCTCTGTCATTGTCGAGTTGGATCACATCGAGCAATTCATCAGGAGCAGTGACAGGTGGAGCAGCACCCAAACTACGGTGGCCCTGAGGATGCTGTATCAAAGAAAAAAGATGAAACTATGCAAAGCACAAGTCAGTAAGACAAGCATCATAATTTACACAACATCTATCAGCATTTAGAAAACTTGCTGCAGACTCACTCAAAATCAGAGCAGATATTAAGTCCTGAGTTTTTTCTTTACTTCTTTGCAGTTGTAATTGTTAGTGTCTGTTTTCCAGATAAGCTTGTGATTTTGTGTTTTTAAACTGTTAGTGGTACCTCCTCTTAAAATGTCACTGAAACATGTCTTACAAACTGCACGTCATTGATCTTTCTCAAAGACAGTGTTAGACTCCCATGCTGCCAACATCTTCGTTCAAAACAAATCAGACTTTCACCAACAAGTGACATCTACGCTTCGATGTCAACAACCTTGCAGAATTGCTTTGCATGCAGATATTTGGAAAGGGGATTAGATAATAAGCCAGTGCCTGGCTGAGGATGCTGGGATGGTGGTGGGGCTAACAAATGAGTGTGTAGTGTTGGCGCAGGCCAATGACAGAGCTGAGGAAGGGATGGAAAATTTTGCAGAAATATACTGTAAAAGATCAACGTCTGAGAGGTTGCATTTGCCATGTGATTGAGGAGAATAAGAAATGTCCAGGCTCTTTTACAGTGCAGCTTGAGTCGATTGCCTGTACTGATAGTACAATAGCCTATTCAGAGTACTTCCTCTGTCTCATAATTCGACAGTGTGAAACAAAGGAAACTTCACTTACTGTGTTAAAGGGCCAGACACAAATGTGTTAAATGATAGGAAACAGATTGTGACATGACACTTATGAAGAGTTGTTCAAGGCACGAGCAGGGAGGCCTTATCCTCTGGTGTTTCAACCCTTGAGGCAACAAAGGCCAAAAACTCGTCTGCCACACTTCCATCATCCCAGCAGCTATCTTTGAATCAAACACTTGATCCAGACAGAGAGAGGATGGGCCAGCACATGCATCCTGTGTAACAGGACCTTGTTATATGAAACAGTCCAAACTCTTTGATACAACACTGACAGCAGCTGCAGATAATGTATGAAAAGCTGATTGTTTGAGCAAACCAATATGTTTGTGTGGTTTGGAAATCCATTTTCTGGATTAAAGTCAACTTGTCTGGTTGACTGCCATGTCTGCCGGGGATTTGCTTTGGGAACTCAGGTTTCTTTTGTGGCTTAAACCTCACTTCTTTTCTTTTAAGTCACTCAGGGCATTAATCAAAATGGTCACTGTGAATCTTGAGGCCATATGCTCTAAGTTTAATGTGGAATACACATTAAAAGTCCATTTAAATAAAGGACAGTGAAATGGACATTTTTCAGCAGCATTTAAACACACAGAGAGAAAAGAGGGTGTTTGTAACACACGACATCATTGAAGTATTGATGGAGGATGTTGAAGCTGTTGGAGGTAATGTAAGTCCAGCATAAAGCAGGGGGATATGTTTTCCACAGGACGGCCTGAATCTGTCCCGTGAGAAGAAAATGGGGCATTTCCACACAGCAACAAGTGAAGCAAAAACAAAAATTAGAGTTGTAATTCAAGCAATCACCAGTGGTCTTGTTTAAATTAAAGGTCTATAAATAGTTCTCCGTTCTGCTTTTGCCACAGAGGTTGACTAGGGACTTCTAGGTGAATTTACATACAGACTATCTTCTGTGTGTACATGTAAAGGAATGGAAATAAAGATTTTTTTTGGGCACAGTTTGATGAAGCACAGAGCACAAGACTCTTCTGAACTGGAAGCACAAACCATTGCCAGCAAGCAAGCACAACAATAAAAGCCTGTATTATTCAACCTTAATGATCTACCATTAAGTATAATTACTGAGTGTACTCATTTAGAGACAGACGGTAATGTTTATTTAATCCTCTCTCGATTTCTGTGGAATGTGATGAACATGGGACTCGAGGCGCAAACAGCAGGACTATTTACTCCAGGGGTGGGGTGGGGGGGGGCAGGACTTTGTTGAGTCACGTACAGTCCAGAGAAACTTAAAACACTACTCCACTGTATTTTGTCTTCTCATTTTCAAAGCAATTGCCTATGTCTGAGTCATTTAATAAAAAGTGACCAGATACACTGCTGCCATGATATATTATTATATATGATTTTACTTAATATTGACACACAGAACTCTGTCCATACAAGGCTCTTTTGCAATCTCCTTTTACTGTTTAATTGGATTTTATTTGTGTATTTGCTTGAGTTATATATTTTGTTTGGTGTGTTAACATAATTTTGCAAAGCCCATTAAGTGAAATGTACAGAAGAGCTAAGATATCTGTGTTGATAATCACAAATGTGTATATTTCTCCCCACCGCAAACTGTCAAAGAAAGACACCTGCATGGATGATAAAGACTTCCTTTCATGATTGTTAACCCAAGAGCCAAGTCTGTGGTCCCTTGGACAAGTAAAACATTTTATTTTGTGGTGACATGTTTTTCCTTTTAACAGTTCAACAAAGTAAAACAATCAGAATCAGATTTATTGTCCAGGTATGTTTACACACACAAGGATTTTAACTTTGGTGAACTGTGCTCTCTTATGTACAGGTACAACATTAAATATCAACAATAAACATAATAAGAAAAGACTAATATAAACATGACTAAATATGAAACAGTGCAGTGGTGAATAGTGTAAAAGATGCTGAAGTAACAATAAATAGTGATTCAATCATCAATTTAGTTTGCATTAATTCAGATCACATTGTTGTCTTTGATAGCTCCTCTGTTTAAAAAAATAGGGTGTTTTAGTTTTGGGTTTTTGGGCTGGCTTTATTACCTAGGGGGCTAGCCAGGGCTAGACCTGTAAACCCTGCAACTAGGGACTACATTTTTTTCTCTGTTTGACAAAGAATAGTTACTGAAAAGAGTTAGCAACACTTAAATCATCAGTAGTCTCATTTGGAAGGGAAGCAGGGTGTGTTAGAAAAGCAGTCACTCCACACTCTGAGAAATATTGAGTGAAGGAACACATTTCTTGGCAGAAAGCAGCCTTACCACCCATTTCCTTTTAATACAATACCAGTATAAAGCACAACTATGCAGAGCATGCATGCTAAAAAGCTTAACTTCAATTCTAGGTAACGCCTCGGCTCTTCATTCATCTCCCGCCCAAAAGGCTTGCAGCCAAGAAGGTGACTAAACATCCTACCCTCACAATCAACCAGCTTGTCACCAGCTCTCTGAATAAAGATAGCATGAGAGGGAGCAATTTGCACAGCTCAGTTAAGACAATTGAAGCCAGATGATGCATGCAATATCATCAGAAGGAGGGCTTTGGTTTTGTTTTATGGGGCTCCCTACCTACACTGACCTATTCACAATCAGGAGAAGAAGAGAGGATGAACCGATGCCTGTTTGCCTGGGCCTCCGGAGTGCGTCTCCTCATCTGACCCTGTTGTTATTTGCTGCTGTTGATGGAAAATTTCGTGAAGCAAGGCTCAGTTTCACCACAAACCCAAACGAGAAGCGGCCAGAGCAAAGAGAAAAAGAGAGAAGGAGGGTTCAATCACAAAAAAAATGACCTTGAGAGGATGTCGGAGTGACAAGATGGAAAAAAAACACACCCACAGGTCAATTAAAAATTCAGCATGGCCTATAACAAATGGGTAGACAAGATGTAAACTTCCTGACCCATGTGTGTCTTTGTTTTAACTCCTCAGTTTGCTCATGCTGTTCAGTTTCAAGGCTGCTGACCACAGAAGGCAACCAGAGTGCAACTGGACAAGAAGAGCGGCACCAAGGCTGTCTTTATCCCTAATTACAAACTACAATAGAGGTCAACTGAAACTGCCCAAACTTTAAAGCGAGCAGCGATGTTAGTTTTATTATCCAGGACAGAAAAAAAAAATCCTAATTCATCCAAACACAAGATGGAAAGCATATTGGGTTGCCTCTTTCCCACGCCAGCTGACTGAAACCAACACTGACTGCAGCTCTGCGAGGCTCAGGGAAAGGTTTAAAGGCACAAACTCACTAAAGCTGCAACATTTCAACCACAGCCACCCCTTTGGTTCAGTCATTTTCCATAATACCACATAATGCATCGTCAACCTCTCCAGGTATGCAGAAGTCCAAATATTGGCACCACTGAATACAACGTTTACCGGCGAAGAATAATTCCCATCATTTCAAGGGAAACAATTAAGCATGCCAAAAATAATTATTAGGACAGGGGAAAAGTCTGACATCGGGGAAAGAGAGAGAGAGGCACATGCAGGCCACTGGCCAGATTCGAACCCTGGCCACCACCCGCCAGGAAGAGCACAGCCTCCGTACATTGGTAAAGCGCATCAACCACTACACCACCGGCACCCCATTTAAAAAAAGAAAAACATTTCTATAAGTAGGGGATGAATCATAATGGCATTTAGTTTTAATGTCATCCTACAGTCTCAAAAGTAATGTATAAGTGCACATTTTATTTTCTACAGTTTCAGTTGTGAAGTCCCCTATACTTCAGAGGATTTACATCTGTCCTGATTCAGATCAGGACGATCACAGCATCTAATATGGGTAGGTTTAAGCATTGTTGAAAACATTTTGTAAATAAATGTCTGTGTTGTTGACATTGAATGTTCTGAATCTGTCATCATGTCTCAATAAAATATGCTGAACAATACAAATGGTAAGTTACTCAGTAAAAGGGGTGTAAATATAAACTAATCTGAATATTAATTTCACAGGATTAAACAAGCCTATCAATTTGTATCGGATTGTATCGCATCGTACCAAATCGAATCCCACCGAATCATTCCATATTTTAATTAATTGTCCTGAATCGGATCATAGCCTTAGAGAATCTTATCAGAATCTTCTTCTAAGGGAGAGAGGCACACCCCTAGTATGTATAAACAACTGCAAGTAAGTAAGTGAGACACTTTGGAAACATTTAATCACAAAGGGTTTCAAAGACACAGGGATAAAAAATGAAGAAATGTAAGAGATATAAATCATGACGTTAAACAGCCTAAAAAAAGAAAGATCTGGCTTACAAATTATGTTTGGCAAAGCACTGTTGTTCAAACCAGCGCCCTTAAATATGCAATTTTAACTTATAACATTTATTTGATTTAACAATTATATAAACAGTTGTGTGATTTAAATCTTGATGTGCAGTTTTGCCCTCAAATGGCCAAATAATTGTCTGATACACTCCATAAGTCGATCCGTTTGACTACATGTTGCGTAGCAAATACTGGCAGTGGTTTATTAGACTGTATTTAAAAGTCTAAATATCAGTATGGTCAGTTTAAAAAAAGTAAACATTTAAATGACGTAAAAAGCTGTAGCTCTAATAACAATGTTCAGATGTTCAACAATTGTTCAACAATTGTTCAGAAACTTGAGTATTTCTGAAGAAGCATTTGTTTGAAGATGTACAAATTCTATAAAATTGCCTCAGTTTGTTTAAATGTTGTCGTCAAGAGAACAGGAAATATTTACATTCCACTTTTGTAACATAGCTTTAGTATAAGTGCTCTGCTACATGCTTATAAACACATGCAACCACAACTGTTTTGATTGAAGATGATACATGCAGGAATCCAGCTCAATAAGGCAGCAGGCGCCATCTGATGATGGAGCTCTGTTAATGTGGGGAGACAGGATCACAGGTCAGAGGTCAGTGGAATATTCCGGACAGCGGACAGCTGCAGATGACAGTCATGGCTCTGACCGGAAGCATTGGAGGAGATGTTTCACCAAAGAATTTAACCCAAGGAGGAGGGGGGCAAGGCCACTGTAAAGACCCCTTAATGTTAACCATCAACAGACAATGTTTAGTGATGCATCAAAGGAGAGCAGAGCTTAGTGTCAGTGAGACGAGGAGGCAAGTGTTCAGGATAAATCATCATGAGCATGAATGCTTTGGTTAGTGGGAATATTTTAGTATTTAGTTCTCCTTTGGAAAGCTCTTTGCCGTTTGAATCATAAAAAACCCAACTTTATCACCTATAGTCCAGGATAGATGATTTAAATGAAACATGCAAGTGTGTGTGTCTGTGTGTTTGAGAGAGAGAGAAAGAGAGAGAGACAGAACACAGACCCACTTAAAATAGTGACAGACATATAGAGCAGCTGAGCTACAAATGCAAGCATCTCGACACTAACAGGGATGCCCCTACATGCTTGCACACACGCATGCATGCACACACACACAAAATATTTTAGTGTTGGTTGTCAAAGGGCCTAGAGAGGTTTTATGTTTACAGAAAACTGTGTAAATGATTAATATGTTCATTATTCATTAACGGTGATCATGCTTGGTCAGTCCATCAGCTAATTATTAGCAGAGAAACATAATTATCCAAAGAACAAAAAAAAAGGTTAACAAGTTAAACCATTAGAGTTCAAAAAGATGTCAACAACATTATTGGTCATCCATCCAGAGAGTGCCCTTAATCTCCTTTTAAACATCACTGCATTGTTAAAACAACAGACTATTTAACACTTAAGTTTGACTTTAATCAGACAATGACTTCCCCCATGTAGACAGTTCCTCAGAGCGTTTCTTACCTCAGCCTCCTGCAGCTCCCTCTTAGCTAAAACCAAAGTCAGTAAAGATTTCCTTGATCAGAGATTGCACGCTGAGCTTCTCCTCCTGACAGCATGACACACACTGAGCGGCTGACACTCTCACACCAGGACTGCCACTCTGAGTCACAGAGTCAGACAGACACACACACACACACACACACACACACACAATGCTTGGACTGAGCAGTGGGGTTGAGAGGGAGGGAGCGGCCCCCAAACTGCCAAATTCCACACAAGACAGAAAGAGAAATTATACATTTAAGACTCATTTAAAAGACAAAAAACTGCTTCATTTGCTTCCCACGCTGAAAGCATTCACTTGATTCCAGTGGTTGAATTGTTTTTCTCCCCCTCAAAACAAGGATAAACCATAACCATGCTTTCAAGAGTCAGATACTTCTTTTTATGGCACTATACAAATAATGATTGATTGATTGATTGATTGATTATCACTGGTCAGCTTAAACATGTAAACATCCTCTAGTTTGATTGGTTCTAAAACATTTTGTCTCATGGATTTTCTCACTCTTCTTTGTAAAATCTGTCTACCAAACAAACAACACAAATTTGCAGCTCCTATACAAATCCAGGCCACAGTCTGCTGACCATCAAAAGCACCACAGCGAACTCTGGGCTTCTGCCAATCGACCCAGTGGCGATGGAAACCTCCAGAGTTCTGATTTGTGACTGCAGGAAGGGGGGGGGGGGATTCATGAAAATTAAACAGGACAGTGCTATGATGTTGACTAAAGGGGGGCACAAAAAGAGAGGGCATTACATATCTGGCCCTCGCTTGATAAATCTTACATGCCAGAACTGAGCAGGCCACTTAAAAAGCCCAGTTAGGCCTGAACCAAAATAGCATGGTAAAGTCAGGATCTAAATAGATCGCTTTGAGTTGGCAGCACCTGGCAGCTAGAAGACAAATGGCCTCGGCTACTGGGACTGGTTACGCACACACACACACACACACACACACACACACACACACACACACACACACACACACACACACACACACACACACACACACACACACACACACACACACACACACACACAACTTGAGACCATAGAATAATCACAAACACTCCACATGTTGAATTCATCTTGGTCAGCAGATCTAATTCTAGTATTTGTGGGTTGTTTAGAGCCAGAGAGTGGATGTTTAATACACGGTGCACAGCAGAATGAAAGGGTGTGGTGTGTTTGTCTCTCTGCTGGGGCTCCCTTCAGGCTTTAACAGACACAGAGCTCGGGATATTTTAGTCCCGTTCAATAAAAAAAAGACTAGGAGCCCGCTGGGACAGAGCAGATGGGATTATTTGTGGTGCTTGTTACTAGGTCCTCTGTCAGTGTGTCAAGTCATGAGCTGCAGAAAACATGTACTTATCTCAGTGATGTCACCATATTGATAATGCTAATCTTCTGGCTAATCAGGAAGCAGGATAAAGGGGGAAACTCAGTCAGGGATGAATAAACATCTTGGTTGCTGAAATACGCCCATCTAGATCGACATCTACCTAACATATTCCAAACGCATGAGATATTATAACAATTCAACCTCTGTATTTTTCTATGAATTAAGAAATTAGCTGTTTTTGAACCAGGCAGTAAACATGTTTATATGTGCTTATAAAAAGTATATTTTAATATGAGAATTAATGTGGATTCTTTGGCTTTTGGAGACAACTTCAAGTGGTCACTCTGGGAACTGCAGATTTGCAGTTTGCATTGGCTTTTTCAAAACTGAAGGTTGCAGCTTGGTAACTCAGGATCTAAAAAAGAACTAATACAGTTGCACATGCTTTAACTATTGAGTTATTTTATTAAGCATTTCCCATTTAAAGTGATACCATCATGAAAAGCACTGTACTTCCCTTAAGTAACTATAAAACATTGGTTAACAAGAGGAAGGACTTTTATAGTTTCTGGATGTTCCCATTAATGACTGAATGACTGACCAACAGTCCTCGCTGCTTTTTTTTCATCGACGACCTCCTGGGGAGAAGAATTAAAAAAACAAAAATCTGGGACATATGCAGATGGAAGCAGCTTTCCAAAAATATGAGTCAACAAATATAAAGAGATTCCTCTCTCCAAGCAACATGCTGAGTTTATTATCATAAAACAGGTGCACATGGACTCAGACAGCACACACACACACACACACACACACACACACACACACACACACACACACACACTCCTACACAGATGCAGTTTTTTTCCCACCACAAACAACCAAACATTCATGTGTATTTAATCAAACACCCACTTCCACATTATAATATCTCTCAGTTCAAAAAAAGGTCTTTCAAGGGTCAGTTGACATCAACAAAAAATGAGAGCATGTTGTCAGGACAACCTTTGTTTTCACTCCAAGGAGACCAAATGACACTAACAAAAACAGAGCCTATGTCCTCTCATGATGTCATACTGTAAGCGCAATATATCCTCCCAAACTGTCAAATAAATCCAGCATGAAACCAACAAAAGGAACATCCAGAAGAGCCCTAAATTAAACATATCAGACATATAAAATCAATGAGGCCACATATTTAAACAGCAACACGAAGAGGACAGCTGAAAAACAAGATCAGATGCCCTAAAGGCTTAGAGCAAAGTTTGACCAACCAGTGGGTAAGAATATGTATAATTGTGCCTGGTATTGGATGGAGTATTTTTATTCTGGAGGAATGATGAGCTTAATTAAACAAAAATCTTTCCTAAAACATGCAATCTGCAGTATATATACTCACACTTTAAATGGATGTTGTGCCTAAAAATGTAATCAATTTACACATGTTTAACTTCTTCCAAACCACAATCATCGATCTTCCTGCCACTGAGTAATTACTGCTGGGGACAAACCACAGAACAGCCTGTGTCAGCGCTCATTTTAGGTATGTATCATAGCTTTCTGGGAACAACAATTAGACTGGGTTAATGCAATTGCTGCTGAACCGCAGAGAAAACATCTGTGGTCACATGTTTTTTGATCATATTCTAGTTTCTTTGAAGCTGACGTCCTGTTAACAAGCCAGGTGATATTTCAGATTTTTAGACAAACAAAGCAGCCCACTTCTGGCCATCTGTAGGCCCAGACAAGTAAATACACCAGCAAAGAAATGCATGATCCCCCCTTTCAGTCAACCACTCAAAATCATTTCCACAAAGATGCAAACACACAACCAACAAAATATCTGCTTGCATGATAACCAGACCACCTTTCCTGTTGTGCGGGTAAGCATTGCACATCAACATCAATGTCAGTAAATATTTTCTTTTCTAAGCCAGTCTGAAATACTTTCCAACCTGAGAACTTTGCATATTAGGGGCTCTAAATGACTCAAACGTAAGAATGGGATTTTCTCTAGTATACTGATTTAAATGTCAGCCAGGTCATGATTTCAATGGATGCAAAGTAATCCTTGCATGCCAATGTCCCCAATCAAAGTGTGTCCAATCATATCATTCCTGTTTAGAAGCTCAAATTGTTATTGTAAATGTCATACAACATTAGAGTAAGGATCCCTCTATTTTCTTTGAAAGTAGATTGTGATTTCTCTAACCCAGAAACATCTGTTATGTTAATCTCATCAAAGACAAAGTCATTTTATTTTATTTTTATTTTTATTTTATTTAATGGAAACTGCTTGCCAATGGATGCCCCAGTTAGTTTTTTTGGTGTTGTAGTGTGACTTCAGTGTTTAAAATGTTTAGTTCAGATTAAACATTGTAACAGTTATTTAACAATCATGCAGATACTGGAGGACTGAGGCAGGATTACAGCAGCAACTGGTGTGTTATGCAAGCTAAAAGCTGTTTGGACACATGTGGCCATTAAATACCAATCAGAGCCTTTAAGTGGAAAAAATGGTGCATTTGCCCAGAATGATTACACCCCCTCACATTGCATCCAGCTGAAGAAATAATTTGGGGCAACTTCAACACGTGTTATACCTATTGGTCATTACAGGATCGTTGCTGGACGGCTTGCCTGAACAACATCCCCCCCATGTTTCCTATCCCTCTTCCTGCATTTTATCCCATATCTCCCCCTATCCCTTTCCAAGCCCGGCGCAGTCTAGGCCTGTGAAGGCTGTTTCGTCATGAGCCGGGGATCCGGCCGAAGATTTCTGCCTTTTAATAAGGCAGTTTTTCTTACCACTGTAACTTTTGCTGCTTTGCTAAAGTGCTCATGATGGATAGGCCGGATCTTTGTAACATAGCAATAAGTAAGGTCTTCTACCTGCTTTTTGTAATATAGCAATGAGTAAGGTATTTTACCTGCTTTTTGTATGTGTAAGTGTCTCAAGATAATACTTGTTATGAGTTGACGCTATACAAATAAAAATGTATTGATTGATTACGCTTCAAAATGTGGACTCAGGATTTAAACCCAGCCAAAAGCTGCATACCACTTTAAGGGAGAAGATGCTGAGCAACACAATGATAAGATACTTTGCAAACTAGATGTATATAGGTCTGTAGTGAGGTCAGATAACCCTGTAATTCTGCTGTGTTGAGAACTGAAAATAACGAGAAATTACTGTAAAACTACTGCCAACATAATACCAGAGGAGATAAATGGCCATAGAGGCAGCAGTCTGAAGCTGCTGTAGTAAGAGACTGAACTCTGTGACTCCACACTCTGAATTTATAGTCTAAATTCTGGACTCAGTTCTGAATCAGCCACACATGAGCCAGACAGAGATCATCTTCTTCTGTCCCTCCTCCCGTTTCCCCCCCGAATGAAACAGAATCTCTCAGACCCCCCACTCAAACTGCCTCTTCCTATGACATCAGGAGTCAGGACAGAAGTGACAGGGAGGGAGAGGTAGGGATATTTTATTCAAACACGGAAAGACTGAGGAATAAAGATGAATATCTTGAGTTTAAATGTAAGACAGTTTAATATGCACACAGCTGTTATCCTGTCACATGTACATGGGAAGGAAGAGTTGAGCTTTTTTTTTACAAGTCCCATTTGACCTCCATCTGCCCGTAAAAGAAGTATCCCATACAAACACAGCAAGAAAATGTCCACACATTTTACAGGTTTTAAGAGAAATCATCTTGTTTTTTTTAAACGTTGGCCTTGTCCTTTACTTATTTGTTTGGTCTTCATGATTTAAGTTTACAAAAGTATTGGAAAAACTTCATTATATATTATACATGCCAGCTGGCAAACAGGCTTTAATGCTGCCTTGAAGTCCTGACAGGAAAAGGTGCCAAATGAAAATCACTCACTTTTGAGTGCTCAGGCTGTTACTTTATGTGTCTGCAAACTTTGCAAAAAAAGGGATCTGCAGCAATGGACCTTTCTGATAAATCGTGAGATGCATTTTTAGAAACCAGAAACAGCCATGACATTATTTTTATTCAGTGCTAGCATAGTCCATTGACAAAAAAAACTCTAATTTGACATACTTCAATTTGGAGCCCCACAAGGATTCATTTGCATCAATTTAAGTTTGTTTAAGAGCTTCTGGCTAATGATAAGGTAGACCCAAAAATATTGAATACAAGAATCCAGGGTCCAGGTTTAAGCCATCACTAGACTCAGCCCTTTAGTCTCATGAGGGTTTGCTGCTATTTTTATGCCAACTAAAGACACACAAACTCTTACACGCAACAGCACACACTAAATTCCATCACTTTAATATTGTCAAAGATATATAATTGAATTGGGCCCAGCATCAAACACATTTCTTTGGCAGCCACACAGGAATCAAACGTCCAGGAAAAATAACTGCCCAAAATATCTCATCAAAAGGCAGATTACTGTAAGCTGAAGCTAATGGCCATGCCTTATCAAGCATGATGAATAGCAGAGAGTCATTTAACAGGTGAACTGAGGAATGTAACCCGGTGCTTACCGTTCACAGCCCAGCTGTGGAACAGACCCCGAGGCCCGGATGACTCAAAGCTACAAACGTTTAGTGGGTGCAGACCAGAGACATGCAGAACCATGAGGGTCTCAGAGGACAACTGGAGGCCTTCTTTTTTTGTACAAGGAATGATGCAGAATTCATATATTCTTTGTAATGCCCAAATAATGTTATAAAAATAAATATTTCTTCCACCCTAGGTTGATTTCACTTACTTGGTAAATGTGCTACAAAGAGAGGAAGAGAAAGAAAATTACATTTAAAAAAGAATACTGCACATATTGTAAGCACTTTGATGCTTCAAAGACCCAACAATTGCATTTTGAATGAAAATAACATTACCCAATTAAAAGGCATTTTTCAATATCAACCATGATTACTTAATTTTATCGGAATAAAGTTACAGATTATTTTGTAGTTTGAAATGATGCAGGAACATCTCCATCTCTAACCTTAAAGGGTACTGCTGATTTTGTGACCCTGGTCTCTATGTTTGCATATCATGCATTCTAAATGATGAACAGATACAATACATGTTGTAGTATATTGCTAGAGCAGCCATAAAAACAACAGACTGTAAATAAACAACAGACTGTAAATGCACAAACTTAATTCATGCATGCATATGTCCAGCACAACTGCTTAATTATACCGCTAACATGCTCAGATTGTTTTAGGGGTCTATCAAAATACCAAATAAAATATGTTTTTTTCTTACTCTCTTCGAAACCTCCCCACTCCTTTTTATTAAAAATAATTATAATTGTATTTTAGGTGAGAGAATACATTATATTCCAAATGTAATGTGCTATTTGATGTAAAGCGTGCCATCTTTTTATGTCTTATAAAGTTTGAGATGATGTTGTAGCTTGAACAGGTTATGTGGTCCCTCTATGTCCCTACTGGCAACAGTTAAAAAACATTTTTTAACTTCTAAACTAAAAAGTAAAAACTTTTCAAGGCCCTTAAAAAAAGTCAAGTTTTGGGCCCCATATTTGTAATGAGGCCTCTGTAATTTGAGCAGATAAGAAGTGACTGACTGTCACTGACCATGCACGGCTGGTTGAAGTTGCTTAATGGTAATGGTGAAGTGTGAGCATGTTTACCAATGAGGTCAAACAGGAACTGCTGACACTCAGTGTGGAGGAGAAGCTTTAGTAGTGCAGAGTAAAGATTTATGGACCTTCCTCAGCACATCCTGCTGTTGAACTTGTCTTGGATTACCATCCTCCTGCTGTGCATGACTGCCGCCTTTGTCCACAACAGACATGCCTCATATTAAATCTGGTATTCCACTTCTTCAACTGTCACTGATCCACTTATATAACGCTCCACAAATCTCATCTCATGTCCTTCTCCTCTTACCCCCTTTCTATTTAACTCTATCTTCACTTGTAGTTTAGTTTGTTGTAGTTTACTGACTCTTAGCTAGATGCTACAGCCACATGCAAACATTCCTTCTAAACACAAACAACAATATTTAAAGGGACACAAAACTTTAAGAGATCCTTTTCATGGTGCACAAGGCACTTAATGTGATTTAAACGTGGTTCTTTCTATGAGAACAGAATCCTTTTTAGCTGTTTGCATAAGTCCAAGCACAAATCTAACACTAGAAGTAAAGATATTTTGTTGATTAACAGTTACAAATATAATGCATCTACACTTAAACTCCTGCTTAAATGTAATGCTTAGAGGGAAACTCAATCTGTCTTGGAAAGTGATCAATTCTGATCAAAGTTTTATGCAAATGTAGAATTGTATCTGAACTAACCATATTAAGCCCAAAGTCACAAAACAACCAAAATACACAAATTAAACAAGGCAGCAGCAGGTTTATTTAAATCTCTGCAAGGAAACATTACTGTTATTGTGAATACATTCAGACGGCTTCAACAAATACATTTCTCAGCTGTCTCAAAAAAGCACATCAGTCTTTAACATGAATGTTTATTTCTGTATGAATCCCTTATCTGTCTGTGGTTTCAAATAACAACCTGAGATTCTTAGTGGCAAAACAGTCACTCTTAGTGGATGTAATTTCTTCTGCCATACATGCTAAATAGGCCTGCACAATATGAAAAACACAAAATGTGTGATAACGTTGTTCAAATGCAATATGAAGTGCAATATATATATCATTTATATATATAAAATTCAATAGTTTATTAGCTTTAACTCAGATGTCTTTTTCTGTTCTTTCATGTTTAACAGTGTTTGCAATGCCCATCTTATCACGAAAAGAAATCCAAAAAGGACTTTTTTGACATTACAAATTGAAGATAGCTAATAGTTAGCTTGAGCTTCATTTGAATGCATCAAAAGTGTGCAAGCATAGCCTTCATACACAGCAGGCTCCCATCAAATAGCATACCGAGTGAGAAAGCACTGCTTTATGACGTAAAATCGTTATTTATTGTGATAAATTCATTTTTTTAATTATGTGTTTAATACAAATGCTCATATTGAGATAACAATTAAATTAACAGCAATTAACTGTGCAGCTTTAGTGCCAACAAGGATTGGGCTGCAGCCATTATGGCAACATTGCTGCTGCAGGCCGAGGCGTTGTATTGACTTTTTCCTCACTAAAACACGTACAAAAGGAAAAAATTGTGGAAGTTCTTTTTTTATTTCTGTCCAATAGTGATCCCTTCAAAAATATGGACATGTAATCAACGTTTAATTTAGATGTAGTGTACAACCTCGTTACCCTCTATAACGTCATATTTGTAGGTCAAGAATAATTGATGGGAAATGAAAGCACACAAACACTGTGCCTGGTCCTTGTTATTTATCGTATGAATACAGACAGGATGAATTAATTGGTGTGAATTTTGGTACTAAATGTGATAAGGGTTCAAGGTCAGGAGGCCTCTAGACTCTGAGGCTGAGAGAGGAGCAGGAAAAGTCTCACCTCGTTGAGTGAAACTTCACACCGTGTCTCCAGGCGGGCAGGATGCCAGGGGCCAACGCTGAGGCTTAAACAGAACATGGCCCATTCGTCACGGCCGCCATTAACGTACCACTGAGGAATAGTTCTGACGTGTGTCCATCTGAATGTTTTACTGCCGATATCCTGATGTGTTCAAGTGAATTATCTGGAATTACAGCGGGGTGTGCAAGTTATGTGAAGGTGTATAGTCCTTTCAGTTGTGATACAGATTACATTTAAAGTTCTATTTATGGTTTCTTCTTCTTTGACAGCCTGCAGTGAACAAGCTCAGATGTACTCAGTCTTTAAACACATCTTTGTCCACATATAACACACAGTCATGAGCACGGGTCAGTTATCAGCATGGTGAGAACTAAATAATACGTCAAACTGACTACCTCGCATCAACCTGCAAACTCTCCATTCAGTATCCCTCGTTTTAAATTCCACCCTCTTAAATGTTTTCACCTTTCAGGAATGTTAAGCTTCTGGCAAATAGTCCCCATGTAGTTTTAATTTTAAGCACGAGTGCACCCCCACCGTCACTCCAGGCTTGCTTGTTAATTGGAGGTTAAATATGAAATGACATCATGCTTGTAACATTTCTGAATAAGAAGGTATAAAAATACCAGCTCTTTTCCCACCCCCTCCCTCCTGCAGAGATCAAATGAGCCCATGAGGGAGAATTTAAAATGACTGCCTTCCTGAAACAGGCCAAACAGTCAGCGTTACAGCCAGGCTGCGTCATGAGTCAGCAGAGGGTCACCTGCTATGACCTCATACAGAGTCTGTTTCACACAGAATAGGAGGAAGGGCTACTGTTAACTGGAAGAGTACACCACTTTCGCAACAACATACTGGTAATGTGTGTCAAACAAGCATTAGCTTTAGCTACGTACTAAAGTAACAAAGCTTATAGTATGCCTAAAAAATGTGCATGAAACAACTGTGAACCAAGATTGTTACCGAAACAAATAACCAAACCCCAAAAAATAACCTTTTGTTGTCATGTTTTTGTACTTTAAAATGTCTTGTTATTTTACATTTGACATGGTTAAATCTGTCCTGAAGGGAATATCTCCAAACTGCCTGTTTGAGCACCTTTTCTGAAAAGTGGAGCAGACAGAAGATGGAGAGGATGGACTTTTCTCATAAATGAGTTTTTTCACAGGCTAGGGATATATATTAGTGTTAGACACACTATGGTAAAGTACATTTTGCGTAACATGTGACCTTTAAGTAGATGATTTCTCATTGCTGTTAGCAGGGTTCCAGAAAAAAAACACTCATAAGCTTCTTATAAATCGGAAGTGTGGGTCAAGAAAGAGACCATAGCCAGATCCAAATGCCAAACACAACATGATTGTGACTTAATTCAACACTGGACACTATGGAAAAGTGAATCTGACTATGGAAAAAGGTAAGAATAAAATTCTTCCATGTGAGAAAACAGTTGTACATGTTTCATAACAACTGTTAAGATTTTCTTCAGCTACCATGTTAATTGGGAGTGTTGAAATTAATAGTTTACACGTTGCATTGTGATATAGACGTGGATTATTCTTTATATATTCAGTGACTGAACATAATTAATCACTGCATGCTGATGTTCCTGGTAGATTTTCCAGCCATGGCTGCCTATTTAATTCATTTGTTTTGTTTACAAAGTAAAGACTTATGTTGACATTGATTTCTTTTTATTTTATTTAAAGATTTACTTGAATTTTTTTCCTTCATTCAGATAGAACAGCAGACAGAACGGGAAATCAGGGACAAAGAGTCGGGAACGTCTCGTGTGAAAGGAGCCACAAGTCGGACCCAAGACCACAGCCTCCGTACATGGGCTTAACCATTCGGCCATCAGCGCAACAACATTAATCTTTAAAGCATATTCTGAAAAATAAGAAAGGGAGCTCATATTTATCTGATTGCTTGTCCTCATTAATGAAAAAGTAGCCATGTGCAGTAAACTGAGGATACAACCCATCATGATGCATCGCGATATCTCATCAAACTGACAGGATGATTCTAATTGAATTTAATTGTGAGACCAGTGAAGATGTACACCCCTAATGTTCATGATATTGTTCCAGACCTATAAGATATTTGTACAAATGTTTTTGAAAATAAAGCACGTTTTTGTTTTCACAAATGTTTGACAAGTATGTAAAATATTTCCAATTCAGAAGAACACAACAAATGAGGAGCTGAGATTAAGATATTGTAGCCTAGCACAACCTTACATCATTCTTGTAGTGCTGCCAATACATATATATATATATGTGTACAGAATGTGTATTGGTTGTCTTTGCAGGTTATGCAATCCATCATCGAGGATTTGGACAATTTGACTGGTAGAGGTCTGCACTATCCAAGTGCTCATCTATTTTTCATTTCAGATTCACTAAAAAAACTGGACGAGAAAAAGTTTATTCTATTCTGTGCCATCTTCATGAACTGTGGGTATGTTCTTGTATGTCTGTGTGCTTGCAGGTGTCTTTGATCACAAGGGATCATACTGTATATTTGGCTGCAGATTCCATCACCAGTGTCTGGAATGTTGTTTCTTATTGATGTTTGAGACACCGCCTTGTGTAGATTTCAGAGCAAAATTCACTGGCAACCTCTCATTTTCTAAAAGTTCCCCCTGTGGTTTTGTGCATTCGCTTAAAACTGAGGCTGCTTATTTTATTTCATTGAATTTCAACTCAAGTTTTGAAATGCTTGTGCTTGAATTTTCACAACAGGCAGTTAGAAGGGTAATAACATGGAAGAGCATCAGACAGAATGCCTAAAATAGAGCATTGAGCATGCCATAATCAAAGATGGATTTTCTCCGTCTGCTTTGCTATGCGTTTAAATAGTGAGGAATCAGTCATCAGGAACCCGCAGCGTGCTTGGTGTTCTGCACAAGCCGACCTCACACCATCAGTTTTGTTTAGAAATGCTCTCTTCCACAACACAAACACACACACTGACTGAATACATCCCATACTTTTACATGCAGACATCTATCCCTAATCCTCAAACTCGCCTCTTGAAGAAGTACAAAAAAGGCCAAAAATGACCTCAGACAGCAAAAATGCACAAAGTGGTTCCCACAAGGGTATAACACACACGCAGACCCAATACCAGAGATGCATCATTACAAAAGAGCATTGCATAAAACATAGTGTGTTAGGAGCATGAGAACACACTGAAGAATACCCGGTGCTCGGCACCGTTAAAGACTCTCGGGCCGAGACAAATTGTGGCTGACCACGGAAGGCCGCTCCCAGCACCAAACCATCAGGAATGTCTCTTTAGCCGGCCGTGCAAAATGCTGGCATAAGCTCAACACAAACCCATTAGTCTGAGACAACGAGGAAGTGAGGTGCGAAGATGAGATGAGGAGGTGAGACATCTGACTGAATAGTCTAGCAAATGAAAAGTGCAGCCCATTGGGAGAAAAAAGCAAAAACTGTAAATCCTATATTCTTTATGGGACAGTAAAAAAACAGACATTTTACCATAAATGAGCATCATATTAGACCCCAAATTATGCTACCATGTCAAAAGGATATTTATTAATAACTAAGCAAGAGATTTTAATTCACACTTTGCAATGGTTTTGTAGTCTTTCTAGTTTCTACAAAAGACTGTAGACACCATATTGAATGTTATCAATAGGCCTATGAAAGTGTTTTTTGTGTGTGTGGAAAACACAGGCTGCAATACGACAAAAGTAAAGCCACATTATATGACACACACACTCTTCATAACATTCAG
Source organism: Labrus bergylta (assembly GCF_963930695.1). Taxonomy (NCBI): domain Eukaryota; kingdom Metazoa; phylum Chordata; class Actinopteri; order Labriformes; family Labridae; genus Labrus; species Labrus bergylta. The sequence goes on from NC_089200.1 coordinate 30,172,215, forward strand.
ATAAAACAGATCTTAAAGGGCTGTATGTAGGACAATAAACAAAAGGAGGACACATCTATATAAACACTTACAGTCGTACCTGCATAACTAAAACTGATTTAATCATGAGGCAACTAATGAGGTAGAAGTACAGATAATGAACAGCTTTTAAAAATGTAGTTGTTATGATGCCACTGTGTGTTCATGTTTTAAATTTATACAATAAACCAGAAGATTATTAGTTTTGTGTGAAAAAATATATAATTTGCTGCCATCTAGTGTCCACTAAAAAAGCCCACACAAGAAGTGACAGCACTCCTTTCCCCCTGTACACAAAACTGTGTGCATGTCAGTGAAAGACGCAGCACTGCAGCCAAATATCATAAAAACTTCAGGAAAAAATAACCAAACATCTTTCCCTCTCCTTCTGTAACAAAAGCTTGTTTCACTTTTAACAACATAACGATCATAATGAGCTTTGATCCATGAGAAAGTTATGAATATTTTGGACAAAAAGTATTACACTTGATTTGTTTGTCTGATTTGTTTTATGTGTCATACAATCTTGACATTCTTCCAAGTGCAAGCAACACAAGTATCCAACATATAAACATGTTTTGGTCCCCTCCAATCGTTTCCTGTTTCTCTTCAGCTGTCCTATCTAATAAATGTAAAGGGCCTAAAAATACAATTTAAAAAATACTTAAATAAATACAAATAAATAACTTGTTGTCTTCCTCCACATGTTCAAATCTGACAGCTACAGTGATGCTGTAATATTGTCATTCCAGTGCTTCATTAGGATATAGTATAGTACGATTAAGTAATGAAAATGTTTTGTTTTTTTGGGGCGGTTGCACATGGGGGAAGGGGGGATTAGAAAGTGCTCAAACATTACCGGGTCATATTTTAAATGTTTCTTATTGTGTTTCTTAAGTTGCTGTATTAAAAAGATTACAGCCCCACTGTTGACAGAGATCGGCCATCGACAAATATTGTGGCATGCACAGATGTCAGTAGCTGATGTTTATCTGTTGTGTCATATCAGTTTAATTCTGGCAAACTAGGAAGTTTTTCTTTTGGCAGAAGAAGTTACCTGTTGGACAAACTCTGATCTGTTTTGATGGTCAAATGAGAGAAAATGTTGGAAGTGTGAGAGTCTTACACCTGAATAAGGGATGAAAAACACATCCGTTTTGGAATCGGGGATCAGCTAAATTGTTATTTTAAACTTAGGTATCAGATCTTCTCAATCAGTGCATCTCTTAATCCAACCCACGTCTTCCACAACAGCCACAGTCCACTCCACTCTGCATAGACTCTGGAACTCAACTGTCTTTGACATTGTAAAGTATGTAATATAATTTAATTTCTCTTTGCATTTTGTTCATTTTCTCTGTTATATAACGTTAGTATGGCCACAGTGTCTGGGCTCTCCTGTTTCCCTGTGGTTTAACATGCTACACACTTCCTTCATATTCCCCAAGAAGGTGTCGGGAGATGTGGAGCCTGGAGACTGAAAGCGCCATGTCATTGCATTGCCTGCATTCCTGTGCCTGGCTCCTGTTGGCCTGGAGACTATTTATACAGCCGCAGAGGAGGCCCCCCTTATAGCCTGCTGCGGAGATACAAGTCCTGGGGCTGCTGACTTTTTGTCTTCTGATTACAAAAACACCTCAAAACTGCACCTCTAGTACCTGCACCTGACCCTTAGCAAGATCAATTCAGGTAAAATCAGACCAGAGAAAGACTTGTTTAAAGGCATGTTGGCTTAAATTTATGTTAGGTCACAAAACAATGAAAATATAATATTGAAGTAAAGCTCAATATGAGAAAAATGATGCAGAAGACATCTTGAACTTTTGGTATACGGAACACTGATGCCAGGAAAGTCTGCAATAAAAAGATCCTGACATTCATTAACATCCAAACAGAACTGCAAAGGACATATTCTGAAAAAGTTCAAAAGTGATCAATATGGACATTATGGTGAAAAGCTAAACGATCAGGAGGAACTGACCCACCATGCAGAGAGCATAAATACAGCCCTGACATCATGAAATTCAAATATATTCTGACTTTAATTAGTACAGGTATGTCTCTATAGTAAACAACAAGTATGTTGACTGAGCTGTGAAGCTGACACATCTAGAAAGAAGAGAGGAGTGTATTTTTAGTTTGCTGGTGAACCGGTGCAAATAACCAGGATACAGTTC